>NC_083433.1:12867554-13195679 GCF_020745735.1 Hemiscyllium ocellatum
CTCGGTTTCACGTCTCTACTTGGAAACAAGAACAAAAATAAAGTACATTATAAATCCAATTTTTATGTTTGGGTGAAGATAATAAGATAATCCTGCTGAGGGCCTGCAGAGCTACATTGATGTGTTACTCTGAGGGATTCTCTTTCCTGTCTTATCAATGGCAGTGTTGAAAACCCATTGGAAAATAGAGGCTTTGTTCTTAGAAAATATTTTCCTCTTGGTATCTTCAACTTTTTGCCCAACGTCAGATTCAACCCACACTGTTGTGACCTTAACTGCATATCAGACAAGGATCCAGGTCCTGAATTCACCCTAGTCAGAATGGGGACCAAACCCTGCAGTGCTTGCATCAGGTGCTGTGGCAGGTGCTCCAACCAACTGAGCCAACTGGCCCATGAAGGATTCTGAGTTGCTATGGTAACACACCTTTTCCCACATGTTGTAGCCTGGAACTATGGACCGTGATGGTAAAGGCTCCAATTTCTTTCCATCACACCTGCCGATAAGGAATCTGTCCTGCTCCTACCACCTGCTCTTGGAATGATTTGAAAAGATTTGCAAGTTTATATTTGGATTTCAATTCAATCCAGTGGCATATGAGTGTTAGCTGACTTCTGTGATGGGATTTAGAATTTACTTAGGTCAGTCTTTCTGGAACCATGGTCTTAACTAATATGTGTCAAAATGTGTGGTGCTGGAAAAGCACAGCTGGTCAGGCAGTATCCAAAGAGCAGGACAGTCAACGTTTCGAGCCAGGAATGTGGGGGAGGCCCAAGGGGGTTGAGAAATAAATGGGACGGGGATGGAGCCGGGGAAAGGTAGTTGGGAATGCGATAGGTAGATGGAGGTGGGTGTGATAGTGATAGATTGGAATGGAGAGTGGAGCAGATAGGTGGGAAGGAAGATGGGTGGATAGGACAGATCAAGAGGGTGGTGCCGAGTTGGAGGATTGGATCTGGGATAAGGTGGGGGGAGGGGAGATGAAGAAACTGGTGAAATCGACATTGATCCCATGTGGTTAGAGGGTCCCAAGGCGTTCTTCCTCCAGGCGTCAGGTGGCTAGGATTTGACGATGGAAGAGTCTCAGGACTGGCATATCCTTGGTGACGTGGGAGAGGAAGTTGAAGTGGTCAGCCACAGGGCAGCGGGGTTGTTTAGTGCCTGTGTCCCAGCATCTGCAGTCCTTACTTTCTCCTTTAACTAATATGTGTCAGACGACAGCAAAGCCTCCTGAAGAGTAAATGGAAGTTTGTTTATTGTGGGTAATTAGAACAGGAGAGTAAACATTAAGTCATTAGCTTTAACAGAATATAGGATGAGTACGTTTTTGTTTAAAGTTCAAAGGTTTTTGGGTTCAGTTGAGAGGAGATGCAAACCAAATGCAAATATATTCTTTTCTAGTAAAGGGAATTATTCAGAGCAGGTAAAGGAATAAGGTACCTCAGTTAAAGACTGAAGTTTGTGAAACTTCCAGACTAGGGTAGAATTATCTTTTTTTTTAAATTTCAAAAATATACTTTATTCATAAGATAATTTGATGGATTCCTGATGAAGGGCTTATGCTCGAAACGTCGAATTCTCTATTCCTGAGATGCTGCCTGGCCTGCTGTGCTTTGACCAGCAACACATTTGCAGCTAGTTTATTATAAAGACATGCTCAACACAGATTTGCAGAATTCTGATTGTTCATTCATCTTCGGAATTTGTCTTCCTGTCTTTTGAATGACAGTGTTGGGAGTCCATTGAAAAATGGCGAGATTTTGTTGACATTAAACATTTGCCTCTTGCTTGACAGTGACAGTAATAATGTGCTTTTGGGTCCTAGTGCAGGCAACTTTGTGGATTCATTCTAAATCTGCTGTGACCTCTTTGACTTTGGGTCTCTGGAAGCCCAGTTTACAAACCAAAATGCTAAATGTGCTGAGTGCCTCAGCCATGTAGTAGGCCTCAGGCCTCCATGTCTAAATTGCTGCTCAAAACCTATGGTACATTCGGCTTTTCTGTCTCCATGTTCAATTTGTAATTGTTTCAAGAAGGACCAGCCCTCAACTCAAGGATGTTTCCAAGTGGGAAGATTCTGATTCTGGAAAGTCATGAGTTGAGAAATTCACAACAGAATTCCCAGCCTCTGACTTACTCTCATTGCCATGAATATTTATCAGGGTTGACCTCTGACCGTGGTTCCATGTATAATACTCAAACTCGTACCTCAATCTGACAAGTAATGGCTAGACTGTAACCTGGTATTTGGGAAAGTTATTGGGTCAAAGTAACTTGCTTCCACCAATCCATCCGTCAAGGCTGTGATCATACCGTAACATTGAGTGGGGACCTTCAATCCCCAAACTCTCCCAGCCCACCATTCCACTGGATGCTGCTCAGTTCAACACAATCAGCATTAGGTTGAGACACTTTCATGTCCATATCGCTGTGGGTATGGACCACATAGAGCTCGGAGACTAGTTTCTGAGCTATATATTCTACAGAATACAATGTAAACAGAACAATAATCCCGCTAATTGGAAACATGCTCAAGTTGAGGGCTAGTACTTCTTGAAACAAGTAAAAATTGAACATGGAGATAGAAAAGCTGAATGTGCCATATGTTTCGAGCAGCAATTTAGACATGGAGGCCTGAGGCCTACTACATGTCTGAGGCACTCAGTACATTTAGTGTTTTGGTTTGTAGACTGGACTACATATATATTGTCGCATATGCAGTTTGGTTCTGTACAATTGCATATCAAAGAAACAAATATTGGAGTTTGACTCTATCCAACAAATCGAAAAGTTCTCTTACTTGAACCAGATTGTATTTACATGCATTTGAGGCAGTGGAAAGATCCAATAACTGAATGGATCCTCATTAACCTTCAGCAGAAAGACTTCAGACAATGGTCTTTCCCCACATGCCCCTCAGCGGCAGCTGCCCCAAGCTTCAGCGCGTCCCTCAGCACGTAGACCTGGACCTTGGAATGTGCCGGTCTGCAACACTCAGTCGGGGTCAACTACTTGCTCTGGAAGACCAACCAAATTTTGGGTAAACCAAAGGGGGCCTTTCACTGAGTGGATGGTCCTCCAGGCGCAGTTGATGTTTGTCTTGGTGTGCGTCCTGAGGAGCAGACCATAGGGCACAGAGTCCCACGTCATGGATCTGCTCAGGACGACACTCAACACACACCACTGCATCATCCTCCAGACTTCCTTTGCAAGGGCACATTCAGGAAGGAGATATGGAACAGTCTCTATCCCTGGCAGCCGCTTCGCGGGCAGCGTTCGATGGCGCAGAGAGACTGGGCGTGCATGAGGATTTCACAGGTAATGCCCTTCTTACCACCAGCCAAGCCATGTCTTGGTGCTTGTTGGAAAGTTCTGGTGATGAGTCATTCTGCCAAAAGGCTTTAACAGACTGCTCAGGGGACAACCCGACAGGATCCACCCTCTCCTTTTCCCGAAGGGTCTCAAGGACACTACGTGCTGACCACCTCCTGGGGGATTTGTAGTCGAAAGTGTTGTTTTTTTAGAAATTTCTCCACAAAGGACAGGTGATATGGAATGGTCAAACTACTTGGAGGGTTTCAAGGCAATGAGGCTAGGCCCATGATTCGCAACACCAGGGACAGGTGGAACCTCAGTACGTAGTGACACTTGGTGTCTGCGTGCCGGGGTCTATGCACAACTTGATGCAGCTGCACACAAAGATGGCCATCAGAATAAGGGCAGTATATTCCTCCCTCCCTCATCCAGAGTTTTGGGCATGGTGTCCCTAAGGACATAGAAGTCTACGATGGACCAGGTAACAGCGCAGTTTCAGGGAACAGGCCAGACCTGCATCACAGACAACAACAGAGAGAGTGCCTCACACCTGATGATCAGGTTTTACCCACAATGGAGAGGGAGTGGTGCTCTCAAAGGCCCAGTTTCTGCCTCATCTTGGTGATGCACTCCTCCCAAAATTTTGCACACACCCCTCTGAATCGTACTCCCAGCACCTTCAGGTAATCTGTCCTGACCGTGAAGGGATAAAGGATCGGTCAGCCCAGTTGCCAGTTAACATGGTTTTGCTCTTTGTCTCAATTTACCTTGGCTCCCAGGACCAAAGATATCAGGCTGAGTGGATTGGCCATGCTAAATTGCAGATAACATCTAGGGATAGGTAGGCTAGGTGGATCAGCCTTGGGATATGGGGGAAAGCATGGGTCCGAGCAGGATGCTGTTCAGATGATTGATGCAGACTCAATGGGGTGAATGGCCTCTTTCTGGACTGTAGGGATTCTATCAGCATAACTTAATGTTTGGTTTAAAATAAAAGCATTTATGTGCTGGAATAAATATGTTCAGTGCCTTAAAGTCTCACCCTCCACCCTGAAGGTTGCAGAATGCACTAGTTAAACAAAATGCACTGAAACAATCACCAGGATGTCTCTGACAGCCCCCTCCCTAACCCACGATCCCTGAAACCTTGAAAGATAAATGAAACAGCTGTACAGGAGAGTCAGTATCTCCATGTTTTCTCTCCCAGTCACACCCACTCCCCAACATGGAGAGCAATCATTGCTCCTTCAACATCACTGGGTCAAATCAAACTGCATCAGGAGAATCCTTCAGCAGATGGGAAGTTAGGATCAGCTTGGGCTGCTAAAGTCAGCAGTTTGCAGTAAGAGTAAATCAGATGGAAGCATCTAACCTCAACCATTGCTGTTATTCCCAGGGCACTGTCATCCTGCCCATTTCAGCTGTAGGGGGCAATGCAGAACACACATTATAATCCATTGCAGCTCAGGAAAATTCCTTGAGCTGACCCCCTGGCCTTGGCCCCTGCTCTGGGCTACCAGGCCTGAAGTTTTTTTTTAAAAAAAAGGTTGGGGGGGGGGGGGGGGGGGGGGGGGCAATGGGGAAGGCTGCCTGATTGAGACTGAGCAGTCTGCTAGGGAAAGTAAAATGAGGGATGCACACAGGCCAACTCATTTCTGGGAAAGTTGCCCCCCCAGTGTGGATTGGCTCCTTGTTGTTCCAAGAGGGGCATTTAAAGTGCCCAGCCAGACCAGTACATTTGGAGATTAGGAGGGCATGAATGGTAGTGTGGCTAACTAATAAAACAAGGTGAAGATCACAGAGCCCAGTTCTGACCCTGGTCAGAAACCCAACTGGCCCTCTAGAACCTTAGGCTGGGCCCACTGTCCAAGGAAGCCACAACACTTGGAATATAGTTGTTCTGGCACTCTATGGGCAGCTATGCAAGAAATGTTGGGATTGTATCATTTCCAGGTTGGCTGGTTCCACAATCTGGACAGAAACCAGAGCCTGATGGACCTCACCTTAGTGGAGGTGAGCTGGTCATCAGTTTAGTCTCAATTGAGATTTATTGCTTAAAAGTGTAAATAAGTCATTGGAGGCTGAGGTAAGCTATTTGAAGGATGTCTGCACTTGACTGTTTGTGAAAGGAAGTTTCTGTATCACCTCAGTTTTCCTTCACCACAAATGTAGCTATTTATTTTTCTCTACATTAATTGTAGTACAAAAGAAAGGAATGAAGACTGTCCACCCCTAGACTGTAATCTATCCTTATGTTCTACAGAGCGGGTGGTGCAGGGCTGGCTTGACCTCCTGGTTACTCCAGATCAGCACCTTCTGGAGATCCCAGTCCAGTTGGATGATGAGTGGGGTAGGGAAGAGGAAAAGAAAACCCAGTGAAAGTTTCATAACCTAGTTATTTGATCAGCCAAATTACTCATTCCAAGCTCAAGAGATCTACCAAAGTGAAGTATCAGTGGTCTGAATGACGGACAATCAGCAAGTACAAGGTTTTATTCACTTCCATTCAGGTGGTACAGCCATTACATTCTTGCCAACATGCTCCTTCTCCCTGGGAGGGGGAAGCCAGATTGTCCAAGTGAAGTCAGTAATGCATTCAGACAAAAGCAGACAGTCCCCCAGGCCCCACTAACTGCTGTCCTCCAGTGAGAGCCTGTCAAACAGGTACTCTCCCAGCCCATTCTCAGGAGCTCCCAGACGCTTCAGGTTGGTGATGTAGTCCCCAAGTCGCTTGATGATCTCAACCTCCTCATCCAAATAGTGAGTCTCCAGGAAGTCACACAGCTGGAAGGAAGGAATAGTACAACTCATTACATTAGTGCAAAGCCAATTATAGAATTTCCACTACAAAACTGAGTGCGCCCAAAATGTCAACTCTTGCTCCTTGGTTGCTGCCTGACTTGCTGCACTTTCCCACTGAGCCTTCAGCATCAATATTAATAGCTCTAGATATTACAGAGTTTGCTAGACTTTTCAGGACTATGTGCTGGTGAGGACAATAACCTTTCAGCTGGCTCATCTTGCTGTTTCTAACTGGAGCCCACTGTATTGTGGTGTACAGTGATCATTCCACTGTAATGGTCCTGAATGGGGATTCAGTGGCCAAGAACCACTTCAGAACTCCCACCAGATTACAATCCAAGTTCCTCCTTAAAGTCAAGGAGGAATTGTAACATTGTAACCATCAGCATGATCTGGAGTGATCAATGTGACATCTGGACCAAGTGTTGCATTGTTGAATTTCAAACCCACAAAGACCAAAGACCAACCAGTGAGGTGTTGCCCTGAGGAGGTGGTGAAGCTTACATGAGGGTCAGTCTGGGCAGTGGCAAGTTGGTGTAGATCCAGCAAACTCTGGTTCACATTCTTCTCCAGATCCAGGGCAACCTGCATTGCCTGCAGACCGTTACCCCACTCATCCCTCTCTGGCTTCTGAAACAAAGGACAGATCAGTTATTTGAGAGTTACATTCACCTTGGCGATGTGGCTGGTCTGAAGCAGGAAGTTTAGGAACAGGTCGTTGTTGAGATCAGGATTAAGTTTTATGAAAAAAAAGATTGTTTGAATCAGTGTCCATTTGAGAACTTAGATCAGGATAGTCACATCCTTATCTTGGCACAACAGCCCATTGTGTCCCACCTCTTGACCACAAGGTGCAGTCCCACTTACACAATGGCTTCACACTTGCCAAGTACATGGATTAAAAGTGTGCATGCAATTCAATTGAGGGGCAGCAAAATGTTTACAATAATAAAGATTTGGATACAAGGTCATAGATCCCAGAACCATTCAGTACAGGTAGATTGGGTGAAGGTGGGATGCAGGAGTTGTGGCATTGAATATAGGAATAAGTCCTGCTTTACAAAGCAGTGAAAAAAATCAGTTAGGATGAAGGAACACTGGCTCTGGCCACCACACTACAAGGATGGCATTGCACTGGAGGGGGTACAGATGAGATTCTGCAGGATGTTGCAGAAGATGGAAAATCCATTGAGGGGAAAGACTGGATGTTTTATTGGAACAGAGGCAGCTGGGGTTCTCTGATTGGACAGTAGTGAGAATCTCTTCCCCATGGCAGACAGCAAGACTAGAAAGCACAGGTTTAGGCATCAGTATGTTGGGGAAAGCTTCCTCAACAGAGTAGTAGAAATATGGAATGCATCACCTGATGAGTGGAGGCAGCTAGTGCAGTGACATTCCAGCAGCATTGGACAAATACTTCATATCCAGGATGTAGTGGTCTAAGGACCAATTGCAGGTAGATGGGATTAGTGTAGTTTGGTGTTGATTGGTCAGCACAGACTAAAGGGCCTGTGTCTATGCTGTGACTTGGAGATGGAGAAGATTATTGGGGAAGCCAAGCAGAAGACCATGTCACTTCCCCATCAGGAAGTGATAACCTAGTCACTGACTTGAAGCCACATCACCAGAGCGGCCATTCCCCTCCCCAACATTCCCACCTTCACATCCTGGAGGAGGACTCTGCCTCCACGCCGATTCTGGAATTTCAGCAGCTTCTCTGCATGTTCCTGCTTCTTCTCGGACTGAGCTTTGAAGAACTGGGAGAAATGGTGCAGGGCAACATCATCCCGGTCAAAGTATGACATCTGAAAGAGAACCATTTACATCCCATTAACTAGAATTGGCCCCAGTGATGTGTTATCACAAGTAGGGCATTAGTGCAGCCCTTAATCACACTGACTATTCAGCTGTTAAACCTCTGGGTTGTCAACCCTTTTAATATACAGTGTTGTCCACTGAGCCAGCAGCTCTTTTCACTGGAGGAGGTGAACAACCCCAGCTTCCTCCTGGAGACAAATTCACTTTTACTTTGGATTGAACAGCTGGTTCATTGCTCAGGTCTGGCACAGCATCAGAGGAGAGAAACACTGAATTGGTGTTTCTGCTTATTAACCACCATCAGAATTGGAAGATATTAGAGATGGAATAGGATTTGAGTAAAATGAAGGAAACTACATTGCAGGGTGGAGGAGTCTGAAACTAGAGGACATAGGTCCATTATATCTATCACTATCAACCCTGAGAGACAGCTTTTCCAAAAAAAAAAGGGTGATGTGTGTATGGAATGAGCTGCCAAAGGAAGTGGTGGAGGCAAACCCAATGACAACATTTAAAGGCATTGGATGGGTACAAGACTAAGAGCAAGAGGGATATGGGTCAAGTAGGACTAGATTAATTCAGACATCTGGTAGGCAGGAGAAAGCTGGATTGGAGGGTCTGTTTCCATACTGTACATTTCTACAGCTGTAGAAATTTCAATTGGTTCAGTGCAGAACATTGGAAGTTGTAACCTTTAACAAGGTGAGGGTTCAGTTGGATGACAAGGAAACCCACTGGAGTACGAAGTGTAATCTACTCCATTCAACATTAACCAGAGGGTAATACCCAGTCACCAGGACACTTTTCTGGACGGAAGTAGAGATACAAAACTGATACCAGAACACAGGGACTGTAGGCCATTCAGCCCTGCAAGCCTGTCCTGCCATTCAATGAGAAATTAACCATGTAGTGCCTTGCAGCAGCCTCATCGACCCTGAAGGTTGAAACTGGAAAATGGATGTTGGACACTGCTGGCACTAATTTAGTCAGGAGAGAGTTTTGTGCAACTTGTACATCATTGGGATTGGATGTACCAGTCACTTGATCTGTACAAGTGTGCTCTTATCTGGAAGGGAATGAGAGAGAAAGGGGCCCCAGGGATTTGCTAAGGAAAACCTGCTCAATGACAGGCTCTGGATTGTTGCAGCAGTTTATTACAGGCCTGTGTCTACAAACCATTTCGATAGACATCCATATTTGCCTCATTTGAGGCATCATGTTCACAAGTAAATCGTGTGACAATGCTGCCCCTTTAACAAGGTTATTTTGTCCATTGCCTTATGACCTCCATTGAAAGAGCAGGGATGCTGCTATGTCTGGAAGTAGCTACTTTAAACATGTCAGGGGAGTGGCCAGTTCACCAGGTTGAAGTTTTCTTAAGCTTTTACAGTGATAAGGCTCCCTGCTTCAACAGATGTTTCTTGCCAGAAAGAATTTTCTGAGAACCAGATAGGAATCTGCCATTTGCAAAGGGGTATTTTGCAATGTTGCACGTATTGGAACAGCTCCCTCATGAAGTGCTAATCGAGTCAGTTTTCCAAGTTTAAAAAAGTTATTCTAAAAATTCAGATTTTTGTTTCAAAGACGTTTTCCACAAGGCAGAATGGTTTGACTGGCTTCATCACCCCTGAAATAGCCATTTATACATGTACATTAACAACAAAGGTTAGGTCTGAGCTACCTTTAGAGGTCCTCAACAGTGGGAAGATGTCTATGAAGGGTCACAACTCAGGTCAGAGGGGAAGTGAGTGGTCTATTCTTCTAGGACACTCCCATTATATTAAAAACTTCTTGGTTCACCAGTGAAAGCTGTTCCCATCTCTAACAAGCTATGCTTCAAGGACTTCATTCTCATGAATGAACCATACAAACCCAGACTGATGAATATTCTACATGTCTAGACGAGAGCATTTACAACATGCAAGCAGACATCATCCAGGATAAAACAGCCCACTCTTCTAATACTAGATTTTCCACCTCCCGTCAGTGTGGATTGTCTACCAGGTACCCTACAGCACTCACTAAGGTTGTTAACACATCTAAACAAATTCCACCATGTCAGAAGTGCATGGGCAACTCTCTAGAGTAAACAGCCAGCCATTTTGTTACCATACCATCCTGGTTAGAGATTAGATCTTCAGTCATCGGTCAAAAAAAACCTCAATTCCAGCCTTCCTGTGGATGTAGCAATACTTTAGCAGATCAACTCTGCTAGATGGAGCCATTTGTTGTCTGTAACTCTCTGACCATTGCATTCACACACATGTGGGTAATCAGAAAGCCAGATCAGGCTTCAGTTGAGGCCTTAGGTATATGCCAATCACAGCCTAAACTTCTACTCAGATCAAACATTGAAAAATCCATAACTCCCTTCTGCAGCCTCAAAACTAGCATAATGGCTATTTAGGATCAGCAGAAAGTTAAGGAAATATCACAGTATATTTTCATAGTAGAAGAGGCGACTAGACAATGGATACTTCCATTCCACCATATAGTTGACCCAAATGACTAAGAACATTTTAGAAATACCCAATTGACAACCAGAGGGAGGGAATGACAGTTACTGCCAGTAACAACCCTATCAGGGATTAATAAAATAACCCCGAAGAACACTTCACCCTGCATATGTCACTGAAGGCCATCTAGGCATTAGATATTTTCCCTCATCATATTCCATAGTTGCTGTAACATTTTTATCTTGAATTCTTATTTAGGTGAGACTATAAAACTCAATCTACAAGAACATCAAGTTTATTTAGAAACATCAGCATAATAGATTTAATTTTAAGCACACAGAGAGCTTACTCACCAAAGACTGATAGAGATAGGAGGCAGTGAGCTCCAGGTTAATCTGCTTGTTGACAGCAGCTTCACAATCCTGGTGATAGTTCTGACAAACCTGAGATGTCATTCTGTGATGAATACTGTTTTAACTTTCTCCCCAAATCTCAATCACAAATTGAAGATTAACACCAACTGTACCTAAACAAACACTGCCTTTGGACTTTTATTTATACTTCAGGAGTTGACCCTCAGTTTATTCAGCAGGAAATGACATCATCAGTGATGGCCAATCACTCTTGTTAGTCAATCCATCAGCTGCCATGTCCAATCAGCACAGGATGGGAATTGGATCCAGAAGCCAAACAGAATTGACAACTGGTTGATGATGTCATTGCTGATTGACTTTTGACCTGCTGCATAACTGCAAATTCTGGAAGTGCATCTACCTGAAAATGAAAATAAAACATGCTCTAAAACTTGACTATTGCATCTGAGGTTGTTTATTATAAAGACATGCTCAACACAGATTTGCAGAATTCTGTTTGTTCGTTCATCTGAGGAATTTGTCTTCCTGTCTTTTGAATGACAGTGTTGGGAGTCCATTGAAAAATGGCGAGATTATGTTGACATTAAACATTTGCCTTTTGCTTGACAGTGACAGAAATAATGTGCTTTTGGGTCCTAGTGCAGGCAACTTTGTGGATCCATTCTAAATCTGCTGTGCCCTCTTTGACCTTGGGTCTCTGGAAGCCCAGTTTACAAACCAAAATGCTAAATGTGCTGAGTGCCTCAGCCATGTAGTAGGCCTCAGGCCTCCATGTCTAAATTGCTGCTCAAAACCTATGGTACATTCAGCTTTTCTGTCTCCATGTTCAGTTTGTAATTGTTTCAAGAAGGACCAGCCCTCAACTCAAGGATGTTTCCAAGTGGGAAGATTCTGATTCTGGAAAGTCAGGAGTTGAGAAATTCACAACAGAATTCCCAGCCTCTGACTTACTCTCATTGCCATGAATATTTATCAGAGTTGACCTCTAACCGTGGTTCCATGTATAATAATCAAACTTGTAATTCAATCTGACAAGTAATGGCTAGACTGTAACCTGGTATTTGGGAAAGCTATTGGGTCAAAGTAACTTGCTTCCACCAATCCATCCGTCAAGGCTGTGATCATACCCTAACATTGAGTGGGGACCTTCAATCCCCAAACTCTCACAGCCCACCATTCCACTGGATGCTGCTCAGTTCAACACATTCAACATTAGGTTGAGACACCCTCATGTCCATATCGCTGTGGGTATGGACCACATAGAGTTCGGAGACTAGTTTCTGAGCAGTACATTCTACAGAATACAATGTAATTAGAATAATAATCCCGCTATTTGGAAACATGCTCAAGTTGAGGGCTAGTTCTTCTTGAAACAAGTAAAAACTGAACATGGAGATAGAAAAGCTGAATGTACCATATGTTTCGAGCAGCAATTTAGACACGGAGGCCTGAGGCCTACTACATGGCTGAGGCACTCAGTACATTTAGTGTTTTGGTTTGTAAACTGGACTATGTATATATTGTCGCATATGCAGTTTGGTTCTGTACAATTGCATATCAAAGAAACAAATATTGGAGTTTGACTCTATCCAACAAACCAAAGACTTCTCTTACTTGAACCAGACTATATTTACATGCATTTGAGGCAGTGGAAAGATCCAATAACTGAATGGATCCTCATTAACCTTCAGCAGAAAGACTTCAGACAATGGTCTTTCCCCACATGCCCCTCAGCGGCAGCTGCCCCAAGCTTCAGCGCGTCCCTCAGCGCGTAGACCTGGACCTTGGAATGTGCCAGTCTGCAATTCTCAGTCAGGGTCAACTACTTGCTCTGGAAGACCAACCAAATTTTGGGTAAACCAAAGGGGGCCTTTCACTGAGTGGATGGTCCTCCAGGCGCAGTTGATGTTTTTCTTGGTGTGCGTCCCGAGGAGCAGACCATAGAGCACAGAGTCCCACGTCATGGATCTGCTCAGGACGACACTCAACACACACCACTGCATCATCCTCCAGACTTCCTTTGCAAGGGCACATTCAGGAAGGAGATGTGGAACAGTCTCTATCCCTGGCAGCCGCTTCGCGGGCAGCGTTCGATGGAGCAGAGAGACCGGGCGTGCATGAGGATTTCACAGGTAATACCCTTCTTACCACCAGCCAAGCGATGTCTTGGTGCTTGTTGGAAAGTTCTGGTGATGAGTCATTCTGCCAAAAGGCTTTAACAGACTGCTCAGGGGACAACCCGAAAGGATCCACCCTCTCCTTTTCCCGAAGGGTCTCAAGGACACTATGTGCTGACCACCTCCTGGGGGACTTGTGGTCGAGAGTGTTTTTTTTTTAGAAATTTCTCCACAAAGGACAGGTGTTATGGAATGGTCAAACTACTTGGAGGGTTTCACGGCAATGAGGCCAGGCCCATGATTCCCAAAACCAGGGACAGGTGGAACCTCAGTACATAGTGACGCTTGGTATCTGCGTACCGGGATCTATACACAACTTGATGCAGCTGCACGCAAAGATGGCCATCAGAATAAGGGCAGTATGTTCCTCCCTCCCTCATCCAGAGTTTTGGGCATGGTGTCCCTATGGACCTCCAGGTGAAGTGGAAGATGACTCAGGTAACTGCAGTTTCAGGGAACAGGTCAGACCTGCATCACAGCCAACAACAACAACAACAACAACAACAACAACAGAGAGATTGCCTCACACCTGATGACCAGGATTTTACTGACAATGGAGAGGGAGTGGTGCTCCTAAAGGCCCAGTTTCTGCCTCACCTTGGCGATGCGCACCACCCAAGATTTTGCACACACCCCTCTGAATCGTACTCCCAGCACCTTCAGGTAACCTCTCCTGACGTGACGGGGTAAAGGATTAAGGATCAGTCAGCCCAGTTGCCAATTAACATGGTTTTGCTCTTTGTCTCAATGTACCTTGGCTCTCAGGACAAAAGATACAAGGCTGGGTGGATTGTCCGTGCTAAATTGCTGATAGCGTCTAGGGATAGGTAGGCTTGGTGGATCAGCCTTGGGATATGGGGTATAGCATGGGTCTGAACAAGATGCTGTTCAGATGATTGAGTCTGTATCAATGGGCTGAGTAGCCTCTTGCTGGACTGTAGGGATTCTATCAGCATGTCTTAATGTTTGGTTAAAATAAAAGGATTTATGTGCTGGAATAAATATGTTCAGTGCCTTAAAGTCTCACCCCCACCCTGAAGGTTGCAGAATGCACTAGTTAAACAAAATGCACTGAAACAATCACCAGGCTGTTGCTGACAGCCCCCTCCCTAACCCATGATCCCTGAAAACTTAAAAGATAAGTGAAGCAGCTGTACAGGAGAGTCAGTATCTCCAGGTTTTCTCTCCCAGTCACACCCACTCCCCAACATGGAGAGCAATCATTGTTCCTTCAACATCACTGGGTCAAATCAAACTGCATCAGGAGAATCCTTCAGCACATGGGAAGCTGGGAGGAAGCTAGGATCAGCTTGGACTGCAAACTGCTGACTTTAGCAGCAAGGGTAAATCAGATGGAAGCATCTAACCTCAAGCATTGCTGTTATTCCCAGATCACTGTCATCCTGCTCATTTCAGCTGTCGGGGGCTATGCCGAACACACATTATAATCCATTGCAGCTCAGGAAAGTTCCTTGAGCTGACTCCCTGGAATTCTCCCCTGCTCTGGGGTACCAGGCCAGATGTTTTTTTTCCAACAAAAGGTTGGGGGGCTATGGGGGAGGCTGCCTGATTGAGACTGAGCAGTCTACTAGGGAAAGTAAAAATGGGGGATTCACACAGGACAACTCATTTCTGGGAAAGTTGCCCCCCCACAGTGTGGATTGGCTCCTTGTTGGTCCAAGAGGGGCATTTAAAGTGCCCAGCCAGAGCAGTACGTGTGGAGAGTAGGAGGGCATGAATGGTCAGTGTGGCTAACTACTCAAACAAGGTGAAGATCAAAGGGCCCAGTACTGACCCTGGTCAGAAACCCAACTGGTCCTCTCGAACCTTAGGCTGGGCCCACTGTCCAAGGAAGCCACAACACTTGGAATATAGTTGTTCTGGCACTCTATGGGCAGCTATGGAAGAAATGTTGGGATTGTATCATTTCCAGGTTGGCTGGTTCCACAATCTGGACAGAAACCAGAGCCTGATGGACCTCACCTTAGTGGAGGTGAGCTGGTCATCAGTTTAGACTCAATTGAGATTTATTGCTAAAGTGAAAATAAGTCATTAGAGGCTTAGGTAAGCTATTTGAAGGATGTCTGCACTTGACTGTTTGTGAAAGGAAGTTTCTGTATCACCTCAGTTTTCCTTAACCACAAATGTAGCTATTAAGTCCAAAGAAAAATAAAGTGTTAATAGTACAAAAGAAAAGGAATGAAGACTTTCCACCCCTAGACTGTAATCCAACCTTACATTCTACAGAGGGGGTGGTGCAGGGCTGGCCTGACCTCATGGTTACTCCAGAGCAGCACCTTCTGGAGATCCCAGTCCAGTTGGATGATGAGTGGGGTAGGGAAGAGTAAAAGAAAACCCAGTGAAAGTTTCATAACCTAGTTATTTGATCAGCCAAATTACTCATTCCAAGCTCAAGAGATCTACCAAAGTAAAAGTATCAGTGGTCTGAATGATGGGCAATCAGCAAGATTTTATTCATTTCCATTTCAGGTGGTACAGCCATTACATTCTTGCCAACATGCTCCTTCTCCCTGGGTGGGGGAAGCCAGATTGTCCAAGTGAAGTCAGTAATGCATTCACACAAAAGCAGACAGTCCCCCAGGCCCCACTAACTGCTGTCCTCCAATGAGAGCCTGTCAAACAGGTACTCTCCCAGCCCATTCTCAGGAGCTCCCAGACGCTTCAGGTTGGTGATGTAGTCCCCAAGTCGCTTGATGATCTCAACCTCCTCATCCAAATAGTGGGTCTCCAGGAAGTCACACAGCTGGAACACAGGAATATTGCAGCTCATTACATTAGCACAAAGACAATTATAGAATTTCCACTACAAAACTGTGCCCAAGATGTCAACTCTTGCTCCTTGGTTGCTGCACTTTCCCACTGAGCCTTCAGCATCAATATTATAGCTTAGATATTAGAGTTTGCTAGACTTTCCAGGAATATATGCTGTTGAGGACAATAGCCTTTCAGCTGGCTCATCTTGCTGTTTCTAACTGGAGCCCGCTGTATTGTGGTGTACAGTGATCATTCCACTGCAATGGTCCTGAAAGGGGATTCAGTGGCCAAGAACCACTTCAGAACTCCCACCAGATTACAATCCAAGTTCCTCCTTGACTTTATTAAGGAGGAATTGTAACAATCAGCATGATCTCAAGTGATCAATGTTACATCTGGAAAAAAAGTGTTGGATTACTGAACTTCAAACCCACAAAGACCAACCAGTGAGGTGTTGCCCTGAGGGTGTGGCAGTGATGAGAATGAGGGGGTGGTGAAGCTTACATGAGGGTCAGTCTGGGCAGTGGCGAGTTGGTGTAGATCCAGCAAACTCTGGTTCACATTCTTCTCCAGATCCAGGGCAACCTGCATTGCCTGCAGACCGTTACCCCACTCATCCCTCTCTGGCTTCTGAAACAAAAAAAAGGACAGATCAGTTATTTGAGAGTTACATTCACCTTGGTGATATGGCTGGTCTGAAGCAGGAAGTTCAGGAACAGGTCGTTGTTGAGATCAGGATTAAGTTTTATAAAAAAGATTGTTTGAATCAGTGTCCATTTGAGAACTTAGATCAAGATAGTCACATCATTATCTTGGCACAACAGCCAGTGTCCCACCTCTTGTCCACAAGGTTCAGTCCCACTTGCACAATGGCTTCACACTTGCCAAGTACATGGATTAAAAGTGTGCATGCAAGTCAATTGAGGGACAGCAAAATGTTTACAATAATAAAGATTTGGATACAAGGTCATAGATCCCAGAACCATTCAGTACAGGTAGATTGGGTGAAGGTGGGATGCAGGAGTTGTGGCATTGAATATAGGAATAAGTCCTGCTTTACAAAGCAGTGAAAAAATCAGTTAGGATGAAGGAACACTGGCTCTGGCCACCACACTACAAGGATGGCATTGCACTGGAGGGGTGTACAGATGAGATTCTGCAGGATGTTGCAGAAGATGGAAAATCCATTGAGGGGAAGACTGGATGTTTTATTAGAACAGAGGTAGAAGGGGTTATCCGATTGGACAGTAGTGAGAATCTCTTCCCCATGGCAGACAGCAAGACTAGAAAACACAGGTTTAGGCATCAGTATGTTGGGGAAAGCTTCCTCAACAGAGTGGTAGAAATATGGAATGCATCACCTGATGAGTGGAGGCAGCCAGTGCAGTGACATTCTAGCAGCATTGGACAAATACTTCATATCCAGGGTGTAGTGGTCTAAGGACCAATTGCAGGTAGATGGGATTAGTGTAGTTTGGTGTTGATTGGTCAGCACAGACTAAAGGGCCTGTGTCTATGCTGTGACTTGGAGATGGAGAAGATCATTGGGGAAGCCAAACAGAAGACCTTGCCACTTCCCCATCAGGAAGTGATAACCTAGTCACTGACTTGAAGCCCCATCACCAGAGCGGCCATTCCCCTCCCCAACATTCCCACCTTCACATCCTGGAGGAGGACTCTGCCTCCACGCTGATTCTGGAATTTCAGCAGCTTCTCTGCATGTTCCTGCTTCTTCTCGGACTGAGCTTTGAAGAACTGGGAGAAATGGTGCAGGGCAACATCATCCCGGTCAAAGTACGACATCTGAAAGAGAACCATTTACATCTATTAACTAGAATTGGCCCCAGTGATGTGTTATCAGAAGTAGGGCACTAGTTCAGCCCTTAATCACGCTGACTATTCAGCTGTTAAACCTCTGGGTTGTCAACCCTTTTAATATACTAGTGTTGTCCAATGAGCCAGCAGCTCCTTTAACTGGAGGAGGTGAACAACCCCAGCTTCCTCCTGGGGACAAATTTACTTTTACTTTGGATTGAACAGCTGGTTCATTGCTCAGGTCTGACACAGCATCAGAGGAGAGAAACAGTGTTTCTGCTTGTTAACCACCATCAGAATTGGAAGATATTAGAGATGGAATAGGATTTGAACAAAATGAAGGAAACTACATTGCAGGGTGGGTGAGTCTGAAACTAGAGGACATAGGTCCATTATATCTAATCACTATCAACCCTGAGAGACAGCTTTTCCAAAAAAAAAGTGATTAGATTAGATTACTTACAGCGTGGAAACAAGCCCTTCGGCCCAACAAGTCCACACCGACCCGCCGAAGCGCAACCCACCCATACCCCTAACCTAACACTGCGGGCAATTTAGCATGGCCAATTCACCTGACCCGCACATCTTTGGACTGTGGGAGGAAACCGGAGCACCCGGAGGAAACCCACGCAGACACAGGGAGAACGTGCAAACTCCACACAGTCAGTCCCCTGAGGCGGGAATTGAACCCAGGTCTCTGGTGCTGTGAAGCAGCAGTGCTAACCACTGTGCCACCGTGCCGCCCTGCGTGTATGGAATCACCTGCCAAAGGAAGTGGTGGAGGCAAACCCAATGACAACATTTAAAGGCATTGGATGGGTACAAGACTAAGAGCAAGAGGGATATGGGCCAAGTAGGACTAGATTAATTCAGACATCTGGTAGGCAGGAGAAAGCTGGATTGGAGGGTCTGTTTCCATACTGTACATTTCTACAGTTGGTTCAATGCAGAACATTGGAAGTTGTAACCTTTAACAAGGTGAGGGTTCAGTTGGATGACAAGGAAAACCACTGGAGTACGAAGTGTAATCTACTCCATTCAACATTAACCAGAGGGTAATACCCAGTCACCAGGACAGGTTTTCTGGAAGGAAGTAGAGATACAAACCTGATACCAGAACACAGGGACTGTAGGCCATTCAGCCCCACAAGCCTGTCCTGCCATTCAATGAGAAATTAACCATGTAGTGCCTTGCAGCAGCCTCATCGACCCTGAAGGTTGAAACTGGAAAATGGATGTTGGACACTGCTGGCACTAATTTAGTCAGGAGAGAGTTTTCTGCAAATTGTACATCATTGGGATTGGACGTACCAATCACTTGATCTGTAACAAGTGTGCTCTTATCTGGAAGGGAATGAGAGAGAAAGGGGCCCCAGGGGTTTGCTAAGGAAAACCTGCTCAATGACAGGCTCTGGATTGTTGCAGCAGTTTATTACAGGCCTGTGTCTACAAACCATTTCGATAGACCTCCATATTTGCCTCATTTGAGGCATCATGTTCACAAGTAAATGGTGTGACAATGCTGCCCCTTTAACAAGGTTATTTTGTCCATGCCTTATGGTCTCCATTGAAAGAGCAGGGATGCTGCTATGTCTGGAAGTAGCTACTTTAAACATGTCAGGGGAGTGGCCAGTTCACTAAGTTGAAGTTTTCTTAAGCTTTTACAGTGATCAGGTTCCCTGCTTCAACAGATGTTTCTTGCCAGAAAGAATTTTCTGAGAACCAGATAGGAATCTACCATTTGCAAAGGGGTGTTTTTGCAATGTTGCACGTATTGGAACAGCTCCTTCATGAAGTGCTTATTGAGTCAGTTTTCTAAGTTTAAAAAAAGTTACTCTAAAAATTCAGATTTTGGTTTCAAAGACATTTTTTTCCACAAGGCAGAATGGTTTGACTGGCTTCATCACCCCTGAAACAGCCATTTATACATGTACGTTAATAACAAAGGTTAGGTCTGAGCTACCTTTAGAGGTCCTTAACAGTGGGAAGATGTCTATGAAGGGTCACAACTCAGGTCAGAGGGGAAGTGAGTGGTCTATTCTTCTAGGACACTCCCATTATATTAAAAAACTTCTTGGTTCACCAGTGAAAGCTGTTCCCATCTCTAACAAGCTATGCTTCAAGGACTTCATTCTCACGAATGAACCATACAAACCCAGACTGATGAATATTCTATACGTCTAGACAAGAGCATTTGCAACATGCAAGCAGACATCATCCATGATAAAACAGCCCACTCTTCTAGTACTAGATTTTCCACCTCCCTGCAGTGTGGATTGTCTACCAGGTACCCTACAGCACTCACTAAGGTTGTTAACACATCTAAACAAATCCCACCATGTCAGAAGTGCATGGGCAACTCTCTAGAGTAAAACAGCTAGCCATTTTGTTACCATGCCATCCTGGTTAGAGATTAGATCTTCAGTCATTGGTCAAAAAAACCTCAATTCCAGCCTTCCTATGGATGTAGCAATACTTTAGCAGATCAACTCTGCTAGAAAGAGTTACAGACAACAAGTGGCTCCCTGACCATTGTATTCACACATGCGTGGGTAATCAGAAAGCCAGATCAGGCCTCAGTTGAGGCCTTAGGTATATGCCAGTCACAGCCTGAACTTCTACTTCTGCTCAGATCAACCAAACATTGAAAAATCCATAACTCCCTTCTGCAGCCTCAAAACTGGCATGATGGCTATTTAGGATCAGCAGAAAGTTAGAGAAAATATCAGTATATCCCCACGGTAGAAAAGGCAACTAGACAATGGATACTTCCATTCCACCATATAGTTGACCCAAATGACTTCATAAGAATCTTAGAAATACTCAATTCTGACAACCAGAGGGAGGGAATGACAACCCAATCAGGGATTAATAAAATAACCCTGAAGAACACTTCACCCTGCATATGTCACTGAAGGCCATCTAGGCATTAGATATTTTACCTCATCGTCATATTCCACAGTTGCTGTAACATTTTTATCTTGAATTCTTATTTAGGTGAGACTATAAAACTCAATCTACAAGAACATCAAGTTTATTTAGAAACATCAGCATAATAGATTTAATTTTAAGCACACAGAGAGCACACTCACCAAAGACTGATAGAGATAGGAGACAGTGAGCTCCAGGTTAATCTGCTTGTTGACAGCAGCTTCACAATCCTGGTGATAGTTCTGACAAACCTGGGAGGCCATTCTGTGAGAAATACTGCTTTTAGCTTTCACCCCAAAGCCCAATCACAAATTGAAGATTAACACCAAATGTACCTAAACAAACAGTGCCTTTGAACTTTTATTTATACTTCAGGAGTTGACCCTCAGTTTATTCAGCAGGAAATGACATCATCAGTGATGGCCAATCACTCTTGTTAGTCAATCCATCAGCTGCCATGTCCAATCAGCACAGGATGGGAATTGGATCCAGAAGCCAAACAGAATTGACAACTGGTTGATGATGTCATTGCTGATTGACTTTTGACCTGCTGCATAACTGCAAATTCTGGAAGTGCATCTACATGAAAATGAAAATAAAACATACTCTAAAACTTCACTATTGCATCTGAGGTTGTTTATTATAAAGACATGCTCAACACAGATTTGCAGAATTCTGTTTGTTCGTTTGTTACTCTGAGGAATTTGTCTTCCTGTCTTTTGAATGACAGTGTTGGGAGTCCATTGAAAAATGGCTAGATTTTGTTGACATTAAACTTTTGCCTATTGCTTGACAGTGACAGAAATAATGTGCTTTTGGGTCCTAGTGCAGGCAACTTTGTGGATCCATTCTAAATCTGCTGTGACCTCTTTGACCTTGGGTCTCTGGAAGCCCAGTTTACAAACCAAAATGCGAAATGTGCTGAGTGCCTCAGCCATGTAGTAGGCCTCAGGCCTCCATGTCTAAATTGCTGCTCAAAACCTATGGTACATTCAGCTTTTCTGTCTCCATGTTCAATTTGTAATTGTTTCAAGAAGGACCAGCCCTCAACTCAAGGATGTTTCCAAGTGGGAAGATTCTGATTCTGGAAAGTCATGAGTTGAGAAATTCACAACAGAATTCCCAGCCTCTGACTTACTCTCATCGCCGTGAATATTTATCAGAGTTGACCTCTAACCGTGGTTTCATGTGTAATATTCAAACTTGTAATTCAATCTGACAAAATAGGGCTAGACTGTAACCTGGTATTTGGGAAAGTTATTGGGTCAAAGTAACTTGCTTCCACCAATCCATCCGTCAAGGCTGTGATCATACCCTAACATTGAGTGGGGACCTTCAATCCCCAAACTCTCACAGCCCACCATTCCACTGGATGCTGGTCAGTTCAACACATTCAACTTTAGGTTGAGACAACCTCATGTCCATATCGCTGTGGGTGTGGACCACATAGAGTTCGGAGACTAGTTTCTGAGCTATACATTCTACAGAATACAATATAATTAGAATAATAATCCCGCTATTTGGAAACATGCTCAAGTTGAGGGCTGGTTCTTCTTGAAACAAGTAAAAACTGAACATGGAGATAGAAAAGCTGAACGTGCCATATGTTTCGAGCAGCAATTTAGACATGGAGGCCTGAGGCCTACTACATGGCTGAGGCACTCAGCACATTTAGTGTTTTGGTTTATAAACTGGACTATGTATATATTGTCGCATATGCAGTTTGGTTCTGTACAATTGCATATCAAAGAAACAAATATTGGAGTTTGACTCTATCCAACAAACCAAAGACTTCTCTTACTTGAACCAGATTATATTTACATGCATTTCAGGCAGTGGAAAGATCCAATAACTGAATGGATCCTCATTAACCTTCAGCAGAAAGACTTCAGACAATGGTCTTTCCCCACATGCCCCTCAGCGGCAGCTGCCCCAAGCTTCAGCGCGTCCCTCAGCGCGTAGACCTTGGAATGTGCCAGTCTGTTAATTCGCAGTCAGGGTCAACTACTTGCTCTGGAAGACCAACCAAATTTTGGGTAGACCAAAGGGGGCCTTTCACTGAGTGGATGGTCCTCCAGGCGCAGTTGATGTTTGTCTTGGTGTGTGTCCTGAGGAGCAGACCATAGAGCACAGAGTCCCACGTCATGGATCTGCTCAGGATGACTCTCAACACACACCACTGCATCATCCTCCAGACTTCCTTTGCAAGGGCACATTCTAGAAGGAGATGTGGAACAGTCTCTATCCCTGGCAGCTGCTTTGCGGGCAGAGTTCGGTGGTGAAGAGAGACCGGGCGTGCATGAGGATTTCACAGGTAATACCCTTCTTACCACCAGCCAAGTGATGTCTTGGTGCTTGTTGGAAAATTCTGGTGATGAGTCATTCTGCCAAATGGCTCTGACAGACTGCCCAGGGGACAATCCGACAGGATCCACCCTCTCCTTTTCCCGAAGGGTCTCAAGGACACTACGTGCTGACCGCCTTCTGGTGGACTCGTGGTCGAAGGTGTTTTTTTTTAGAAATTTCTCCACAAAGGACAGGTGTTATGAAATAGTCAAACTACTTAGAGGGTTTCACGGCCATGAGGCCAGGCCCATAATTCACAACACCAGGGTCAGGTGGAACCTCAATACCTAGTGACACTTGATGTCTGCGTACCGGGGTCGATGAACAACTTGATGCAGCTGCACACAAAGATGGCCATCAGAATAAGGGCAGTAGGTTCCTCCCTCCCTCATCCAGAGTTTTGGGCATGGTGTTCCTATGGATAAAGTCCATTCTAGACCTCCAGGTGAAGTGGAAGATGGCTCAGGTAACAGTGCAGTTTCAGGGAACAGGCCAGACCTGCATCACAGAAAACAACAGAGAGATTGCCTCACACCTGATGACCAGGATTTTACCCACAATGGAGAGGGAGTGGTGCTCCCAAAGGCCTAGTTTCTCCCTCACCTTGGCGATGCACTCCTCCCAAAATTTTGCACACACCCCACTGAATCGTACTCCCAGCACCTTCAGGTAATCTGTCCTGACGGTGAAGGGATAAAGGATTAAGGATTGGTCAGCCCAGTTGCCAATTAACATGGTTTTGCTCTTTGTCTCAATTTACCTCGGCTCCCAGGACCAAAGATATCAGGCTAGGTGGATTGGCCGTTCTAAATTGCTGATAGCATCTAGAGATGGGTAGGCTAAGTGGATCAGCCTTGGGATATGGGATATAGCATGGGTCTGAACAGGATGCTGTTCAGATGATTGATGCAGACTCAATGGGCTGAATAGCCTCTTTCTGGACTGCAGGGATTCTATCAGCATATCTTAATGTTTGGTTAAAATAAAAGGATTTATGTGCTGGAATAAATGTTAAGTGCCTTAAAGTCTCACCCCCACCCTTAAGGTTGCAGTATGCACTAGCTAAACAAAATTCACTGAAACAATCACAAGAATGTCTGACAGCCCCTTCCCTAACCCATGATCCCTGAAACCTTGAAAGATAAATGAAATAGCTGTACAGGAGTGTTAGTATCTCCAGGTTTTCTCTCCCAGTCACACCCACTCCTCAACATGGAGAGCAATCATTGTTCCTTCAACATCACTGGGTCAAATCAAACTGCATCAGGAGAATCCTTCAGCACATGGGAAGCTGGAAGGAAGCTCGGATCAGCTTGGACTGCAAACTGCTGCCTTTAGCAGCAAGAGTAAATCAGATGGAAGCATCTAACCTCAAGCATTGCTGTTATTCCCAGATCACTGTCATCCTGCTCATTTCAGCTGTAGGGGGCAATGCAGAGCACACATTATCATCCATTGCAGCTCAGGAGAGTTCCTTGAGCTGACTCCCAGGAATGTCAGGTGATTTTCCCCTGCTCTGGGATGGCAGGCATGAAGTGTTTTTTTTTAAAAAAAAAGAAAAAGGTTGGGGGCCGTGGGGATGGTGGCCTGATTTTGTGACTGGGCAGTCTGCTAGGGAAAGTAAAATGAGGGATGCACCTAGGACAACTCACTTCTGGAAAAGTTGCACCCCCAGTGTGGATTGGCTCCTTGTTGTTCCAATAGGGGCATTGAAAGTTCCCACCCAGAGCAGTACATTTGAGATTTGGAGAGCACGAATGGTCAGTATGGCTAACTGCTGAAACAAGTTGAAGATCAGAGGGCCCAGTCCTGACCCTGATCAGAAACCCAACTGGCCCTCTAGAACCTTAGATTAGATTACTTACAGTGTGGAAACAGGCCCTTCGGCCCAACAAGTCCACACCGACCCACCGAAGCGCAACCCACCCATACCCCTACATTTACCCCTTGCCTAACACTACGGGCAATTTAGCATGGCCAATTCACCTGACCTGCACATCTTTGGACTGTCGGAGGAAACCTGAGCACCCAGCAGAAACCCACGCAGACACGGAGAGAATGTGCAAACTCCACACACAGTCAGTTGCCTGAGTCGGGAATTGAACCCGGGTCTCAGGTGCTGTGAGGCAGCAGTGCTAGCCACACCACCCACAAAGCTAGGCCCACTGCACAAGGAGGCCACAACATTTGGAATATAGTTGTTCTGTCACTATTGGCAGTGATGCAAGAAACATTGGGATTGTATCATTTCCAGGTTGGCTGGTTCCACAATCTGGACAGAAACCAGAGCCTGATGGACCTCACCTTAGTGGAGGTGATCTGGTCAACAGTTTAGCAATAAATAATCAGTCGAGTCTAAAGTGAAAATAAGTCACTGGAGGTTTAGGTAAGCTATTTGAAGGATGTCTGCACTTGACTGTTTGTGAAAGGAAGTTTCTGTATCACCTCAGTTTTCCTTAACCACAAATGTAGCTATTTATTTTTCTCTGGGCTTAAGCGTTCATTGTAGTACAAAAAGAAATTGAAGACTGTCCACCCCTAGACTGTAATCCAACCTTACATTCTACAGAGGGGGTGGTGCAGGGCTGGCCTGACCTCATGGTTACTCCAGAGCAGCACCTTCTGGAGATCCCAGTCCAGTTGGATGATGAGTGGGGTAGGGAAGAGTAAAAGAAAACCCAGTGAAAGTTTCATAACCTAGTTATTTGGTCAGCCAAATTACTCATTCCAAGCTCAAGACATCGACCAAAGTGACGTATCAGTGGTCTGAATGATGGGCAATCAGCAAGATTTTATTCGTCTCCATTTCAGGTGGTACAGCCATTACATTCTTGCCAACATGCTCCTTCTCCCTGGGTGGGGGAAGCCAGATTGTCCAAGTGAAGTCAGTAATGCATTCAGACAAAAGCAGACAGTCCCCCAGGCCCCACTAACTGCTGTCCTCCAGTGAGAGCCTGTCAAACAGGTACTCTCCCAGCCCATTCTCAGGAGCTCCCAGACGCTTCAGGTTGGTGATGTAGTCCCCAAGTCGCTTGATGATCTCAACCTCCTCATCCAAATAGTGGGTCTCCAGGAAGTCACACAGCTGGAACACAGGAATAGCACAGCTCATTACATTAGTGCAAAGACAATTCTAGAATTTCCACTACAAAACTGAATGTGCCCAAAATGTCAACTCTTGCTCCTTGGTTGCTGCCTGACTTGCTGCACTTTCCCACTGATCGTTCAGCATCAATATTAATAGCTCTAGATATTAGAGAGTTTGCTAGACTTTTCAGGAATATGTGCTGGTGAGGACAATAGCCTTTCAGCTGGCTCATCTTGCTGTTTCTAACTGGGGCCCACTGTATTGTGGTGTACAGTGATCATTCCACTGTAATGGTCCTGAAAGGGGATTCAGTGGCCAAGAACCACTTCAGCACTCCCACCAGATTACAATCCAAGTTCCTCCTTGACTTTATTAAGGAGGAACTGTAACATTATAAACATCAGCATGATCTGGAATGATCAATGTTACATCTGGAAAAAGTGTTGGATTACTGAACTTCAAACCCACAAAGACCAACCAGTGAGGTGTTGCCCCGAGGATGTGGCAGTGATGAGAATGAGGAGGTGGTGAAGCTTACATGAGGGTCAGTCTGGGCAGTGGCGAGTTGGTGTAGATCCAGCAAACTCTGGTTCACATTCTTCTCCAGATCCAGGGCAACCTGCATTGCCTGCAGACTGTTACCCCACTCATCCCTCTCTGGCTTCTGAAACAAAAAAAAAGGACAGATCAGTTATTTGAGAGCTACATTCACCTTGGTGATGTGGCTGGTCTGAAGCAGGAAGTTCAGGAACAGGTCATTGTTGAGATCAGGATTAAGTTTTATAAAAAAGATTGTTTGAATCAGTGTCCATTTGAGAACTTAGATCAGGATAGTCACATCATTATCTTGGCACAACAGCCATTGTGTCCCACCTCTTGATCACAAGGTCCAGTCCCACTTGCACAATGGCTTCACACTTGCCAAGTACATGGATTAAAAGTGTGCATGCAATTCAATTGAGGAACAGCAAAGTGTTTACAATAATAAAAGATTTGGATACAAGGTCATAGATCCCAGAAACATTCAGTACAGGTAGATTGGGTGAAGGTGGGATGCAGGAGTTGTGGCATTGAATATAGGAATAAGTCCTGCTTTACAAAAGTTGTAAAAAAAATCTGTTAGGACAAAGGAACACTGGCTCTGGCCATCACACAAGGATGGCATTGCATTGGAGGGGGTACAGATGAGATTCAGCAGGATGTTGCTGAAGATAGAAAATCCATTGAGGGGAAAGACTGGATGTTTTATTGGAACAGAGGTAGATGGGGTTCTCTGATTGGACAATAGTGAGAATCTCTTCCCCATGGCAGACACCAAGACTAGAAAGCACAGGTTTAGGCATCAGTATGTTGGGGAAAGCTTCCTCAATAGAGGAGTAGAAATATGGAATGCATCACCTGATGAGTGGAGGCAGCCAGTGCAGTGACATTCCAGCAGCATTGGACAAATACTTCATATCCAGGGTGTAGTGGTCTAAGGACCAATTGCAGGTAGATGGGATTAGTGTAGTTAGGTGTTGATTGGTCAGCACAGACTAAAGGGCCTGTGTCTATGCTGTGACTTGGAGATGGAGAAGATCATTGGGGAAGCCAATCAGAAGACCTTGTCACTTCCCCATCAGGATGTGATAACCTAGTCACTGACTTGAAGCCCCATCACGAGAGCAGCCATTCCCTTCCCCAACATTCCCACCTTCACGTCCTGGAGGAGGACTCTGCCTCCACGCCGATTCTGGAATTTCAGCAGCTTCTCTGCATGTTCCTGCTTCTCCTGGGACTGAGCTTTGAAGAAGTGGGAGAAATGGTGCAGGGCAACATCATCCCGGTCAAAGTACGACATCTGAAAGAGAACCATTTACATCCCATTAACTAGAATTGGCCCCAATGATGTGTTATCAGAAGTAGGGCACTAGTTTAGCCCTTGAAATCAGGCTGACTATTCAGCTGTTAAACCTCTGGGTTGTCAGCCATTTTAATATACTAGTGTTGTCCAGTGAGCCAGCAGCTCCTTTAACTGGTGGAGGTGAACAACCCCAGCTTCCTCCTGGGGACACAAATTCACTTACTTTGGATTAAACAGCTGGTTCATTGCTCAGGTCTGGCACAGCATCAGAGGAGAGAAACACTGAATTAGTGTTTCTGCTTATTAACCGTCATCAGAATTGGAAGATAGAGGTGGAACAAGATTTGAGTAAAATGAAGAAGCTACATTGCAAGGTGGAGGAGTCTGAAACTCGAGGACATGGGTCCATTATATCTATCACCATCAACCCTGAGAGACAGCTTTTCCAAAATCGAGAAAGTGATAGTGTATGGAATCACCTGCCAAAGGGAGTGGTGGAGGCAAACCCAATGACAACATTTAAGGCATTGGATGGCTACAAGAATAAGAGCAAGAGGGATATGGGCCAAGTAGGACTGGATTAATTCAGACATCTGGTAGGCAGGAGAAAGCTGGATTGGAGGGTCTGTTTCCATACTACAGCTGTAGAAATGTACAGAAGTTTCAATTTGTTCAATGCAGAACATTGGAAGTTGAACCCTTTAACAACGTGAGGGTTCAGTTGGATGACAAGGAAAACCACTGGAGTACTAAGTGTAATCTACTCCATTCAACATTAACCAGAGGGTAATACCCAGTCACCAGGACATGGAGATACAGAACAGATATCAGAACACAGGGACAGGAGGCCATTCAGCCCCTCAAGCCTGTCCTGCCATTCAATGAGAAATTAACTATGAGGCTGCTGCAAGGCACTACATTAACCCTGAAGGAACAAACTGGAAAATGGATGTTGGACACTGCTGGCACTAATTTAGTCAGGAGAGAGTTTTGTGCAGCTTGTACATCATTGGGATTGGATGTACCAATCACTTGATCTGTACAAGTGTTCTGATCTGGAGGGGAATGAGAGAGAAAGGGGCCCCAGGGGTTTGCCAAGGAAAACCTGCTCAATGACAGGCCCTGGATTGTTGCAGCAGTTTATTACAGGCCTATGTATGCAGTGCACACAAACCTCCAGAAACTTGTAAACAAGCATCTGATTCACTCAGTGAAACATGTAATACAGGAAAGACCTAGTGTGACCTAGAGATCAACCATTATCTGCAGAGAATATCAGCAGCTTAAAGTGTAAGCTGAAAAGCACTACGCTTGATTTGACTTCAAACAACTATAAACCATTTCGATAGACATCCATATTTGCCTCATTGGAGGCATCATGTTCATAAGTAAATGGTGTGACAATACTGCCCTTTAACAAGGTTATTTTGTCCATTGCCTCTATGGTCTCCATTGAAAGAGCAGGGATGCTGCTATGTCTGGAAGTAGCTACTGTAAACAGTGGTAGGGGAGTGGCCAGTTCACCAAGTTGAAGTTTTCTTATGCAGGCAGAAGCTTTTACAGTGATAAGGTTCCATGCTTCAACAGATGTTTCTTGCCTGAAACAATTTTCCTGAGATAACCAGATAGGAATCTACCATTTGCAAAGTTGCAGGTATTGATAACCACTTCATGAAGGAGCGTTCAAAGTCAATTTTCCAAATTAATAGAAGTTATTCTAAATTCAGATTTTTGTTTCAAAGACATTTTCCACAAGGCAGAATGGTTTGACCAGCTTCATCACCCCTGAAATAGCCATGTTATAAAAGTATATGTATAAAAAAAGAGTTAGGTCTGGGCTACCTTTAGAGGTCCTTAACAGTGGGATGATGTCTATGAAGGGTCACTACTCAGGTCAGAGTGGTCTATTCTTCTGGGACACTCCCGTTATATATAAAAAGAAACTTCCTGGTTCAGTGAAAACTGTTCCCATCTCTTATGAGCTATGCTTTAGGGTCTTTCTCCTCATGCAAAAACTATGCAAACCCAGACTGATGAATATTCTACATATGTCTAGATGAGTGTATTTGCAATATGCAAGCAGATATCCAGGATAAAGCAGCCCACTCTACTAGGACTATGTTTTCACCTCCCTTCAGTGTGGATTGTCTACCAGGTAGCCTACGGCACTCAGTAAGGCGAGTTAACACCTTCTAAACAAATTCCACCATGTCAAAAGGGCATGGGCAACTCACTATCTAGAGTAAAAACAGCCAGCCATTTTGTTACCATGCCATCCTGGTTAGAGATTAGATCTTCAGTCATTGGTCAAAATCTCAAATCCAGCCTTCCTGTGGATGTAGTAATACTTTAGCAGATCAACTCTTCTAGAAAGAGTTACGGACAACAAATGGTTCCCTGACCATTGCATTCATGCATGAGTGGGTAATCAGAAAGCCAGATCAGGCTTCCGTTGAGGCCTTAAGTATATGCCAGTCACAGCCTGAACTTCTACTTCTGCTCAGATCAAACATTGAAAAATCCATAACTCCCTTCTACAGCCTCAAAACTAGCATCATGGCTATTTAGGATCAGCAGAAAGTTAAAGGAAATATCACAGTATATTTTCATAGTAGAAGAGGTGACTAGACAATGGATACTTCCATTCTACCATATAGTTGGCCCAAATGACTTCATAAGAATCTTAGAAATACTCAATTCTGACAACCAGAAGGAGGGAATGACAGTTACTGCCAGTAACAACCCTATCAGGGATTAATAAAATAACCCTGAAGAACACTTCACCCTGCATATGTCACTGAAGGCCATCTAGGCATTAGATATTTTACCTCATCATCATATTCCATAGTTGCTGTAACATTTTTATCTTGAATTCTTATTTAGGTGAGACTATAAAACTCAGTCTACAAGAACATCAAGTTTATTTAGAAACATCAGCATAATAGATTTAATTTTAAGCACACAGAGAGCATACTCACCAAAGACTGATAGAGATAGGAGGCAGTGAGCTCCAGGTTAATCTGCTTGTTGACAGCAGCTTCACAATCCTGGTGATAGTTCTGACAAACCTGAGATGTCATTATGTGATGAATACTGTTTTAACTTTCTCCCCAAATCCCAATCACAAATTGAAGATTAACACCAACTGTACCTAAACAAACACTGCCTTTGGACTTTTATTTATACTTCAGGAGTTGACCCGCAGTTTATTCAGCAGGAAATGACATCATCAGTGATGGCCAATCACTCTTGTTAGTCAATCCATCAGCTGCCATGTCCAATCAGCACAGGATGGGAATTGGATCCAGAAGCCAAACAGAATTGACAACTGGTTGATGATGTCATTGCTGATTGACTTTTGACCTGCTGCATAACTGCAAATTCTGGAAGTGCATCTACCTGAAAATGAAAATAAATATAAAACATACTCTAAAACTTGACTATTGCATCTGAGGTTGTTTATTATAAAGACATGCTCAACACAGATTTGCAGAATTCTGTTTGTTCGTTCATCTGAGGAATTTGTCTTCCTGTCTTTTGAACGGCAGTGTTGGGAGTCCATTGAAAAATGGCGAGATTATGTTGACATTAAACATTTGCCTCTTGCTTGACAGTGACAGAAATAATGTGCTTTTGGGTCCTAGTGCAGGCAACTTTGTGGATCCATTCTAAATCTGCTGTGCCCTCTTTGACCTTGGGTCTCAGGAAGCCCAGTTTACAAACCAAAATGCGAAATGTGCTGAGTGCCTCAGCCATATAGTAGGCCTCAGGCCTCCATGTCTAAATTGCTGCTCAAAACCTATGGTACATTCAGCTTTTCTATCTCCATGTTCAATTTGTAATTGTTTCAAGAAGGACCAGCCCTCAACTCAAGGATGTTTCCAAGTGGGAGGATTCTGATTCTGGAAAGTCAGGAGTTGAGAAATTCACAACAGAATTCCCAGCCTCTGACTATTTCTCATCGCCGTGAATATTTATCAGGGTTGACCTCTAACCGTGGTTTCATGTGTAATATTCAAACTTGTAATTCAATCCGACAAAATACGGCTAGACTGTAACCTGGTATTTGGGAAAGTTATTGGGTCAAAGTAACTTGTTTCCACCAATCCATCCGTCAAGGCTGTGATCATACCCTAACATTGAGTGGGGATCTTCAATCTCCAAACTCTCCCAGCCCACCATTCCACTGGAGGCTGCTCAGTTCAACACAATCAACATTAGGTTGAGACACTTTGATGTCCATATCGCTGTGGGTATGGACCACATAGAGCTCAGAGACTAGTTTCTGAGCAGTACATTCTGCAGAAAACAATGTAAACAGAACAATAATCCTGCTAATTGGAAACATGCTCAAGTTGAGGGCTAGTTCTTCTTGAAACAAGTAAAAACTGAACATGGAGATAGAAAAGCTGAATGTACCATATGTTTCGAGCAGCAATTTAGACATGGAGGCCTGAGGCCTACTACATGGTTGAGGCACTCAGCACATTTACTGTTTTGGTTTGTAAACTGGACTATGTATATATTGTCGCATATGCAGTTTGGTTCTGTACAATTGCATATCAAAGAAACAAATATTGGAGTTTGACTCTATCCAACAAACCAAAGACTTCTCTTACTTTAACCAGATTATATTTACATGCATTTGAGGCAGTGGAAAGATCCAATAATTGAATGGATCCGCATTAACCTTCAGCAGAAACACTTCAGACAATGGTCTTTCCCCATATGCCCCTCAGTGGCAGCTGCCCCAAGCTTCAGTGCGTCCCTCAGCACGTAGTCCTGGACCTTGGAATGTGCCAGTCTGCAACACTCAGTCGGGTCAACTACTTGCTCTGGAGAACCAACCAAATTTTGGGTAAACCAAAGGGGCCTTTCACTGAGTGGATGGTCCTCCAGGCACAGTTGATGTTTGTCTTGGTGTGCGTCCTGAGGAGCAGACCATAGAGCACAGAGTCCCACGTCATGGATCTGCTCAGGACGACTCTCAACACACACCACTGCATCATCCTCCAGACTTCCTTTGCAAGGGCACATTCAGGAAGGAGATGTGGAACAGTCTCTATCCCTGGCAGCCGCTTCGCGGGCAGCGTTCGATGGCGCAGAGAGACCGGGCGTGCATGAGGATTTCACAGGCAATACCCTTCTTACCACCAGCCAAGTGATGTCTTGGTGCTTGTTGGAAAGTTCTGGTGATGAGTCATTCTGCCAAAAGGCTTTAACAGACTGCTCAGGGGACAACCCGACAGGATCCACCCTCTCCTTTTCCCGAAGGGTCTCAAGGACACTACTTGCTGACCACCTCCTGGTGGACTCGTGGTCGAAAGTGTTTATTTTAGAAATTTCTCCACAAAGGACAGGTGATATGGAATGGTCAAACTACTTGGAGGGTTTCAAGGCAATGAGGCTAGGCACATGATTCGCAACACCAGGGTCAGGTGGAACCTCAGTACGTAGTGACACTTGGTGTCTGCGTACCGGGGTCTATGCACAACTTGATGCAGCTGCACACAAAGATGGCCATCAGAATAAGGGCAGTATGTTCCTCCCTCTCTCATCCAGAGTTTTGGGCATGGTGTCCCTAAGGACACAGAAGTCTACGATGGACCAGGTGAAGTGGAAGATGGCTCAGGTAACAGTGCAGTTTCAGGGAACAGGCCAGACGTGCATCACAAACAACAACAGAGAGAGTGCGCCTCACACCTGATGACCAGGATTTTACCCACAATGGAGAGGGAGTGGTGCTCCCAAAGGCCCAGTTTCTGCCGCATCTTGGTGATGCGCTCCTCCCAAAATTTTGCACACACCCCTCTGAATCGTATTCCCAGCACCTTCAGTGAAGGGATAAAGGATTGATCAGCCCAGTTACGAATTAACATGGTTTTGCTCTTTGTCTCAATTTACCTTGGCTCTCACGACCAAAGATATCAGGCTGGGTGGATTGGCCGTGCTAAATTGCTGATAGCATCTAGGGATAGGTAGGCTAAGTGGATCAGCCTTGGGATATGGGGGAAAGCATGGGTCTGAACAGGATGCTGTTCAGATGATTGATGCAGACTCAATGGGGTGAATAGCCTCTTTCTGGACTGTAGGGATTCTATCAGCATGACTTAATGTTTGTTTAAAATAAAAGGATTTATATGCTGGAATAAATATGTTCAGTGCCTTAAAGTCTCACCCCCACCCTGAAGGTTGCAGAATGCACTAGTTAAACAAAATTCACTGAAACAATCACCAGGATGTCTGTGACAGCCCCCTCCCTAACCCATGATCCCTGAAACCTTGGAAGATAAATAAAACAGCTGTACAGGAGAGTCAGTATCTCCAGGTTTTCTCTCCCAGTCACACCCACTCCCCAACATGGAGAGCAATCATTGCTCCTTCAATATCACTGGGTCAAATCAAACTGCATCAGGAGAATCCTTCACCCTATGGGAAGCTGGGAGGAAGCTAGGATCAGCTTGGACTGCAAACTGCTGACTTTAGCAGCAAGAGTAAATCAGATGGAAGCATCTAACCTCAAGCATTGCTGTTATTCCCAGATCACAGTCATCCTGCTCATTTCAGCTGTAGGGGGCTATGCAGAACACACATTATTCTCCAACGCAGCTCAGGAGAGTTCCTTGAGCTGATTCCCTGGAATCGTCCCCAGCGCAGGGCTGTCGGGCCTGAAGATTTTTTTTTTTAAAAAAAAAGGAAAGGTCGGGGGCAATGGGGGAAGGCTGTGTGGTTTTGAGACTGAGCAGTCTGCTAGGCAAAGTAAAATGAGGGATGCACACAGGACAACTCATTTCTGGGAAAGTTGTGGATTGGCTCCTTGTTGTTCCAATAGGGGAATTTAAAGTTCCCAGCCTGAGTAGTATTTTTGAGAGTAGGAGGGCATGAATGGTCAGTGTGGCTAACTACTGAAACAAGGTGAAGATCAAAGGGCCCAGCACTGACCCTGGTCAGAAACCCAACTGGCCCTCTAGAACCTTAGGCTGGGCCCACTGTCCAAGGAAGCCACAACACTTGGAATATAGTTGTTCTGGCACTCTATGGGCAGCTATGGAAGAGGTGTTGGGATTGTATCATTTCCAGGTTGGCTGGTTCCACAATCTGGACAGAAACTGGAGCCTGATGGACCTCACCTTAGTGGAGGTGAGCTGGTCATCAGTTTAGACTCAATTGATATTTATTGCTAAAGTGAAAATAAGTCATTAGAGGCTTAGGTAAGCTATTTGAAGGACGTCTGCACTTGACTGTTTGTGAAAGGAAGTTTCTCTATCACCTCAGTTTTCCTTGACCACAAATGTAGCTATTCAGTCCAGACAAAAATAAAGTGTTAATAGTACAAAAGAAAGGAATGAAGACTGTCCACCCCTAGACTGTAATCCAACCTTACATTCTACAGAGGGGGTGGTGGAGGGCTGGCCTGACCTCATGGTTACTCCAGAGCAGCACCTTCTGGAGATCCCAGTCCAGTTGGATGATGAGTGGGGTAGGGAAGAGGAAAAGAAAACCCAGTGAAAGTTTCATAACCTAGTTATTTGGTCAGCCAAATTACTCATTCCAAGAGATCTACCAAAGTGAAGTATCAGCGGTCTGAATGATGGACAATCAGCAAGATTTTATTCATTTCCATTCAGGTGGTACAGCCATTACATTCTTGCCAACATGCTCCTTCTCCCTGGGTGGGGGAAGCCAGATTGTCCAAGTGAAGTCAGTAATGCATTCAGACAAAAGCAGACAGTCCCCCAGGCCCCACTAACTGCTGTCCTCCAGTGAGAGCCTGTCAAACAGGTACTCTCCCAGCCCATTCTCAGGAGCTCCCAGACGCTTCAGGTTGGTGATGTAGTCCCCAAGTCGCTTGATGATCTCAACCTCCTCATCCAAATAGTGGGTCTCCAGGAAGTCACACAGCTGGAACACAGGAATATTACATTAGTGCAAAGACAATTATAGAATTTCCACTACAAAACAGTGTGCCCAAAATGTCAACTCTTGCTCCTTGGTTGCTGCCTGACTTGCTGCACTTTCCCACTGATCGTTCAGCATCAATGTTAATAGCTCTAGATATTAGAGAGTTTGCTAGACTTTTCAGGAATATGTGCTGGTGAGGACAATAGCCTTTCAGCTGGCTCATCTTAACTGGAGCCTGCTGTATTCTGGTGTACAGTGATCATTCCACTGCAATGGTCCTGAATGGGGATTCAGTGGCCAAGAACCACTTCAGCACTCCCACCAGATTACAATCCAAGTTCCTCCTTGACTTTATTAAGGAGGAATTGTAACATTATAAACATCAGCATGATCTGGAATGATCAATGTTACATCTGGAAAAAAAAAGTGTTGGATTACTGAATTTCAAACCCACAAAGACCAACCAGTGAGGTGTTGCCCAGAGGGTGTGGCAGTGATGAGAATGAGGTGGTGAAGCTTACATGAGCGTCAGTCTGGGCAGTGGCGAGTTGGTGTAGATCCAGCAAACTCTGGTTCACATTCTTCTCCAGATCCAGGGCAACCTGCATTGCCTGCAGACCGTTACCCCACTCATCCCTCTCTGGCTTCTGAAACAAAGGACAGATCAGTTATTTGAGAGATACATCCACCTTGGCGATGTGGCTGGTCTGAAGCAGGAAGTTTAGGAACAGGTCATTGTTGAGATCAGGATTAAGTTTTATGAAAAAAGATTGTTTGAATCAGTGTCCATTTGAGAACTTAGATCAAGATAGTCACATCCTTATCTTGGCACAACAGCCATTGCGTCCCACCTCTTGACCACAAGGTCAAAGGTTCAGTCCCACTTGCACAATGGTTTTACACTTGCCATGTACATGGATTAAAAGTGTGCATGCAATTCAATTGATGGACAGCAAAATGTTTACAATAATAAAGATTTGGATACAAGGTCATAGATCCCAGAACCATTCAGTACAGGTAGATTGGGTGAAGGTGGGATGCAGGAGTTGTGGCATTGAATATAGGAATAAGTCCTGCTTTACAAAGCAGTGAAAAAATCAGTTAGGACGAAGGAACACTGGCTCTGGCCACCACACTACAAGGATGGCACTGCACTGGAGGGGGGTACAGATGAGATTCTGCAGGATGTTGCACAAGATGGAAAATCCATTGAGGGGAAGACTGGATGTTTTATTAGAACAGAGGTAGAAGGGGTTATCTGATTGGACAGTAGTGAGAATCTCTTGCCCATGGCAGACAGCAAGACTAGAAAACAGGTTTAGGCATCAGTATGTTGGAGAAAGCTTCCTCAACAGGGTGGTAGAAATATGGAATGCATCACCTGATGAGTGGAGGCAGCCAGTGCAGTGACATTCTAGCAGCATTGGACAAATACTTCATATCCAGGGTGTAGTGGTCTAAGGACCAATTGCAGGTAGATGGGATTAGTGTAGTTTGGTGTTGATTGGTCAGCACAGACTAAAGGGCCTGTGTCTATGCTGTGACTTGGAGATGGAGAAGATCATTGGGGAAGCCAAACAGAAGACCTTGCCACTTCCCCATCAGGATGTGATAACCTAGTCACTGACTTGAAGCCACATCACCAGAGCAGCCATTCCCTTCCCCAACATTCCCACCTTCACATCCTGGAGGAGGACTCTGCCTCCACGCTGATTCTGGAATTTCAGCAGCTTCTCTGCATGTTCCTGCTTCTCCTGGGACTGAGCTTTGAAGAACTGGGAGAAATGGTGCAGGGCAACATCATCCTGGTCAAAGTACGACATCTGAAAGAGAACCATTTACATCCATTAACTAGAATGGGCCCCAGTGATGTGTTATCAGAAGTAGGGCACTAGTTCAGCCCTTAATCACGCTGACTATTCAGCTGTTAAACCTCTGGGTTGTCAACCCTTTTAATATACTAGTGTTGTCCAATGAGCCAGTAGCTCCTTTAACTGGAGGAGGTGAACAACCCCCGCTTCCTCCTGGGGACACAAATTCACTTCTACTTTGGATTAAACAGCTGGTTCATTGCTCAGGTCTGGCACAGCATCAGAGGAGAGAAACAATGTTTCTGCTTGTTAACCACCATCAGAATTGGAAGATATTAGAGATGGAATAGGATTTGAACAAAGTGAAGGAAACTACATTGCAGGGTGGAGGAATCTGAAACTAGAGGACATGGGTCCATTATATCTAATCACTATCAATCCTGAGAGACAGCTTTTCCAAAAAAAGGGTGATGTGTGTATGGAATGAGCTGCCAAAGGAAGTGGTGGAGGCAAACCCAATGACAACATTTAAAGATATTGGATGGGTACAAGAATAAGAGCCAGAGGGATATGGGCCTCCATATTTGCCTCATTTGAGGCATCATGTTCACAAGTAAAAGGTTGTGACAATGCTGCCCCTTTAACAAGGTTATTTTGTCCATTGCCTCTATGGTCTCCATTGAAAGAGCAGGGATGCTGCTATGTCTGGAAGTAGCTACTTTAAACAGGTCATGCGAGTGGCCAGTTCACCAGGTTGAAGTTAAGCTTTTACAGTGATAAGGTTCCATGTTTCAACAGATGTTTCTTGCCTGAAAGAATTTTCCTGAAATAACCAGATAGGAATCTACCATTTGCAAAGGGGTGTTATTGCAATGTTGCAGGTATTGGAACAGCTCCCTCATGAAGTGCTTATCGAGTCAGTTTTCCAAGTTTAAAAAAAAAGTTATTCTAAAAAAAAAAATCAGATTTTTGTTTCAAATACATTTTTCCACAAAGCAGAATGGTTTGACTAGCTTCATCACCCCTGAAACAGCCATTTATACATGTACGTTAATAACAAAGGTTAGGTCTGAGCTACCTTTAGAGGTCCTTAACAGTGGGAAGATGTCTATGAAGGGTCACAACTCAGGTCAGAGGGGAAGTGAGTGGTCTATTCTTCTAGGACACTCCCATTATATTAAAAAACTTCTTGGTTCACCAGTGAAAGCTGTTCCCATCTCTAACAAGCTATGCTTCAAGGACTTCATTCTCATGAATGAACCATACAAACCCAGACTGATGAATATTCTACATGTCTACACGAGAGCATTTACAACATGCAAGCAGACATGGTCCAGGATAAAGCAGCCCACTCTACTAAGACTAATGTTTCCACCTCCCTGCAGTGTGGATTGTCTACCAGGTACCCTATAAGCACTCACTAAGGTGAGTTAACACACCTAAACAAATTCCACCATGTCAGAAGGGCATGGGCAACTCTCTAGAGTAAACAGCCAGCCATTTTGTTACCATACCATCCTGGTTAGAGATTAGATCTTCAGTCATTGGTCAATACACCTCAATTCCAGCCTTCCTGTGGATGTAGCAATACTTTAGCAGATCAACTCTGCTAGAAAGAGTTACAGACAAATGGCTCCCTGACCATTTTATTCACACATGCGTGGGTAATCAAAGCCAGATCAGGCTTCAGTTGAGGCCTTAAGTATATGCCAGTCACAGCTTGAACTTCTACTTCTGCTCAGATCAAACATGGAAAAATCCATAACTCCCTTCTGCAGCCTCAAAACTAGCATAATGGCTATTTAGGATCAGAAGAAATTTAAGGAAATATCACAGTATATTTTCATAGTAGAAAAGGCAACTAGACAATGGATACTTCCATTCCACCATATAGTTGACCCAAATGACTTCATAAGAATCTTAGAAATACTCAATTCTGACAACCAGAGGGAGGGAATGACAGTTACTGCCAGTGACAACCCTATCAGGGATTAATAAAATAACCCTGAAGAACACTTCACCCTGCATATGTCACTGAAGGCCATCTAGGCATTAGATATTTTCCCTCATATTCCATAGTTGCTGTAACATTTTTATCTTGAATTCTTATTTAGGTGAGACTATAAAACTCAGTCTACAAGAACATCAAATTTATTTAGAAACGTCAGCATAATAGATTTAATTTTAAGCACACAGAGAGCTTACTCACCAAAGACTGATAGAGATAGGAGGCAGTGAGTTCCAGGTTAATCTGCTTGTTGACAGCAGCTTCACAATCCTGGTGATAGTTTTGACAAACCTGAGATGTCATTCTGGGACAACTACTGCTTTAACTTTCTCCCCAAATCCCAATCACAAATTGAAGATTAACACCAACTGTACCTAAACAAACACTGCCTTTGGACTTTTATTTATACTTCAGGAGTTGACCCGCAGTTTATTCAGCAGGAAATGACATCATCAGTGATGGCCAATCACTCTTGTTAGTCAATCCATCAGCTGCCATGTCCAATCAGCACAGGATGGGAATTGGATCCAGAAGCCAAACAGAATTGACAACTGGTTGATGATGTCATTGCTGATTGACTTTTGACCTGCTGCATAACTGCAAATTCTGGAAGTGCATCTACCTGAAAATGAAAATAAAACATACTCTAAAATTTCACTATTGCATCTGAGGTTGTTTATTATAAAGACATGCTCAACACAGATTTGCAGAATTCTGTTTGTTCGTTCATCTGAGGGATTTGTCTTCCTGTCTTTTGAACGGCAGTGTTGGGAGTCCATTGAAAAATGGCTAGATTTTGTTGATATTAAACTTTTGCCTATTGCTTGACAGTGACAGAAATAATGTGCTTTTGGGTCCTAGTGCAGGCAACTTTGTGGATTCATTCTAAATCTGCTGTGACCTCTTTGACCTTGGGTCTCTGGAAGCCCAGTTTACAAACCAAAATGCGAAATGTGCTGAGTGCCTCAGCCATGTAGTAGGCCTCAGGCCTCCATGTCTAAATTGCTGCTCAAAACCTATGGTACATTCAGCTTTTCTGTCTCCATGTTCAATTTGTAATTGTTTCAAGAAGGACCAGCCCTCAACTCAAGGATGTTTCCAAGTGGGAGGATTCTGATTCTGGAAAGTCAGGAGTTGAGAAATTCACAACAGAATTCCCAGCCTCTGACTATTTCTCATCGCCGTGAATATTTATCAGGGTTGACCTCTAACCGTGGTTTCATGTGTAATATTCAAACTTGTAATTCAATCCGACAAAATACGGCTAGACTGTAACCTGGTATTTGGGAAAGTTATTGGGTCAAAGTAACTTGTTTCCACCAATCCATCCGTCAAGGCTGTGATCATACCCTAACATTGAGTGGGGATCTTCAATCTCCAAACTCTCCCAGCCCACCATTCCACTGGAGGCTGCTCAGTTCAACACAATCAACATTAGGTTGAGACACTTTCATGTCCATATCGCTGTGGGTATGGACCACATAGAGCTCGGAGACTAGTTTCTGAGCAGTACATTCTGCAGAATACAATGTAAACAGAACAATAATCCTGCTAATTGGAAACATGCTCAAGTTGAGGGCTAGTTCTTCTTGAAACAAGTAAAAACTGAACATGGAGATAGAAAAGCTGAATGTACCATATGTTTCGAGCAGCAATTTAGACATGGAGGCCTGAGGCCTACTACATGGCTGAGGCACTCAGCACATTTAGTATTTTGGTTTATAAACTGGACTATGTATATATTGTCGCATATGCAGTTTGGTTCTGTACAATTGCATATCAAAGAAACAAATATTGGAGTTTGACTCTATCCAACAAATCAAAGACTTCTCTTACTTGAACCAGATTATATTTACATGCATTTGAGGCAGTGGAAAGATCCAATAACTGAATGGATCCTCATTAACCTTCAGCAGAAAGACTTCAGACAATGGTCTTTCCCCACATGCCTCTCAGCGGCAGCTGCCCCAAGCTTCAGCGCGTCCCTCAGCACGTAGACCTGGACCTTGGAATGTGCCGGTCTGCAACACTCAGTCAGGGTCAACTACTTGCTCTGGAAGACCAACCAAATTTTGGGTAAACCAAAGGGGGCCTTTCACTGAGTGGATAGTCCTCCAGGCGTAGTTAATGTTTGTCTTGATGTGTGACCTGAGGAGCAGACCATAGAGCACAGAGTCCCACGTCATGGATCTGCTCAGGACGACACTCAACACACACCACTGCATCATCCTCCAGACTTCCTTTGCAAGGGCACATTCAGGAAGGAGATGTGGAACAGTCTCTATCCCCGGCAGCCGCTTCGCGGGCAGCGTTCGATGGCGCAGAGAGACCGGGCGTGCATGAGGATTTCACAGGTAATACCCTTCTTACCACCAGCCAAGCGATGTCTTGGTGCTTGTTGGAAAGTTCTGGTGATGAGTCATTCTGCCAAAAGGCTTTAACAGACTGCTCAGGGGACAACCCGACAGGATCCACCCTCTCCTTTTCCCGAAGGGTCTCAAGGACACTACTTGCTGACCACCTCCTGGGGGACTTGTGGTCGAGACTGTTTTTTTTTAGAAATTTATCCACAAAGGGCAGGTGTTATGGAATGGTCAAACTAATTGGAGGGTTTCACGGCAATGAGGCCAGGCCCATGATTCCCAACACCAGGGACAGGTGGAACCTCAGTACGTAGTGACGCTTGGTATCTGCGTACCGGGATCTATACACAACTTGATGCAGCTGCACGCAAAGATGGCCATCAGAATAAGGGCAGTATGTTCCTCCCTCCCTCATCCAGAGTTTTGGGCATGGTGTCCCTAAGGACACGGAAGTCTACGATGGACCAGGTGAAGTGGAAGATGGCTTAGGTAACAGTGCAGTTTCAGGGAACAGGCCAGACCTGCATCACAGACAACAACACAGAGAGTGCCTCACAGCTGATGACCAGGATTTTACCGACAATGGAGAGGGAGTGGTGTTCCCAAAGGCCCAGTTTCTCCCTCACCTTGGCGATGCGCTCCTCCCAAAATTTTGCACCCCCCACCACCACTCTGAATCGTACTCCCAGCACCTTCAGGTAATCTGTCCTGACGGTGAAGGGATAAATGATTAAGGATTGGTCAGCCCAGTTGCCAATTGACGTGGTTTTGCTCTTTGTCTCAATTTATCTTGACTCCCGGGACCAAAGATAGCAGGCTGGGTGGATTGGCTGTGCCAAATTGCTGATAGCATCTAGGGATAGGTAGGCTAGGTGGATCAGCCTTGGGATATGGGGTATAGCATGGGTCTGAACAAGATGCTGTTCAGTTGATTGATGCAGACGCAATGGGCTGAATGGCCTCTTTCTGGACTGTAGGGATTCTATCAGCATGACTCAATGTTTGGTTAAAATAAAAGGATTTATGTGCTGGAATAAATGTTAAGTGCCTTAAAGTCTCACCCCCACCCTGAAGGTTGCAGAATGCACTAGTTAAACAAAATTCACTGAAACAGTCACCAGGATGTCTCTGACAGCCCCCTCCCTAACCCATGATCCCTGGAACCTTGAAAGATAAATGACACAGCTGTACAGGAGAGTCAGTATCTCCAGGTTTTCTCTCCCAGTCACACCCACTCCCCAACATGGAGAGCAATCATTGCTCCTTCAACATCACTGGGTCAAATCAAACTGCATCAGGAGAATCCTTCACCCCATGGGAAGCTAGGATCAGCTTGGACTGCAGACTTTAGCAGCAAGAGTAAATCAGATGGAAGCATCTAACCCTGAACATTGCTGTGTTATTCCCAGGTCACAGTCATCCTGCTCATTACAGCTGTAGGGGGCAATGCAGAGCACACATTATAATCCAATGCAGCTCAGGAGAGTACCTTGTGCTGACTCCCTAGAATTGTCCCCTGCTCTAGGCTGCCAGGCCTGAAGTTTATTTCGAAAAAACTAAAAGATTGGGGGACAATGGGGGAAGGCTGCCTGATTGTGTGACTGGGCAGTCTGCTAGGGAAAGTAAAATGAGGGATGCACACAGGTCAACTCATTTCTGGGAAAGTTGTCCCCCAGTGGGGATTGGCTCCTTGTTGTTCCAATAGGGGCATTTAAAATTCCCAGTGTAAAAACTGAGGTCTGCAGATTCTGGAGATCAGAGCTGAAAATGCGTTCATGGTTAAAGCACAGCAGGTCAGGCAGCATCCAAGGAACAGGGAATTCGACGTTTCGAGCATAAGCCCTTCATCAGGAATGCGCTTTAACCAGCGACACATTTTCAGATTTAAAGTTCCCAGCCAGAGCAGTACATTTGAGAGTAGGAGGGCATGAATACTCAGTGTGGCTAACTGCTGAAACAAGTTGAAGATCAGAGGGCCCAGTACTGACCCTGATCAGAAATCCAACTGGCCCTCTAGAACCTTAGATTAGATTACTTACAGTGTGGAAACAGGCCATTTGGCCCAACAAGTCCACAGCGACCCGCTGAAGCACAACCCACCCATACCCCTACATTTACCCCTTAACTAATACTGAGCAATTTAGCATGGCCAATTCACCTGACCCGCACATCTTTGGACTGTGGGAGGAAACCCGCAGACACGGGGAGAACGTGCAAACGCCACAGTCAGTCGTCTGAGTCAGGAATTGAACCCAGGTCTCAGGCGCGGTGAGGCAGCAGTGCTAACCACTGTGCCACCATGCCGTCCACAAAGCTAGGCCCACTGTCCAAGGAAGCCACAACACTTGGAATATAGTTGTTCTGGCACTCTGTTGGGAGCTATGCCAGAAATGTTGGGATTGTATCATTTCCAGGTTGGCTGGTTCCACAATCTGGACAGAAACCAGAGCCTGATGGACCGCACCTTAGTGGAGGTGAGCTGGTCATCAGTTTAGACTCAATTGAGATTTGTTGCTAAAAAGTTTAAATAAGTCATTGGCGGCTTAGGTAAGCTATTTGAAGGATGTCTGCACTTGACTGTTTGTGAAAGGAAGTTTCTGTATCACCTCAGTTTTCCTTAACCACAAATGTAGCTATTTAATTTTATCTGGACTTAAGCGTTCATTGTAGTACAAAAAGAGAAATGGAAGACTGTCCACCCCTAGACTGTAATCCAACCTTACATTCTACAGAGGGGGTGGTGGAGGGCTGGCCTGACCTCATGGTTACTCCAGATCAGCACCTTCTGGAGATCCCAGTCCAGTTGGATGATGAGTGGGGTAGGGAAGAGGAAAAGAAACCCCAGTGAAAGTTTCATAACCTAGTTATTTGATCAGCCAAATTACTCATTCCAAGCTCAAGACATCGACCAAAGCAAAGTATCAGTGGTCTGAATGATGGACAATCAGCAAGATTTTAATCATTTCCATTTCAGGTGGTACAGCCATTACATTCTTGCCAACATGCTCCTTCTCCCTGGGTGGGGGAAGCCAGATTGTCCAAGTGAAGTCAGTAATGCATTCAGACAAAAGCAGACAGTCCCCCAGGCCCCACTAACTGCTGTCCTCCAGTGAGAGCCTGTCAAACAGGTACTCTCCCAGCCCATTCTCAGGAGCTCCCAGACGCTTCAGGTTGGTGATGTAGTCCCCAAGTCGCTTGATGATCTCAACCTCCTCATCCAAATAGTGGGTCTCCAGGAAGTCACACAGCTGGAACACAGGAATATTACATTAGCACAAAGACAATTCTAGAATTTCCACTACAAAAAACTGAATGTGCCCAAAATGTCAACTCTTGCTCCTTGGTTGCTGCCTGACTTGCTGCACTTTCCCACAGCCTTCAGCAATATTAATAGCTCTAGATATTAGAGTTTGCTAGACTTCTCAGGAATATGTGCTGTTGAGGACAATAGCCTTTCAGCTATCTCATCTTGCTGTTTCTAACTGGAGCCTGCTGTATTGTGGTGTACAGTGATCATTCCACTGCAATGGTCCTGAAAGGGGATTCAGTGGCCAAGAACCACTTCAGCACTCCCACCAGATTACAATCCAAGTTCCTCCTTGACTTTATTAAGGAGGAATGCATGGAATGATCAATGTTACATCTGGAAAGTGTTGATTACTGAACTTCAAACCCACAAAGACCGACCAGTGAGGTGTTGCCCTGAGGGTGTGGCAGTGATGAGAATGAGGGGTGGTGAAGCTTACATGAGGGTCAGTCTGGGCAGTGGCGAGTTGGTGTAGATCCAGCAAACTCTGGTTCACATTCTTCTCCAGATCCAGGGCAACCTGCATTGCCTGCAGACCGTTTCCCCACTCATCCCTCTCTGGCTTCTGAAACAAAAAAGGACAGAGGTCAGTTATTTGAGAGCTACATTCACCTTGGCGATGTGGCTGGTCTGAAGCAGGAAGTTTAGGAACAGGTCATTGTTGAGATCAGGATTAAGTTTTATAAAAAAAAGATTGTTTGAATCAGTGTCCATTTGAGAACTTAGATCAAGATAGTCACATCATTATCTTGGCACAACAGCCATTGTGTCCCACTTCTTGATCACAAGGTTCAGTCCCACTTGCACAATGGTTTTACACTTGCCAAGTACATGGATTAAAAGTGTGCATGCAATTCAATTGACAGACAGCAAAATGTTTACAATAATAAAGATTTGGATACAAGGTCATAGATCCCAGAACCATTCAGTACAGGTAGATTGGGTGAAGGTGGGATGCAGGAGTTGTGGCATTGAATATAGGAATAAGTCCTGCTTCACAAAGCAGTGAAAAATCCGTTAGGACAAAGGAACACTGGCTCTGGCCACCACACTACAAGGATGGCATTGCACTGGAGGGGGTACAGATGAGATTCTGCAGGATGTTGCACAAGATGGAAAATCCATTGAGGGGAAAGACTGGATGTTTTATTGGAACAGAGGCAGCTGGGGTTCTCTGATTGGACAGTAGTGAATCTCTTCCCCATGGCAGACAGCAAGACTAGAAAACACAGGTTTAGGCATCAGTATGTTGAAGAAAGCTTTCCTCACAGAGTGGTAGAAATATGGAATGCATCACCTGATGAGTGGAGGCAGCTAGTGCAGTGGCATTCCAGCAGCATTGGACAAATACTTCATATCCAGGGTGTAGTGGTCTAAGGACCAGTTGCAGGTAGATGGGATTAGTGTAGTTTGGTGTTGATTGGTCAGCACAGACTAAAGGGCCTGTGTCTATGCTGTGACTTGGAGATGGAGAAGATCATTGGGGAAGCCAAACAGAAGACCTTGTCACTTCCCCATCAGGATGTGTTAACCTAGTCACTGACTTGAAGCCACAATCACCAGAGTGACCATTCCCACCTTCACATCCTGGAGGAGGACTCTGCCTCCACGCTGATTCTGGAATTTCAGCAGCTTCTCTGCATGTTCCTGCTTCTTCTCGGACTGAGCTTTGAAGAACTGGGAGAAATGGTGCAGGGCAACATCATCCCGGTCAAAGTACGACATCTGAAAGAGAACCATTTACATCCATTAACTAGAATTGGCCCCAGTGATGTGTTATCAGAAGTAGGGCACTAGTTCAGCCCTTAATCACGCTGACTATTCAGCTGTTAACCTCTGGGTTGTCAACCCTTTTAATATACTAGTGTTGTCCAATGAGCCAGCAGCTCCTTTCACTGGAGGTGGTGAACAACCCCAGCTTCCTCCTGGGGACACAAATTCACTTCTACTTTGGATTGAACAGCTGGTTCATTGCTCAGGTCTGGCACAGCATCAGAGGAGAGAAACACTGAATTAGTGTTTCTGCTTATTATCCACCATCAGAATTGGAAGATAGAGATGGAATAGGATTTGAACAAAATGAAGGAAACTACATTGCAGGGTGGAGGAGTCTGAAACTAGAGGACATAGGTCCATTATATCTAATCACTATCAACCCTGAGAGACAGCTTTTCCAAAAAAAAGGGTGATGTGTGTATGGAATGAGCTGCCAAAGGAAGTGGTGGAGGCAAACCCAATGACAACATTTAAAGATATTGGATGGGTACAAGAATAAGAGCAAGAGGGATATGGGCCAAGTAGGACTAGATTAATTCAGACATCTGGTAGGCAAGAGAAAGCTGGATTGGAGGGTCTGTTTCCATACTGTACATTTCTACAGCTGTAGAAATTTCAATAGGTTCAGTGCAGAACATTGGAAGTTGTAACCTTGTGAAAGGTGAGGGTTCAGTTGGATGACAAGGAAAACCACTGGAGTACTAAGTGTAATCTACTCCATTCAACATTAACCAGAGGGTAATACCCAGTCACCAGGACAGGTTTTCTGGAAGGAAGTAGAGATACAAAACGGATACCAGAACACAGGGACTGTAGGCCATTCAGCCCCACAAGCCTGTCCTGCCATTCAATGAGAAATTAACCATGTAGTGCCTTGCAGAAGCCTCATCAACCCTGAAGGTTGAAACTGGAAAATGGATGTTGGACACTGCTGGCACTAATTTAGTCAGGAGAGAGTTTTCTGCAAATTGTACATCATTGGGATTGGACGTACCAGTCACTTGATCTGTACAAGTGTGCTCTTATCTGGAAGGGAATGAGAGAGAAAGGGGCCCCAGGGGTTTGCTAAGGAAAACCTGCTCAATGACAGGCTCTGGATTGTTGCAGCAGTTTATTACAGGCCTGTGTCTACAAACCATTTCGATAGACATCCATATTTGCCTCATTTGAGGCATCATGTTCACAAGTAAATGGTGTGACAATGCTGCCCCTTTAACAAGGTTATTTTGTCCATTGCCTTATGACCTCCATTGAAAGAGCAGGGATGCTGCCATGTCTGGAAGTAGCTACTTTAAACATGTCAGGGGAGTGGCCAGTTCACTAAGTTGAAGTTTTCTTAAGCTTTTACAGTGATCAGGTTCCATGCTTCAACAGATGTTTCTTGCCGGAAATAATTTTCTGAGAACCAGATAGGAATCTACCATTTGCAAAGGGGTGTTTTTGCAATGTTGCACGTATTGGAACAGCTCCTTCATGAAGTGCTTATTGAGTCAGTTTTCTAAAGTTTAAAAAAAGTTAGTCTAAAAATTCAGATTTTTGTTTCAAAGACATTTTTTTCCACAAGGCAGAATGGTTTGACTGGCTTCATCACCCCTGAAACAGCCATTTATACATGTACGTTAATAACAAAGGTTAGGTCTGAGCTACCTTTAGAGGTCCTCAACAGTGGGAAGATGTCTATGAAGGGTCACAACTCAGGTCAGAGGGGAAGTGAGTGGTCTATTCTTCTAGGACACTCCCATTATATAAAAAAACTTCTTGGTTCACCAGTGAAAGCTGTTCCCATCTCTAACAAGCTATGCTTCAAGGACTTCATTCTCACGAATGAACCATACAAACCCAGACTGATGAATATTCTATACGTCTAGACGAGAGCATTTACAACATGCAAGCAGACATCATCCAGGATAAAACAGCCCACTCTTCTAGTACTACATTTTCCTCCTCCCTGCAGTGTGGATTGTCTACCAGGTACCCTACAGCACTCACTAAGGTTGTTAACACATCTAAACAAATTCCACCATGTCAGAAGTGCATGGGCAACTCTCTAGAGTAAAACAGCTAGCCATTTTGTTACCATGCCATCCTGGTTAGAGATTAGATCTTCAGTCATTGGTCAAAAAAACCTCAATTCCAACCTTCCTATGGATGTAGCAATACTTTAGCAGATCAACTCTGCTAGAAAGAGTTACAGACAACAAATGGCTCCCTGACCATTGTATTCACACATGCGTGGGTAATCAGAAAGCCAGATCAGGCCTCAGTTGAGGCCTTAGGTATATGCCAGTCACAGCCTGAACTTCTACTTCTGCTCAGATCAACCAAACATTGATAAATCCATAACTCCCTTCTGCAGCCTCGAAACTGGCATGATGGCTATTTAGGATCAGCAGAAAGTTAGAGAAAATATCAGTATATCCCCACGGTAGAAAAGGCAACTAGACAATGGATACTTCCATTCCACCATATAGTTGACCCAAATGACTTCATAAGAATCTAAGAAATACTCAATTCTGACAACCAGAGGGAGGGAATGACAACCCAATCAGGGATTAATAAAATAACCCTGAAGAACACTTCACCCTGCATATGTCACTGAAGGCCATCTAGGCATTAGATATTTTACCTCATCGTCATATTCCACAGTTGCTGTAACATTTTTATCTTGAATTCTTATTTAGGTGAGACTATAAAACTCAATCTACAAGAACATCAAGTTTATTTAGAAACATCAGCATAATAGATTTAATTTTAAGCACACAGAGAGCATACTCACCAAAGACTGATAGAGATAGGAGGCAGTGAGTTCCAGGTTAATCTGCTTGTTGACAGCAGCTTCACAATCCTGGTGATAGTTCTGACAAACCTGGGAGGCCATTCTGTGATGAATACTACTTTAGCTTTCTCCCCAAATCCCAATCACAAATTGAAGATTAACACCAACTGTACCTAAACAAACACTGCCTTTGGACTTTTATTTATACTTCAGGAGTTGACCCTCAGTTTATTCAGCAGGAAATGACATCATCAGTGATGGCCAATCACTCTTGTTAGTCAATCCATCAGCTGCCATGTCCAATCAGCACAGGATGGGAATTGGATCCAGAAGCCAAACAGAATTGACAACTGGTTGATGATGTCATTGCTGATTGACTTTTGACTTGCTGCATAACTGCAAATTCTGGAAGTGCATCTACCTGAAAATGACAATAAAACATGCTCTAAAACTTGACTCTTGCATCTGAGGTTGTTTATTATAAAGACATGCTCAACACAGATCTGCAGAATTCTGTTTGTTCGTTTGTTCATCTGAGGAATTTGTCTTCCTGTCTTTTGAATGACAATGTTGGGAGTCCATTGAAAAATGGCTAGATTTTGTTGACATTAAACTTTTGCCTATTGCTTGACAGTGACAGAAATAATGTGCTTTTGGGTCCTAGTGCAGGCAACTTTGTGGATTCATTCTAAATCTGCTGTGACCTCTTTGACCTTGGGTCTCTGGAAGCCCAGTTTACAAACCAAAATGGTAAATGTGCTGAGTGCCTCAGCCATGTAGTAGGCCTCAGGCCTCCATGTCTAAATTGCTGCTCAAAACCTATGGTACATTCAGCTTTTCTGTCTCCATGTTCAGTTTGTAATTGTTTCAAGAAGGACCAGCCCTCAACTCAAGGATGTTTCCAAGTGGGAAGATTCTGGAAAGTCAGGAGTTGAGAAATTCACAACAGAATTCCCAGCCTCTGACTTATTCTCATCACCATGAATATTTATCAGAGTTGACCTCTAACCGCGGTTTCATGTGTAATATTCAAACTTGTAATTCAATCCGACAAAATACGGCTAGACTGTAACCTGGTGTTTGGGAAAGTTATTGGGTCAAAGTAACTTGTTTCCACCAATCCATCCGTCAAGGCTGTGATCATACCCTAACATTGAGTGGGGATCTTCAATCTCCAAACTCTCCCAGCCCACCATTCCACTGGAGGCTGCTCAGTTCAACACAATCAACATTAGGTTGAGACACTTTGATGTCCATATCGCTGTGGGTATGGACCACATAGAGCTCGGAGACTAGTTTCTGAGCAGTACATTCTGCAGAATACAATGTAATTAGAATAATAATCCCGCTATTTGGAAACATGCTCAAGTTGAGGGCTAGTTCTTCTTGAAACAAGTAAAAACTGAACATGGAGATAGAAAAGCTGAATGTACCATATGTTTCGAGCAGCAATTTAGACATGGAGGCCTGAGGCCTACTACATGGCTGAGGCACTCAGTACATTTAGTGTTTTGGTTTATAAACTGGACTATGCGTATATTGTCGCATATGCAGTTTGGTTCTGTACAATTGCATATCAAAGAAACAAATATTGGAGTTTGACTCTATCCAACAAATCAAAAAGTTCTCTTACTTGAACCAGATTATATTTACATGCATTTGAGGCAGTGGAAAGATCCAATAACTGAATGGATCCTCATTAACCTTCAACAGAAAGACTTCAGACAATGGTCTTTCACCATATCCCCCTCAGCGGCAGCTGCCCCAAGCTTCAGCACGTCCCTCAGCACCTAGTCCTGAACCTTGGAATGTGCCGGTCTGCAACACTCAGTCGGGGTCAACTACTTGCTCTGGAAGACCAACCAAATTTTGGGTAAACCAAAGGGGGCCTTTCACTGAGTCGATGGTCCTCCAGGCGCAGTTGATGTTTGTCTTGGCGTGCGTCGTGAGGAGCAGACCATAGAGCACAGAGTCCCACGTCATGGATCTGCTCAGGACGACTCTCAACACACACCACTGCATCATCCTCCAGACTTCCTTTGCAAGGGCACATTCAGGAAGGAGATGTGGAACAGTCTCTATCCCCGGCAGCCGCTTTGCGGGCAGCGTTCGATGGCGCAGAGAGACCGGTCGTGCATGAGGATTTCACAGGTAATACCCTTCTTACCACCAGCCAAGTGATGTCTTGGTGCTTGTTGGAAAGTTCTGGTGATGAGTCATTCTGCCAAAAGGCTTTAACAGACTGCTCAGGGGACAACCCGACAGGATCCACCCTCTCCTTTTCCCGAAGGGTCTCAAGGACACTACGTGCTGACCACCTCCTGGGGGATTTGTGGTCGAAAGTGTTTTTTTTTAAGAAATTTCTCCACAAAGGACAGGTGATATGGAATGGTCAAACTACTTGGAGGGTTTCAAGGCAATGAGGCTCGGCCTATGATTTGCAACACCAGGGACAGGTGGAACCTCAGTACGTAGTGACACTTGGTGTCTGCGTACCGGGGTCTATGCACAACTTGATGCAGCTGCACACAAAGATAGCCATCAGAATAAGGGCAGTATGTTCCTCCCTCCCTCATCCAGAGTTTTGGGCATGGTGTCCCTAAGGACACAGAAGTCTACGATGGACCAGGGGAAGTGGAAGATGGCTCAGGTAACAGTGCAGTTTCAGGGAACAGGCCAGACCTGCATCACAGACAACAACACAGAGAGTGCCTCACAGCTGATGACCAGGATTTTACCCACAATGGAGAGGGAGTGGTGCTCCCAAAGGCCCAGTTTCTGCCTCATCTTGGTGATGCGCTCCTCCCAAAATTTTGCACACACCCCTCTGAATCGTATTCCCAGCACCTTCAGTGAAGGGATAAAGGATTAAGGATTGGTCAGCCCAGTTGCCAATTAACATGGTTTTGCTCTTTGTCTCAATTTACCTTGGCTCCCAGGACCAAAGATATCAGGCTGGGTGGATTGGCCGTGCTAAATTGCTGATAGCATTTAGGGATATGTAGGCTAGGTGGATTAGCCTTGGTATATGGGGGATAGCAGGAGTCTGAACAGGATGTTGTTCAGATGATTGATGCAGACTCAATGGGCTGAATGGCCTTTTTCTGGACTGCAGGAATTCTATCAGCATGACTTAAATCCTCTTATTTTAACCAAACATTGTGTGCTGGAATAAATGTTTAGTGCCTTAAAGTCTCACCCCTACCCTGAAGGTTGCAGTATGCACTAGTTAAACAAAATGCACTGAAACAGTCACCAGGATGTCTGTGACAGCCCCCTCCCTAACCCATGATCCCTGAAACCTTGAACGATAAATGAAACAGCTGTACAGGAGAGTCAGTATCTCCAGGTTTTCTCTCCCAGTCATACCCACTCTCCAACATGGAGAGCAATCATTGCTCCTTCAACATCACTGGGTCAAATCAAACTGCATCAGGAGAATCCTTCAGCCCATGGGAAGCTGGGAGGAAGCTTGGATTGCAAACTGCTGACTTTAGCAGCAAGAGTAAATCAGATGGAAGCATCTAACCTCAAGCATTGCTGTTATTCCCAGATCACAGTCATCCTGCTCATTTCAGCTGTAGGGGGCAATGCAGAACACACATTATACTCCAATGCAGCTCAGGAGAGTTCCTTGAGCTGACTCCCTGGAATGTCAGGTGATTTTCCCCTGCTCTGGGCTGGCTGGCATGAAGTTTTGTTTTTTAAAAAAAAAAAGCTAGGTTGGGGGCAGTGGGGATGGTGGCCTGATTGTGTGACTGGGTAGTCTGCTAGGGAAAGTAAAATGAGGAATGCACACAGGACAACTCATTTCTGGAAAAGTTGCACCCCCCAGTGTGGATTGGCTCCTTGTTGTTCCAATTGGGGCATTGAAAGTTCCCAGCCAGAGCAGTACATTTGAGATTAGGAGGGCATGAATGGTCAGTGTGGCTAACTGCTGACACAAGGTGAAGATCAAAGGGCCCTGTATTGACCCTCTTCAGAAACCCAACTGGCCCTCTAGAGCCTTAGATTAGATTACTTACAGTGTGGAAACAGGCCCTTCAGCCCAACACGTCCACACCAACCCACCGAAACCACTGGTCGGTCGGTCGCCTGAGTCGGGAATTGAACCCGGGTCGCAGGTGCTGTGAGGCAGCAGTGCTAACCACTATGCCACCATGCTGCCGACAAAGCTAGGCCCACTGCTTGGGATATAGTGGTTCTGGCACTCTATTGGCAGCTATGCAAGAAACATTGGGATTGTATCATTTCCAGGTTGGCTGGTTCCACAATCTGGACAGAAACCAGAGCCTGGTGGACCGCACCTTAGTGGAGGTGATCAGGTCATCAGTTCAGCAATAAATATCAATTGAGTCTAAAGTGAAAATAAGTCATTGGAGGTTTAGGTAAGCTATTTGAAGGATGTCTGCACTTGACTGTTTGTGAAAGGATGTTTCTGTATCACCTCAGTTTTCCTTCACCACAAATGTAGCTATTAAGTCCAGAGAAAAAAAATAAAGTGTTAATTGTAGTACAGAAGAAAGGAATGAAGACTGTCCACCCCTAGACTGTAATCCAACCTTACACATTCTACAGAGGGGGTGGTGCAGGGCTGGCCTGGCCTCATGGTTACTCCAGAGCAGCACCTTCTGGAGATCCCAGTCCAGTTGGATGATGAGTGGGGTAGGGAAGAGGAAAAGAAAACCCAGTGAAAGTTTCATAACCTAGTTATTTGATCAGCCAAATTACTCATTCCAAGCTCAAGAGATCTACCAAAGCAAAGTATCAGTGGTCTGAATGATGGACAATCAGCAAGATTTTATTCATTTCCATTTCAGGTGGTACAGCCATTACATTCTTGCCAACATGCTCCTTCTCCCTGGGAGGGGGAAGCCAGATTGTCCAAGTGAAGTCAGTAATGCATTCAGACAAAAGCAGAGTCCCCCAGGCCCCACTAACAGCTGTCCTCCAGTGAGAGCCTGTCAAACAGGTACTCTCCCAGCCCATTCTCAGGAGCTCCCAGACGCTTCAGGTTGGTGATGTAGTCCCCAAGTCGCTTGATGATCTCAACCTCCTCATCCAAATAGTGAGTCTCCAGGAAGTCACACAGCTGGAACACAGGAATATTACATTAGCACAAAGACAATTCTAGAATTTCTACTACAAAACTGAGTGTGCCCAAAATGTCAACTCTTGCTCCTTGGTTGCTGCCTGACTTGCTGCACTTTCCCACTGATCGTTCAGCATCAAATGTTAATAGCTCTAGATATTAGAGAGTTTGCTAGACTTTTCAGGAATGTGCTGGTGAGGACAGTAGCCTTTCAGCTGGCTCATCTTAACTGGAGCCTGCTGTATTGTGGTGTACAGTGATCATTCCACTGTAATGGTCGTGAAAGGGGATTCAGTGGCCAAGAACCACTTCAGCACTCCCACCAGATTACATTCCAAGTTCCTCCTTGACTTTATTAAGGAGGAACTGTAACATTGTAAACATCAGCATGATCTGGAGTGATCAATGTGACATCTGGACCAAGTGTTGGATTACTGAATTTCAAACTAACAAAAGACCAACCAGTGAGGTGTTGCCCTGAGGGTGTGGCAGTGATGAGAATGAGGGGGTGGTGAAGCTTACATGAGGGTCAGTCTGGGCAGCGGCCAGTTGGTGTAGATCAAGCAAACTCTGGTTCACATTCTTCTCCAGATCCAGGGCAACCTGCATTGCCTGCAGACCGTTACCCCACTCATCCCTCTCTGGCTTCTGAAACAAAGGACAGATCAGTTATTTGAGAGTTACATTCACCTTGGCGATGTGGCTGGTCTGAAGCAGGAAGTTCAGGAACAGGTCGTTGTTGAGATCAGGATTAAGTTTTATAAAAGAAGATTGTTTGAATCAGTGTCCATTTGAGAACTTAGATCAGGATAGTCACATCCTTATCTTGGCACAACAGCCATTGTGTCCCACCTCTTGACCACAAGGTTCAGTCCCACTTACACAATGGCTTCACACTTGCCAAGTACATGGATTAAAAGTGTGCGTGCAATTCAATTGAGGATCAGCAAAATGTTTACAATAATAAAGATTTGGATACAAGGTCATAGATCCCAGAACCATTCAGTACAGGTAGATTGGGTGAAGGGGGGGATGCAGGAGTTGGGGCATTGAATATAGGAATAAGTCCTGCTTTACAAAGTTATGAAAAATCAGTTAGGACAAAGGAATACTGGCTCTGGCCACCTCACTACAAGGATGGCATCGCACTGGAGGGGGTTCAGATGAGATTCTGCAGGATGTTGCACAAGATGGAAAATCCATTGGGGGAAAAGACTGATGTTTTATTGGAACAGAGGCAGCTGGGGTTATCTGATTGGACAGTAGTGAGAATCTCTTCCCCATGGCAGACAGCAAGACTAGAAAACACAGGTTTAGGCATCAGTATGGTGGGGAAAGCTTCCTCAACAGAGTGGTAGAAATATGGAAAGCATCACCTGATGAGTGGAGGCAGCTAGTGCAGTGACATTCCAGCAGCATTGGACAAATACTTCATATCCAGGGTGTAGTGGTCTAAGGACCAATTGCAGGTAGATGGGATTAGTGTAGTTTGGTGTTGATTGGTCAGCACAGACTAAAGGGCCTGTGTATGCTGTGACTTGGAAATGGAGAAGATCATTGGGGAAGTCAAGCGGAAGACCTTGTCACTTCCCCATCAGGAAGTGATAACCCAGTCACTGACTTGAAGCCACATCACGAGAGCAGCCATTCCCATCCCCAACATTCCCACCTTCACATCCTGGAGGAGGACTCTGCCTCCACGCTGATTCTGGAATTTCAGCAGCTTCTCTGCATGTTCCTGCTTCTCCTGGGACTGAGCTTTGAAGAACTGGGAGAAATGGTGCAGGGCAACATCATCCTGGTCAAAGTACGACATCTGAAAGAGAACCATTTACATCCATTAACTAGAATTGGTCCCAGTGATGTGTTATCAGAAGTAGGGCACTAGTTCAGCCCTTGAAACCAGGCTGACTATTCAGCTGTTAAACCTCTGGGTTGTCAGCCATTTTAATATACTAGTGTTGTCCAGTGAACCAGCAGCTCCTTTCACTGGAGGAAGTGAACAACCCCAGCTTCCTCCTGGGGACACAAATTCACTTTTACTTTGGATTAAACAGCTGGTTCATTGCTCAGGTCTGGCACAGCATCAGAGGAGAGAAACACTGAATTAGTGTTTCTGCTTATTAACCACCAGAATTGGACGATATTAGTGATGGAATAGGATTTGAGTAAAATGAAGGAAACTACATTGCAGGGTGGAGGAGTCTGAAACTAGAGGACATAGGTCCATTAGATCTATCACAATCAACCCTGAGAGACAGCTTTTCCAAAAAAAGAGTGATGAGTTTATGGAATGAGCTGCCAAACAGAGTGGTGGAGGCAAACCCAATGACAACATTTAAAGATATTGGATGGGTACAAGAATAAGAGCAGAGGGATATGGGGCAAGTAGAACTAGATTAATTCAGACATCTGGTAGGCAGGAGAAAGCTGGATTGGAGGGTCTGTTTCCATACTGTACATTTCTACAGCTGTAGAAATTTCAATTGGTTCAGTGCAGAACATTGGAAGTTGTAACCTTGTGAAAGGTGAGGGTTCAGTTGTCTGAAGAGGAAAGCAACTGGAGTACTAAGTTCAACATTAACCAGAGGGTAATACCCAGTCACCAGGACATGGAGATACTAAACAGATACCAGAACACAGGGACAGGAGGCCATTCAGCCCCTCAAGCCTGTCCTGCCATTCAATGAGAAATTAACTATGAGGCTGCTGCATGGCACTACATTAACCCTGAAGGTTGAAACTGGAAAATGGATGTTGGACACTGCTGGCACTAATTTAGTCAGGAGAAAGAGTTTTCTGCAACTTGTACATCTTGGATTGGATGTACCAATCACTTGATCTGTACAAGTGGGCTCTTATCTGGAGGGGAATGAGAGAGAAAAAAGGAGCCCCAGGGGTTTGCTAAGGAAAGCCTGCTCAATGACAGGCTCTGGATTGTTGCAGCAGTTTATTACAGGCCTGTGTATACAGTGCACACAAACCTCCAGAAACTTGTAAACAAGCATCAGATTCACTCAGTGAAACATGTAATACAGGAAAGACCTAATGTGACCTAGAGATCAACCATTATCTGCAGATAATAATCAGCAGCTTAAAGTGTAAGCCGAAAAGAACTATGCCTGATTTGACTTCAAACCATTTCAATAGACATCCATATTTGCCTCATTTGAGGCATCATGTTCACAAGTAAATGGTGTGACAATGCTGCCCCTTTAACAAGGTTATTTTGTCCATTGCTTTATGATCTCCATTGAAAGAGCAGAGATGCTGCTATGTCTGGAAGTAGCTACTTTAAACATGTCAGGGGAGTGGCCAGTCCACCAGGTTGAAGTTTTCTTATGCAGGCAGAAGCTTTTACAGTGATAAGGTTCCATGCTTCAACAGATGTTTCTTGCCGGAAAGAATTTTCCTGAGATAACCAGATAGGAATCTACCATTTGCAAAGGGGTGTTTTTGCAATGTTGCAGGTATTGGAACAGCTCCTTCATGAAGTGATCGAGTCAGTTTTCCCAAATTAAAAAAAAAAGTTATTCTAAATTCAGATTTTTGTTTCAAAGACTTTTTTCCACAAGGCAGAATGGTTTGGCCAGCTGCATCACCCCTGAAATAGCCATTTATACATATACTTTTATAACAAACGTTAGGTCTGGGCTACCTTTAAGAGATCCTTGACTGTAGGAAGATGTCTATGAAGGGTCACAACTCAGGGCAGAATGGAAGTGAGTGGTCTATTCTTCTGGGACACTCCCATTATATAAAAAAACCCTTACTGGTTCACAAGTGAAAGCTGTTCCCATCTCTAACAAGCTATGCTTTAGGGACTTCATTCTCATGAAAAAAACCATACAAACCCAGACTGATGAATATTCTACACATGTCTAGACGAGAGCATTTACAGCATGCAAGCAGACATCCAGGATAAAGCAGCCCACTCTACTAGCACTACATTTTCCAACTCCCTGCAGTGTGGATTGTCTACCAGGTACCCGACAGCACTCACTAAGGTGAGTTAACACCTTCTAAACAAATTCCACCATGTCAGAAGGGCATGGGCAACTCACTCGAGTAAAACAGCCAGCCATTTTGTTACCATGCCATCCTGGTTAGAGATTAGATCTTCAGTCATTGGTCAAAAGTCTCAATTCCAGCCTTCCTGTGGATGCAGCAATACTTTAGTAGATCAACTCTACTAGAAAGAGTTACAGACAACAAATGGCTCCCTGACCATTGTATTCACACATGCGTGGGTAATCAAAGCCAGATCAGGCTTCAGTTGAGGCCTTAAGTATATGCCAGTCACAGCCTGACCTTCTACTTCTGCTCAGATCAACCAAACATTGATAAATCCATAACTCCCTTCTGCAGCCTCATAATTAGCATAATGGCTATTTAGGATCAGCAGAAAGTTAAAGGAAATATCACAGTATATTTTCATAGTAGAAGAGGTGACTAGACAATGGATACTTCCATTCCACCATATAGTTGACCCAAATGACTTCATAAGAATCTTAGAAATACTCAATTCTGACAGCCAGAGGGAGGGAATGACAGTTACTGCCAGTGACAACCCTATCAGGGATTAATAAAATAACCCTGAAGAACACTTCACCCTGCATGTGTCACTGAAGGCCATCTAGGCATTAGATATTTTACCTCATCGTCATATTCCATAGTTGCTGTAACATTTTTATCTTGAATTCTTATTTAGGTGAGACTATAAAACTCAATCTACAAGAACATCAAGTTTATTTAGAAACATCAGCATAATAGATTTAATTTTAAGCACACAGAGAGCATACTCACCAAAGACTGATAGAGATAGGAGGCAGTGAGTTCCAGGTTAATCTGCTTGTTGACAGCAGCTTCACAATCCTGGTGATAGTTCTGACAAACCTGAGATGTCATTCTGTGATGAATGCTGCTTTAACTTTCTCCCCAAATCTCAATCACAAATTGAAGATTAATACCAACTTGTACCTAAACAAACCTTGCCTTTGGACTTTTATTTATACTTCAGGAGTTGACCCTCAGTTTATTCAGCAGGAAATGACATCATCAGTGATGGCCAATCACTCTTGTTAGTCAATCCATCAGCTGCCATGTCCAATCAGCACAGGATGGGAATTGGATCCAGAAGCCAAACAGAATTGACAACTGGTTGATGATGTCATTGCTGATTGACTTTTGACCTGCTGCATAACTGCAAATTCTGGAAGTGCATCTACCTGAAAATGAAAATAAAACATACTCTAAACTTCACAATTGCATCTGAGGTTGTTTATTATAAAGACATGCTCAACACAGATTTGCAGAATTCTGTTTGTTCGTTCATCTGAGGAATTTGTCTTCCTGTCTTTTGAACGGCAGTGTCGGGAGTCCATTGAAAAATGGCTAGATTATGTTGACATTAAACATTTGCCTCTTGCTTGACAGTGACAGAAATAATGTGCTTTTGGGTCCTCGTGCAGGCAACTTTGTGGATTCATTCTAAATCTGCTGTGCCCTCTTTGACCTTGGGTCTCTGGAAGCCCAGTTTACAAACCAAAATGCTAAATGTGCTGAGTGCCTCAGCCATATAGTAGGCCTCAGGCCTCCATGTCTAAATTGCTGCTCAAAACCTATGGTACATTCAGCTTTTCTGTCTCCATGTTCAGTTTGTAATTGTTTCAAGAAGGACCAGCCCTCAACTCAAGGATGTTTCCAAGTGGGAAGATTCTGGAAAGTCAGGAGTTGAGAAATTCACAACAGAATTCCCAGCCTCTGACTTATTCTCATCACCATGAATATTTATCAGAGTTGACCTCTAACCGTGGTTTCATGTGTAATATTCAAACTTGTAATTCAATCCGACAAAATACGGCTAGACTGTAACCTGGTATTTGGGAAAGTTATTGGGTCAAAGTAACTTGCTTCCACCAATCCATCCGGCAAGGCTGTGATCATACCCTAACATTGAGTGGGGATCTTCAATCCCCAAACTCTCCCAGCCCACCATTCCACTGGAGGCTGCTCAGTTCAACACAATCAACATTAGGTTGAGACACTTTGATGTCCATATCGCTGTGGGTATGGACCACATAGAGCTCGGAGACTAGTTTCTGAGCAGTACATTCTGCAGAATACAATGTAATTAGAATAATAATCCCGCTATTTGGAAACATGCTCAAGTTGAGGGCTAGTTCTTCTTGAAACAAGTAAAAACTGAACATGGAGACAGAAAAGCTGAATGTACCATATGTTTCGAGCAGCAATTTAGACACGGAGGCCTGAGGCCTACTACATGGCTGAGGCACTCAGCACATTTAGTGTTTTGGTTTGTAAACTGGACTACATATATATTGTCGCATATGCAGTTTGGTTCTGTACAGTTGCATATCAAAGAAACAAATATTGGAGTTTGACTCTATCCAACAAACCAAAGACTTCTCTTACTTGAACCAGATTATATTTACATGCATTTGAGGCAGTGGAAAGATCCAATAACTGAATGGATCCTCATTAACCTTCAGCAGAAAGACTTCAGACAATGGTCTTTCCCCACATGCCCCTCAGCGGCAGCTGCCCCAAGCTTCAGCGCGTCCCTCAGCACGTAGACCTGGACCTTGGAATGTGCCGGTATGCAACACTCAGTCGGGGTCAACTATTTGCTCTGGAAGACCAACCAAATTTTGGGTAGACCAAAGGGGGCCTTTCACTGAGTGGATGGTCCTCCAGGCGCAGTTGATGTTTGTCTTGGTGTGCGTCCTGAGGAGCAGACCATAGAGCACAGAGTCCCACGTCATGGATCTGCTCAGGACGACTCTCAACACACACCACTGCATCATCCTCCAGACTTCCTTTGCAAGGGCACATTCAGGAAGGAGATGTGGAACAGTCTCTATCCCCGGCAGCCGCTTTGCGGGCAGCGTTCGATGGCGCAGAGAGACTGGGCGTGCATGAGGATTTCACAGGTAATACCCTTCTTACCACCAACCAAGTGATGTCTTGGTGCTTGTTGGAAAGTTCTGGTGATGAGTCATTCTGCAAAATGGCTCTGACAGACTGCTCAGGGGACAATCCGACAGGATCCACCCTCTCCTTTTCCCGAAGGGTCTCAAGGACACTACGTGCTGACCACCTCCTGGGGGACTTGTGGTCGAAGGTGTTTTTTTTAAGAAATTTCTCCACAAGGGACAGGTGTTATGTAATGGTCAAACTACTTGGAGGGTTTCAAGGCAATGAGGCCAGGCCCATGATTCACAACACCAGGGACAGGTGGAACCTCAATACGTAGTGACACTTGATGTCTGCGTACCGGGGTCTATGAACAACTTGATGCAGCTGCACACAAAGATGGCCATCAGAATAAGGGCAGTATGTTCCTCCCTCCCTCATCCAGAGTTTTGGGCATGGTGTTCCTATGGATACGGTCCATTCTAGACCTCCTGGTTAAGTGGAAGATGGCTCAGGTAACAGTGCAGTTTCAGGGAACAGGCCAGACCTGCATCACAGACAACAACAGAGAGAGTGCCTCACACCTGATGACCAGGATTTTACCCACAATGGAGAGGGAGTGGTGCTCCCAAAGGCCTAGTTTCTCCCTCATCTTGGCGATGCGCTCCTCCCTAAATTTTGCACACACCCCTCTGAATTGTATTCCTAGCACCTTCAGGTAATCTGTCCTGACGGTGAAGGGATAAAGGATCGGTCAGCCCAGTTGTCAATTAACATGGTTTTGCTCTTTGTCTCAATTTACCTCGGCTCCCAGGACCAAAGCTATCAGGCTGGGTGGATTGGCCGTTCTAAATTGCTGATAGCATCTAGGGATACGTAGGCTAGGTGGATCAGCCTTGGGATATGGGGTATAGCATGGGTCTGAACAGGATGCTGTTCAGATGATTGATGCTGACGCAATGGGCTGAATGGCCTCTTTCTGGACTGCAGGAATTCTATCAGCATGTCTTAATGTTTGGTTAAAATAAAAGGATTTATGTGCTGGAATAAATATGTTCAGTGCCTTAAAGTCTCACCCCCACCCTGAAGGTTGCAGAATGCACTAGTTAAACAAAATTCACTGAAACAATCACAAGAATGTCTGACAGCCCCCTCCCTAACCCATGATCCCTGAAACCTTGAAAGATAAATGAAACAGCTGTACAGGAGAGTCAGTATCTCCAGGTTGTCTCTCCCAGTCCCACCCACTCCCCAACATGGAGAGCAATCATTGTTCTTTCAACATCACTGGGTCAAACCAAACTGCATCAGGAGAATCCTTCAGCCCATGGGAAGCTGGGATCAGCTTGGACTGCAAATTGCTGACTTTAGCAGCAAGAGTAAGTCAGATGGAAGCATCTAACCTCAAGCATTGCTGTTATTCCCAGATCACTGTCATCCTGCTCATTTCAGCTGTAGGGAGCAATGCAGAACACACATTATCATCCAATACAGCTCAGGAGAGTTCCTGGAGCTGACTCCCTGGAATGTCTGGTGATTTTCCCCTGCTCTGGGCTGGCAGGCATGAATTGTTTTTTTTTAAAAAAGAAAAGCTAGGTTGGGGGCCGTGGGGATGGTGGCCTGATTGTGAGACTGGGCAGTCTGCTAGGGAAAGTAAAATGAGGGAATGCACCCAGGACAACTCATTTCTGGAAAAGTTGCCCCCACGTGTGGATTGGCTCCTTGTTGTTCCAAGAGGGGCATTTAAAGTTCCCAGCCAGAGCAGTACATTTGAGATTAGGAGAGCATGAATGGTCAGTGTGGCTAACTGCTGACACAAGGTGAAGATCAGAGGGCCCAGTACTGACCCTGATCAGAAACCTAACTGGCCCTCTAGAACCTTCGATTAGATTACTTCGTATGGAAACAGGCCCTTCGGCCCAAGAAGTCCACACCGACCCACAACCCACCCATACCCTTACATATACCCCTTACCTAACACTACGGGCAATTTAGCATGGCCAATTCACCTGACCTGCACATCTTTGGACTGTGGGAGGAAACCTGAGCACCCGGCTGAAACCCATGCAGACAGGGAGAGAATGTGCAAACTCCACACACAGTCAGTCACCTGAGTCGGGAATTGAACCCGGGTCTCAGGTGCTGTGAGGCAGCAGTGCTAACCACGCCGCCCACAAAGCTAGGCCCACTGCACAAGGAGGCCACAACATTTGGAATATAGTTGTTCTGTCACTCTATTGGCAGTGATGCAAGAAATGTTGGGATTGTATCATTTCCAGGTTGGCTGGTTGCACAATCTGGACAGAAACCAGAGCCTGATGGACCTCACCTTAGTGGAGGTGAGCTGGTCAGCAGTTTAGCAATAAATAATCAGTCGAGTCTAAAGTGAAAATAAGTCATTGGAGGCTTAGGTAAGCCATTTGAAGGATGTCTGCACTTGACTGTGAAAGGAAATTTCTGTATCACCTCAGTTTTCCTTAACCACAAATGTAGCTATTAAGTCCAGAGAAAAATAGAGAGTGTTAGTAGTACAAGAAAGGAATGAAGACTGTCCACCCCTAGACTGTAATCCAACCTTACATTCTACAGAGGGGGTGGTGCAGGGCTGGCTTGACCTCATGGTTACTCCAGAGCAGCACCTTCTGGAGATCCCAGTCCAGTTGGATGATGAGTGGGGTAGGGAAGTGGAAAAGAAAACCCAGTGAAAGTTTCATAACCTAGTTATTTGATCAGCCAAATTACTCATTCCAAGCTCAAGACATCGACCAAAGTGACGTATCAGTGGTCTGAATGATGGACAATCAGCAAGATTTTATTCATTTCCATTTCAGGTGGTACAGCCATTACATTCTTGCCAACATGCTCCTTCTCCCTGGGAGGGGGAAGCCAGATTGTCCAAGTGAAGTCAGTAATGCATTCAGACAAAAGCAGACAGTCCCCCAGGCCCCACTAACTGCTGTCCTCCAGTGAGAGCCTGTCAAACAGGTACTCTGCCAGCCCATTCTCAGGAGCTCCCAGACGCTTCAGGTTGGTGATGTAGTCCCCAAGTCGCTTGATGATCTCAACCTCCTCATCCAAATAGTGGGTCTCCAGGAAGTCACACAGCTGGAACACAGGAATATTACAGCTCATTACATTAGCACAAAGTGAATTATAGAATTTCTACTACAAAACTGAGTGTGCCCAAAATGTCAACTCTTGCTCCTTGGTTGCTGCCCGACTTGCTGCACTTTCCCACTGATCGTTCAGCATCAAATGTTAATAGCTCTAGATATTAGAGTAAGCTGGACTTTTCAGGAATATGTGCTGGTGAGGACAGTAGCCTTTCAGCTGGCTCATCTTGCTGTTTTTAACTGGGGCCCACTGTATTGTGGTGTACAGTGATCATTCCACTGCAATGGTCCTGAAAGGAGATTCAGTGGCCAAGAACCACTTCAGCACTCCCACCAGATTACAATCCAAGTTCCTCCTTGACTTTATTAAGGAGGAATTGTAACATTGATCACTCCAGATCATGCTATTGGTTAAAACGTTACATCTGGACCAAGTGTTGCATTGAATTTCAAACCCACAAAGACCAACCAGTGAGGTGTTGCCCAGAGGGTGTGGCAGTGATGAGAATGAGGAGGTGAAGCTTACATGAGGGTCAGTCTGGGCAGTGGCGAGTTGGTGTAGATCCAGCAAACTCTGGTTCACATTCTTCTCCAGATCCAGGGCAACCTGCATTGCCTGCAGCCCGTTACTCCACTCATCCCTCTCTGGCTTCTGAAACAAAAAAGGACAGATCAGTTATTTGAGAGCTACATTCACCTTGGTGATGTGGCTGGTCTGAAGCAGGAAGTTTAGGAACAGGTCATTGTTGAGATCAGGATTAAGTTTTATGAAAAAAAGATTGTTTGAATCAGTGTCCATTTGAGAACTTAGATCAGGATAGTCACATCCTTATCTTGGCAGAACAGCCATTGTGTCCCACCTCTTGACCAGAAGGTCAAAGGTTCAGTCCCACTAGCACAATGGTTTCACACTTGCCAAGTACATGGATTAAAAGCGTGCATGCAATTCAATTGAGGAGCAGCAAAGTGTTTACAATAATAAAAGATTTGGATACAAGGTCATAGATCCCAGAACCATTCAGTACAGGTAGATTGGGGGAAGGTGGGATGCAGGAGTTGGGGCATTGAATATAGGAATATGTCATGTTTTACAAAGTTGTAAAAAATCAGTTAGGACAAAGGAACACTGGCTCTGGCCACCACACTACAAGGATGGCATTGCACTGGAGGGGGTACAGATGAGATTCAGCAGGATGTTGCACAAGATGGAAAATCCATTGCGGGGAAAGACTGGATGTTTTACTGGAACAGAGGCAGATGGGGTTCTCTGATTGGACAATAGTGAGAATCTCTACCCCATGGCAGACAGCAAGACTAGAAAGCACAGGTTTAGGCATCAGTATGTTGGGGAAAGCTTCCTCAGATGAGTAGAAATATGGAATGCATCACCTGATGAGTGGAGGCAGCTAGTGCAGTGACATTCTAGCAGCATTGGACAAATACTTCATATCCAGGGTGTAGTGGTCTAAGGACCAATTGTAGGTAGATGGGATTAGTGTAGTTTGGTGTTGATTGGTCAGCACAGACTAAAGGGCCTGTGTCTATGCTGTGACTTGGAGGAGATGGTGAAGCCAAGCAGAAGACCTTGTCACTTCCCCCATCACTGACTTGAAGCCACATCACGAGAGCAGCCATTCCCCTCCCCAACATTCCCACCTTCACATCCTGGAGGAGGACTCTGCCTCCACGCTGATTCTGGAATTTCAGCAGCTTCTCTGCATGTTCCTGCTTCTCCTGGGACTGAGCTTTGAAGAACCGGGAGAAATGGTGCAGGGCAACATCATCCCTGTCAAAGTACGACATCTGAAAGAGAACCATTTACTAGAATTGGTCCCAGTGATGTGTTATCAGAAGTAGGGCACTAGTTTAGCCCTTGAAACCAGGCTGACTATTCAGCTGTTAAACCTCTGGGTTGTCAGCCATTTTAATATATTAGTGTTGTCCAGTGAACCAGCAGCTCCTTTAACTGGAGGAGGTGAACAACCCCAGCTTCCTCCTGGGGACACATTTTTACCTTGATTAAACAGCTGGTTAATTGCTCAGGTCTGGCACAGCATCAGAGGAGAGAAACACTGAATTAGTGTATCTGCTTATTAACCACCATCAGAATTGTATGATATTAGAGATCGAATAGGATTTGAGCAAAGTGAAGGAAACTACATTGCAGGGTGGAGGAGTCTGAAACTAGAGGACATAGGTCCATTAAATCTATCACAATCAACCCTGAGAGACAGCTTTTCCAAAAAAAAAGTGATGAGTGTATGGAATGAGCTGCCAAAGGGAGTGGAGGAGGCAAACCCAGTGACAACATTTAAAGGCATTGGATGGGTACAAGAATAAGAGCAGAGGAATATGGGGCAAGTAGAACTAGATTAATTCGGACATCTGGTAGGCAGGAGAATGCTGGATTGGAGGGTCTGTTTCCATACTGTACATTTCTACAGCTATAGAAAGTGTAGAGTTGGTTCAGTGCAGAACATTGGAAGTTGTAACCTTGAACAAGGTGATGGTTCAGTTGTCTGAAGAGGAAAGCCACTGGAGTATTAAGTTCAACATTAACCAGAGGGTAATACCCAGTCACCAGGACATGGAGATACTAAACAGATACCAGAACACAGGGACAGGAGGCCATTCAGCCCCTCAAGCCTGTCCTGCCATTCAATGAGAAATTAACTATGAGGCTGCTGCATGGCACTACATTAACCCTGAAGGAACAAACTGGAAAATGGATGTTGGACACTGCTGGCACTAATTTAGTCAGGAGAAAGAGTTTTCTGCAACTTGTACAGATCAAGTGATTGGTACATCCAATCCAATGATGTACAAGTGTACTCTTATCTGGAGGGGAATGAGAGAGAAAAAAGGAGCCCCAGGGGTTTGCTAAGGAAAGCCTGCTCAATGACAGGCTCTGGATTGTTGCAGCAGTTTATTACAGGCCTGTGTATACAGTGCACACAAACCTCCAGAAACTTGTAAACAAGCATCAGATTCACTCAGGTGAAACATGCAATACAGGAAAGACCTAGTGTGACCTAGAGATCAACCATTAAGCTGCTGATATTATCTGCAGGTAAAGTGTAAGCTGAAAAGCACTACGCTTGATTTAAGCTCAAACCATTTAGATCGACATCCATATTTGCCTCATTTGAGGCATCATGTTCATAAGTAAATGGTGTGACAATGCTGCCCTTTAACAAGGTTATTTTGTCCATTGCCTCTATGGTCTCCATTGAAAGAGCAGGGATGCTGCTATGTCTGGAAGTAGCTACTTTAAACATGTCAGGGGAGTGGCCAGTCCACCAGGTTGAAGTTTTCTTATGCAGGCAGAAGCTTTTACAGTGATAAGGTTCCATGCTTCAACAGATATTTCTTGCCGGAAAGAATTCTGAGAACCAGATAGGAATCTACCATTTGCAAAGGTGTGTTTTTGCAATGTTGCAGGAATTGGAACAGTTCCTTCATGAAGTGATCATCAAGTCAGTTTTCCCAAAATTAAAAGAAAAAAAAAAGTTATTCTAAATTCAGATTTTTGTTTCAAAGACATTTTTCCACAAGGCAGAATGGTTTGGCCAGCTTCATCACTCCTGAAATAGCCATTTATACATATACTTTTATAACAAAGGTTAGGTCTGGGCTACCTTTAGAGGTCCTTGACTGTAGGAAGATATCTATGAAGGGTCACAACTCAGGTCAGAGTGGAAGTGAGTGGTCTATTATTCTGGGACACTCCTGTTATACAAGAAAACCTTACTGGTTCACCAGTGAAAGCTGTTCCCATCTCTAACAAGCTATGCTTTAGGGACTTCATTCTCATGCAAAAACCATACAAACCCAGACTGATGAATAAATATTCTACACATGTCTAGACAAGAGCATTTAAAACAAGCAAGCAGACATCATCCAAGATAAAGCAGCCCACTACTAGCGCTACATTTTCCACCTCCTTTCAGTGTGGATTGTCTACCAGGTACCCTACAGCACTCACTAAGGTGAGTTAACACCTAAACAAATTCCACCATGTCAGAAGGGCATGGGCAACTCACTATCTAGAGTAAAAACAGCCAGCCATTTTGTTACCATGCCATCCTGGTTGGAGATTAGATCTTCAGTCATTGGTCAAAAGCCTCAATTCCAGCTTTCCTGTGGATGCAGCAATACTTTAGCAGATCAACTCTGCTAGAAAGAGTTACGGACAACAAATGGTTCCCTGACCATTGCATTTATGCATGAGTAGGTAATCTAAAAGCCAGATAAGGCCTCAACTGAGGCCTTAACTATATGCCAGTCACAGCCTGAACTTCTACTTCTGCTCCTTCAAACCTTGAAAAATCCACAACTCCCTTCCACAGCCTCAAAACTAGCATAATGGCTATTTAGGATCAGCAGAAAATTAAAGGAAATATCACAGTTTAGTTCCATAGAAGAAAAAAGGTGACTAGACAATGGATATTTCCATTCCACCATATGGTTGGCCCAAATGACTATTTTAGAAATACCCAGTTTTGACAACTACAGGGAGGGAATGACAGTTACTACCAGTGACAACCCTATCAGGGATTAATAAGAATAACCCTGAAGAACACTTCATCCTGCATGTGTCACTGAAGGCCATCTAGGCATTAGATATTTTACATCATATTCCATGGTTGCTGTAACATTTTTATCTTCAATTCATATTTAGAGGAGACCACAAGAACATCAAATTTATTTAGAAACATCAGCATAATAGATTTAATTTTAAACCCTCAGAGAGCATACTCACCAAAGACTGATAGAGATAAGAGGCAGTGAGCTCCAGGTTAATCTGCTTGTTGACAGCAGCTTCACAATCCTGGTGATAGTTTTGACAAACCTGGGAGGCCATTCTGTGATGAATACTACTTTGGCTTTCTTTTTCTTCCCCCCCCAAAAAAGCCCAATCACAAATTGAAAATTAACACCAACTGTACCTAAACAAACACTACCTTTGGACGTTTATTTATACTTCAGGAGTTGACCCTCAGTTTATTCAGCAGGAAATGACATCATCAGTGATGGCCAATCACTCTTGTTAGTCAATCCATCAGCTGCCATGTCCAATCAGCACAGGATGGGAATTGGATCCAGAAGCCAAACAGAATTGACAACTGGTTGATGATGTCATTGCTGATTGACTTTTGACCTGCTGCATAACTGCAAATTCTGGAAGTGCATCTACCTGAAAATGAAAATAAAACATACTCTAAAACTTCACTATTGCATCTGAGGTTGTTTATTATAAAGACATGCTCAACACAGATTTGCAGAATTCTGTTTGTTCGTTTGTTCATCTGAGGGATTTGTCTTCCTGTCTTTTAAATGGCAGTGTTGGGAGTCCATTGAAAAATGGCTAGATTATGTTGACATTAAATATTTGCCTATTGCTTGACAGTGACAGAAATAATGTGCTTTTGGGTCCTAGTGCAGGCAACTTTGTGGATTCATTCTAAATCTGCTGTGACCTCTTTGACCTTGGGTCGCTGGAAGCCCAGTTTACAAACCAAAATGGTAAATGTGCTGAGTGCCTCAGCCATGTAGTAGGCCTCAGGCCCCCATGTCTAAATTGCTGCTCAAAACCTATGGTACATTCAGCTTTTCTGTCTCCATGTTCAATTTGTAATTGTTTCAAGAAGGACCAGCCCTCAACTCAAGGATGTTTCCAAGTGGGAAGATTCTGATTCTGGAAAGTCAGGAGTTGAGAAATTCACAACAGAATTCCCAGCCTCTGACTTACTCTCATTGCCATGAATATTTATCAGGGTTTACCTCTGACCATGGTTACGTGTATAATATTCAAACTTGTAACTCAATCTGACAAGTAATGGCTAGACTGTAACCTGGTATTTGGGAAAGTTATTGGGTAAAAAATAACTTGTTTCCACCAATCCATCCATCGAGGCTGTGATCATACCCTAACATTGAGTAGGGACCTTCAATCCCCAAACTCTCCCAGCCCACCATTCCACTGGAGGCTGCTCAATTCAACACATTCAACATTAGGTTGAGACACCCTCATGTCCATATCGCTGTGGGTATGGACCACATAGAGTTCGGAGACTAGTTTCTGAGCAGTACATTCTACAGAATACAATGTAATTAGAATAATAATCCCGCTATTTGGAAACATGCTCAAGTTGAGGGCTAGTTCTTCTTGAAACAAGTAAAAACTGAACATGGAGATAGAAAAGTTGAATGTACAATATGTTTTGAGCAGCAATTTAGACATGGAGGCCTGAGGCCTACTACATGGCTGAGCCACTCAGCACATTTAGTGTTTTGGTTTGTAAACTGGACTATGTATATATTGTCGCAAATGCAGTTTGGTTCTGTACAATTGCATATCAAAGGAACAAATATTGGAGTTTGACTCTATCCAACAAACCAAAGACTTCTCTTACTTGAACCAGATTATATTTACATGCATTTGAGGCAGTGGAAAGTTCCAATAACTGAATGGATCCTCATTAACCTTCAGCAGAAAGACTTCAGACAATGGTCTTTCCCCACATGCCCCTCAGCGGCAGCTGCCCCAAGCTTCAGCGCGTCCCTCAGCACGTAGACCTGGACCTTGGAATGTGCCAGTCTGCAACACTCAGTCGGGGTCAACTACTTGCTCTGGAAGACCAACCAAATTTTGGGTAGACCAAAGGGGGCCTTTCACTGAGTGGATGGTCCTCCAGGCGCAGTTGATGTTTGTCTTGGTGTGCATCCTGAGGGGCAGACCATAGAGCACAGAGTCCCACGTCATGGATCTGCTCAGGACGACACTCAACACACACCACTGCATCATCCTCCAGACTTCCTTTGCAAGGGCACATTCAAGAAGAAGATGTGGAACAGTCTCTATCCCCGGCAGCCGCTTCGCGGGCAGGGTTCGGTGGCGCAGAGAGACTGGACGTGCATGAAGGATCTCACAGGTAGTGCCCTTCTCACCACCAGCCAAGCGATGTCTTGGTGCTTGTTGGAAAGTTCTGGTGATGAGTCATTCTGCCAAATGGCTTTAACAGATTGCTCAGGGAACAACCAAACAGGATCCATTCTCTCCTTTTCCCGAAGGGTCTCAAGGACACTACGTGCTGACCATCTCCTGGGGGACTTGTGGTCGAAAGTGTTTTTCTTTACCAATTTCTCCACAAAGGACAGGTGTTATGTAATGGTCAAACTACTTGGAGGGTTTCACGGCAATGAGGCTAGGCCCATGATTCACAACACCAGGGTCAGGTGGAACCTCAGTACATAGTGACACTTGGTGTCTGCGTACCGGGGTCTATACACAACTCGATGCAGCTGCACACAAAGATGGCCATCAGAATAAGGACAGTATGTTCCTTCCTCCCTCCCTCATCCAGAGTTTTGGGCATGGTGTCCCTATGGACACGGTCCATTCTAGACCTCCAGGTGAAGTGGAAGATGGCTCAGGTAACAGCGCAGTTTCAGGGAACAGGCCAGACCTGCATCACAGACAACAACAGAGAGATTGCCTCACACCTGATGACCAGGATTTTACCCACAATGGAGAGGGAGTGGTGCTCCCAAAGGCCCAGTTTCTGCCTCACCTTGGCAATGCACTCCTCCCAAAATTTTGCACACACCACTCTGAATCGTACTCCCAGCACCTTCAGGTAATCTGTCCTGACTGTGAAGGGATAAAGGATTAAGGATTGGTCAGCCCAGTTGCCAATTAACATGGTTTTGCTCTTTGTCTCAATTTACCTTGGCTCCCAGGACCAAAGATATCAGGCTGGGCGGATTGGCCATTCTAAATTGCTGATAGCATCTAGGGATAGGTAGGCTAAGTGGATCAGCTTTGGGATATGGGGTATAGCATGGGTCTGAACAGGATGCTGTTCAGATGATTGATGCTGACTCAATGGGCTGAATAGCCTCATTCTGGACTGTAGGGATTCTATCAGCATGACTTCATGTTTGTTTAAAATAAAAGGATTTATGTGCTGGAATAAATGTTAAGTGTCTTAAAGTCTCACCCCCACCCTGAAGGTTGCAGAATGCACTAGTTAAACAAAATGCACTGAAACAATCACCCGGATGTCTCTGACAGCCCCCTCCCTAACCCATGATCCCTGAAACCTTGAAAGATTAATAAAACAGCTGTACAGGAGAGTCAGTATCTCCAGGTTTTCTCTCCCAGTCATACCCACTCCCCAACATGGAGAGCAATCATTGTTCCTTCAACATCACTGGGTCAAATCAAACTGCATCAGGAGAATCCTTCACCCCATGGGAAGCTGGGAGGAAGCTTGGATTGCAAACTGCTGACTTTAGCAGCAAGAGTAAATCAGATGGAAGCATCTAACCTCAAGCATTGCTGTTATTCCCAGATCACAGTCATCCTGCTCATTTCAGCTGTAGGGAGCAATGCAGAGCACACATTATAATCCATTGCAGCTCAGGAAAGTTCCTTGAGCTGACTCCCTGGAATGGTCCCCTGCTCTGGGCTACCAGGCCTGAAGTTTTTTTAAAAAAAAAAACAGGGGGGGGGGGGGGGCAATGGGTAAGGCTGCCTGATTGAGACTGTGCAGTCTGCTAGGGAAAGTAAAATGAGGGATTCACACAGGACAACTCACTTCTGGGAAAGTTGCCCCCCTACAGTGTGGATTGGCTCCTTGTTGTTCCAAGAGGGGCATTGAAAGTTCCCAGCCAGAGCAGTACGTGTGGAGATTAGGAGGGCATGAATGGTCAGTGTGGCTAACTGCTGAAACAAGGTGAAAATCAAAGAGCCCAGTACTGACCCTGGTCAGAAACCCAACTGGCCCTCTAGAACCTTAGGCTGGGCCCATTGTCCAAGGAAGCCACAACACTTGGAATATAGTTGTTCTGGCACTCTAGGGGCAGCTATGCAAGAAATGTTGGGATTGTATCATTTCCAGGTTGGCTGGTTCCACAATCTGGACAGAAACCAGAGCCTGATGGACCGCACCTTAGTGGAGGTGAGCTGGTCATCAGTTTAGACTCAATTGAGATTTATTGTGAAAGTGAAAATAAGTCATTGGAGGCTTAGGTAAGCTATTTGAAGGATGTCTGCACTTGACTGTTTGTGAAAGGAAGTTTCTGTATCACCTCAGTTTTCCTTAACCACAAATGTAGCTATTAAGTCCAGACAAAAATAAGTGTTAATTGTAGTATGAAAGAAAGGAATGAAGACTGTCCACCCCTAGACTGTAATCTATCCTTACATTCTACAGAGGGGGTGGTGCAGGGCTGGCCTGACCTCATGGTTACTCCAGAGCAGCACCTTCTGGAGATCCCAGTCCAGTTGGATGATGAGTGGGGTAGGGAAGAGGAAAAGAAAACCCAGTGAAAGTTTCAACCTAGTTATTTGATCACAGCTGCAAATGTGTTGCTGGTCAAAGCACAGCAGGTCAGGCAGCATCTCAGGAATAGAGGTGAGCTGGTCATCAGTTGATCATCTATTCCTGAGATGCTGCCTGACCTGCTGTGCTTTGACCAGCAACACATTTGCAGCTGTGATCTCCAGCATCTGCAGACCTCATTTTTTACTAGTTATTTGATCAGCCAAATTACTCATTCCAAGCTCAAGAGATCTTCCAAAGCAAAGTATCAGTGGTCTGAATGATGGACAATCAGCAAGATTTCATTCGTTTCCATTTCAGGTGGTACAGCCATTACGTTTTTGCCAACATGCTCCTTCTCCCTGGGAGGGGGAAGCCAGATTGTCCAAGTGAAGTCAGTAATGCATTCAGACAAAAGCAGAGTCCCCCAGGCCCCACTAACTGCTGTCCTCCAGTGAGAGCCTGTCAAACAGGTACTCTCCCAGCCCATTCTCAGGAGCTCCCAGACGCTTCAGGTTGGTGATGTAGTCCCCAAGTTGCTTGATGATCTCAACCTCCTCATCCAAATAGTGGGTCTCCAGGAAGTCACACAGCTGGAACACAGGAATATTACAGCTCATTACATTAGCACAAAGTGAATTATAGAATTTCCACTACAAAACAGTGTGCCCAAAATGTCAACTCTTGCTCCTTGGTTGCTGCCAGACTTGCTGCACTTTCCCACTGAGCCTTCAGCATCAATATTAATAGCTCTAGATATTAGAGTTTGCTAGACTTTTCAGGAATATGTGCTGGTGAGGACAATACCTTTCAGCTGGCTCATCTTGCTGTTTCTAACTGGAGCCCGCTGTATGTGGTGTTCAGTGATCAGTCCACTGTAATGGTCCTGAAAGGGGATTCAGTGGCCAAGAACCACTTCAGCACTCACCAGATTACAATCAAAGTTGTTCCTCGACTTTATTGAGGAATTGTAACATTGTAAACATCAGCATGATCTGGAATGATCAATGTTACATCTGGAAAAAGTGCTGGATTACTGAACTTCAAACCCACAAAGACCAAAGACCAACCAGTGAGGTGTTGCCCAGAGGGTGTGGCAGTGATGAGAATGAGGAGGTGGTGGTGAAGCTTACATGAGGGTCAGTCTGGGCAGTGGCGAGTTGGTGTAGATCCAGCAAACTCTGGTTCACATTCTTCTCCAGATCCAGGGCAACCTGCATTGCCTGCAGACCGTTACCCCACTCATCCCTCTCTGGCTTCTGAAACAAAAAAAAGGACAGATCAGTTATTTGAGAGCTACATCCACCTTGGCGATGTGGCTGGTCTGAAGCAGGAAGTTCAGGAACAGGTCATTGTTGAGATCAGGATTAAGTTTTACAAAAAAATGCTTTGAATCAGTGTCCATTTGAGAACTTAGATCAGGATAGTCACATCCTTATCTTGGCACAATAACCATTGTGTCCCACCTCTTGTCCACAAGGTGCAGTCCCACTTGCCAAGTACATGGATTAAAAGTGTGCATGCAATTCAATTGAGGGACAGCAAAATGTTTACAATAAAAGATTTGGATACAAGGTCATAGATCCCAGAACCATTCAGTACAGGTAGATTGGGTGAAGGTGGGATGCAGGAGTTGTGGCATTGAATGTAGGAATAAGTCCTGCTTTACAAAGCAGTGAAAAATCCATTAGGACAAAGGAACACTGGCTCTGGCCACCACACTACAAGGATGGCATTGCACTGGAGGAGGTTCAGATGAGATTCAGCAGGATGTTGCACAAGATGGAAAATCCATTGAGGGGAAAGACTGGATGTTTTATTGGAACAGAGGTAGATGGGGTTATCTGATTGGACAGTAGTGAGAATCTCTTCCCCATGGCAGACAGCAAGACTAGAAAGCACAGGTTTAGGCATCAGTATGTTGGGGAAAGCTTCCTCAACAGAGTGGTAGAAATATGGAATGCATCACCTGATGAGTGGAGGCAGCTAGTGCAGTGACATTCCAGCAGCATTGGACAGATACTTCATATCCAGGGTGTAGTGGTCTAAGGACCAATTGCAGGTAGATGGGATTAGTGTAGTTTGGTGTTGATTGGTCAGCACAGACTAAAGGGCCTGTGTCTATGCTGTGACTTGGAGATGGAGAAGATCATTGGGGAAGCCAAACAGAAGACCTTGTCACTTCCCCATCAGGATGTGATAACCTAGTCACTGACTTAAAGCCACATCACGAGAGCAGCCATTCCTCCCCCTCCATCCCCAACATTCCCACCTTCACATCCTGGAGGAGGACTCTGCCTCCACGCTGATTCTGGAATTTCAACAGCTTCTCTGCATGTTCCTGCTTCTCCTGGGAGAGAGCTTTGAAGAACTGGGAGAAGTGGTGCAGGGCAACATCATCCTGGTCAAAGTAGGACATCTGAAAGAGAACCATTTCCATCCCATTAACACCTGGGCCCAATTCTAGTTTAAAGTAAAAAGTCCTCTTTAGGGGTCTAAAAAAATATGCTCAATATGAAGTCAGATTTATTGACTATGGAAGATCATTAAAGTGAAAAAGCAACTGTTTGAAAATGGAGCTTGACAAGCATTCAAGTCCAGTAAACAAAACTACAATTTTGCACTGAATTAGGGAAACAATTGTATTATTTGTTCACAAGTAGAAGTTGAACACTGATCGTTTTGTAAGTGTAAGGATGAGAAATATCAAGTGGAAATTAAAGTCACTTCTAGCCAAGCGATTAGACTTTAGGCCTTTGACCATTTGGTCAAATTTGGAGAAAGTGAGGACTGCATATGCTGGAGATCAGAGTCAGGAGATACAGCTGGTCAGGCAGCATCCAAGCAGCAAGAGTCAACATTTTAGACAATGTGATAAGCCCTTCCTGAAGTGCTTTTGCCTAAAAAAAAAATCAATTCTCCTGCTCCTCAGATGCTGCCTGACTTGTACTTTTCCAGCACCACTCAATTTGGTCAAGCTGGACAATTCCTACTCCACAACAGTAGGAGAACACCTTCAAGTTTAAGGTAGCCACGATGGTACTGTAAGGAAAAAATGAGGTCTGCAGATGCTGGAGATCACAGCTGCAAATGTGTTGCTGGTCAAAGCACAGCAGGTTAGGCAGCATCTCAGGAATAGAGAATTCGACGTTTCGAGCATAAGCCCTTCATCAGGAATAAGAGAGAGAGAGCCAAGCAGGCTGAGATAAAAGGTAGGGAGGAGGGACTAGGGGGAGGGGCGATGGAGGTGGGATAGGTGGAAGGAGGTCAAGGTGAGGGTGATAGGCCGGAGTGGGGTGGGGGCGGAGAGGTCAGGAAGAAGATTGCAGGTTAGGAGGGCGGTGCTGAGTTGAGGGAACCGACTGAGACAAGGTGGGGGGAGGGGAAATGAGGAAGCTGGAGAAATCTGAATTCATACCTTGTGGTTGGAGGGTTCCCAGGCGGAAGATGAGGCGCTCCTCCTCCAGCCGTCGTGTAGTTGTGTTCTGCCGGTGGAGGAGTCCAAGGACCTGCATGTCCTCGGTGGAGTGGGAGGGGGAGTTAAAGTGTTGAGCCACGGGGTGATTGGGTTGGTTGGTTCGGGTGGCCCGGAGGTGTTCTCTGAAGCGTTCCGCAAGTAAGCGGCCTGTCTCACCAATATAGAGGAGGCCACATCGGGTGCAGCGGATGCAATAGATGATGTGTGTGGAGGTACAGGTGAACTTGTGGCGGATATGGAAGGATCCCTTGGGGCCTTGGAGGGAAGTGTGTGTGGAGGTGTGGGCGCAAGTTTTACATTTCCTGCGGTTGCAGGGGAAGGTGCTGGGGGTGGAGGTTGGGTTGGTGGGGGGTGTGGATCTGACAAGGGAGTCACGAAGGGAGTGGTCCTTGCGGAACGCTGATAGGGGAGGGGAGGGAAATATATCCTTGGTGGTGGGGTCCGTTTGGAGGTGGCGGAAATGGCGGCGGATAATACGTTGTATGCGCAGGTTGGTGGGGTGGTAGGTGAGAACCAGTGGGGTTCTGTCTTGGTGGCGGTTGGAGGAGCGGGGCTCAAGGGCGGAGGAGCGGGAAGTGGAGGAGATGCGGTGGAGGGCATCGTCGATCACGTCTGGGGGGAATCTGCGGTCCTTGAAGAAGGAGGCCATCTGGGTTGTGCGGTGTTGGAATTGGTCCTCCTGGGAGCAGATGCGGCGGAGACGAAGGAATTGGGAATATGGGATGGCGTTTTTACAGGGGGCAGGGTGGGAGGAGGTGTAGTCCAGGTAGCTGTGGGAGTCAGTCGGTTTATAATAGATGTCTGTGTTGAGTCGGTCGCCCGAGATAGAAATGGAAAGGTCTAGGAAGGGGAGGGAGGAGTCTGAGACAGTCCAGGTGAATTTCAGGTCGGGATGGAAGGTGTTAGTAAAGTTGAAGAACTGTTCAACCTCCTCGTGGGAGCACGAGGCAGCGCCGATACAGTCATCGATGTAGCGGAGGAAAAGGTGGGGGGTGGTGCCAGTGTAGTTGCGGAAGATGGACTGTTCCACATATCCTACGAAGGGGCAGGCATAGCTGGGGCCCATGCGGGTGCCCATGGCAACTCCTTTAGTTTGGAGGAAGTGGGAGGATTGAAAAGAGAAGTTATTCAGGGTGAGGACCAGTTCAGTCAGTCGAAGGAGGGTGTCAGTGGAAGGGTACTGGTTAGTGCGGCGGGAAAGGAAGAAGCGGAGGGCTTTGAGTCCTTCGTGATGGGGGATGGAGGTGTACAGGGACTGGATGTCCATAGTGAAAATAAGGCATTGGGGACCGGGGAAGCGAAAATCCTGGAGGAGGTGGAGGGCGTGGGTGGTGTCCCGAACGTAGGTGGGGAGTTCTTGGACTAAAGGGGACAGGACCGTGTCGAGGTATTGGGAGATGAGTTCGGTGGGGCAGGAGCAGGCTGAGACAATGGGTCGGCCGGGGCAGGCAGGTTTGTGGATTTTGGGCAGGAGGTAGAAACGGGCGGTGCGGGGTTGTGGGACTATGAGGTTGGAGGCGGTGGATGGGAGATCCCCTGAGGTGATGAGGTCCTGGATGGTCTGGGAGATGATGGTTTGGTGGTGGGAGGTGGGGTCGTGGTCAAGGGGGCGATAAGAGGAGGCGTCCGCGAGCTGGCGTTTGGCTTCAGCGGTGTACAGGTCAGTGCGCCAAACTACCACCGCGCCTCCCTTGTCTGCGGGTTTGATGGTGAGGTTGGGATTGGAGCGGAGGGAGTGGAGGGCTGCACGTTCTGAGGGTGAGAGGTTGGAGTGGGTGAGAGGGGTGGACAGGTTGAGTCGGTTGATGTCACGGCGGCAGTTGGCTATAAAGAGGTCGAGGGCGGGTAGGAGGCCTGCACGGGGTGTCCAGGTGGATGGGGTGTGTTGGAGGCGGGAGAAGGGGTCGTCAGAGGGTGGGCGGGGTACTGTACTAATGCAGAGACCAAGCCCAGGCTGGACTCTGCTCCAAGCCAAGCATAGAAATACAAGTCTTACCAGAAAGCTCAAACTGTCATTGCTTAGGCTAGTCAGTAATTCCATTCCTATAAATGGAGCTAGTTCAAACCACCCAGTCTAAGCAAATAAGCCACTCCACCAATATAGGGGCAGGGGAGGAAAGAAAGAGGGTAGTGGTGCAGTGATAGCATCAGAGTTGAGAAACCCAGGTTTATTTTCCATTTACTAGATACAGGTGAAACATCTGAACTGATCAGTTAGAAGAGAGGGAGAAACATCAGTTACACCCAGAGATTGATATTACAACCAAACTCAGGGACAGTTAGCAAGTGTATTAAGTCCAGCTGATATTAGACCCTTTAGGACACTTGTAACACTGATACTGTCCCTGGTCTAGGGACAGAGACCCAGGTTCAAGTCCCACCTGCTCCAGATGTGAACAAAGAACATTACTATGCAGTATAGGCCTTCAGTGTTACATCAATCTGAAGCCCATCTAGCCTACACTATTCCATTTCATTTCATGGAAATGCCTATCCAATGACTATTTAAATGCCCTTAAAATTTGGCAAGTCAACAACTGTTGCAAGCAATACATTCTACATCCCTACTACTGAACTACTTTAGACATCTTTCCTATATCTATTACCCTCCATTTAAATTTATAGCCCTTAATACTAGCCATCACCATCCAAGGTGGAAAGGCTCTGTCCAACCTCTCTAAATCACTTTTATATGTCTCAATTAAGCCATCTCAACCTTCTCCAAGAAGGAGAGCTTCAAGTCCCTCAGCCATTTCAAGACCTTCTCCCATACCAGGTTCTTCTCTGAACCCTTTATAAAACTTCCACATCCTTCCTATAACAGTGACCAGAACTGTACACAATACTCCAAGTGCAGCCACACCACAGTTTTGTACAACTAAAACATGTTGTGGCAACATCTGAGGAGTGGATTAATTAAAAGAACACACCCCATATCTATCCAAGTATAAGACTGACATCAATAGTTAAGACAGCCATGAAGTCTAAACAAGAAACTATTCAGGTCAAATCGAAAACAGAAACTTTAATTTTATAAAAAGAAAGGCTTTATTTGAAAAAGCAGAGACAAAACTTACCGAAGACTGATAGAGATAGGAGGCAGTGAGCTCGAGGTTAATCTGCTTGTTGACAGCAGCTTCACAATCCTGGTGATAGTTTTGACAAACCAGTGAGGCCATTTTGTCAAAAGAAGCCTTATCCTGATTCCTATTTTCTTCCCCAAAAGCCCCACACACAATGCTCAATAACAGCTACCATTACCTTTTAGTGTTAAATTTATACTCTAGGAACATAATCCTCATCTTTTCAAGCAGGAAATCACATAATCAGAGGTGACCAATCGTTTTTCTCAATGAGTTGAAGAGCTGCCATTTCCAGTTGGATTCCAATCAGTGCATCTGGACCCAAAATGATAAAGGAAGGGCTCATTTGATAGGCACCTCAACCATTATGGAATCCTTGATTAATCTTTGACCTTCACAAGCTCGGTTTCACGTCTCTACTTGGAAACAAGAACAAAAATAAAGTACATTATAAATCCAATTTTTATGTTTGGGTGAAGATAATAAGATAATCCTGCTGAGGGCCTGCAGAGCTACATTGATGTGTTACTCTGAGGGATTCTCTTTCCTGTCTTATCAATGGCAGTGTTGAAAACCCATTGGAAAATAGAGGCTTTGTTCTTAGAAAATATTTTCCTCTTGGTATCTTCAACTTTTTGCCCAACGTCAGATTCAACCCACACTGTTGTGACCTTAACTGCATATCAGACAAGGATCCAGGTCCTGAATTCACCCTAGTCAGAATGGGGACCAAACCCTGCAGTGCTTGCATCAGGTGCTGTGGCAGGTGCTCCAACCAACTGAGCCAACTGGCCCATGAAGGATTCTGAGTTGCTATGGTAACACACCTTTTCCCACATGTTGTAGCCTGGAACTATGGACCGTGATGGTAAAGGCTCCAATTTCTTTCCATCACACCTGCCGATAAGGAATCTGTCCTGCTCCTACCACCTGCTCTTGGAATGATTTGAAAAGATTTGCAAGTTTATATTTGGATTTCAATCCAGTGGCATATGAGTGTTAGCTGACTTCTGTGATGGGATTTAGAATTTACTTAGGTCAGTCTTTCTGGAACCATGGTCTTAACTAATATGTGTCAAAATGTGTGGTGCTGGAAAAGCACAGCTGGTCAGGCAGTATCCAAAGAGCAGGACAGTCAACGTTTCGAGCCAGGAATGTGGGGGAGGCCCAAGGGGGTTGAGAAATAAATGGGACGGGGATGGAGCCGGGGAAAGGTAGTTGGGAATGCGATAGGTAGATGGAGGTGGGTGTGATAGTGATAGATTGGAATGGAGAGTGGAGCAGATAGGTGGGAAGGAAGATGGGTGGATAGGACAGATCAAGAGGGTGGTGCCGAGTTGGAGGATTGGATCTGGGATAAGGTGGGGGGAGGGGAGATGAAGAAACTGGTGAAATCGACATTGATCCCATGTGGTTAGAGGGTCCCAAGGCGTTCTTCCTCCAGGCGTCAGGTGGCTAGGATTTGACGATGGAAGAGTCTCAGGACTGGCATATCCTTGGTGACGTGGGAGAGGAAGTTGAAGTGGTCAGCCACAGGGCAGCGGGGTTGTTTAGTGCCTGTGTCCCAGCATCTGCAGTCCTTACTTTCTCCTTTAACTAATATGTGTCAGACGACAGCAAAGCCTCCTGAAGAGTAAATGGAAGTTTGTTTATTGTGGGTAATTAGAACAGGAGAGTAAACATTAAGTCATTAGCTTTAACAGAATATAGGATGAGTACGTTTTTGTTTAAAGTTCAAAGGTTTTTGGGTTCAGTTGAGAGGAGATGCAAACCAAATGCAAATATATTCTTTTCTAGTAAAGGGAATTATTCAGAGCAGGTAAAGGAATAAGGTACCTCAGTTAAAGACTGAAGTTTGTGAAACTTCCAGACTAGGGTAGAATTATCTTTTTTTTTAAATTTCAAAAATATACTTTATTCATAAGATAATTTGATGGATTCCTGATGAAGGGCTTATGCTCGAAACGTCGAATTCTCTATTCCTGAGATGCTGCCTAACCTGCTGTGCTTTGACCAGCAACACATTTGCAGCTGTACAGTTGGTCATGCCATACATATGTAAATATTTACATACAGAGATCAGAATTTATCATTTTTATACAGGTCTGTACACTTTTCAATCATATGCCCATATAATTAGCTGAGGCGTCAGCAGAGCCCAAATGACTGCGTGGGACTCCTGTGATTAGGCAGGCAGGCTGATGTTGCACGGTGGTCTTTCCCCACCGCGCCTTGGCAGCAGTTGCCCCAAGCTTCAGCGCATCCCTCAGCACGTAGTCCTGGACCTTGGAGTGTGCCAGTCTGCAACACTCAGTCGGGGTCAACTCCTTCAGCTGAAAGATCAACAGGTTTCGGACCACCCAGAGAGCATCCTTCACCGGGTTGATGGTCCTCCAGGCACAGTTGATGTTCGTCTTGGTGTGCGTCCCAGGGAACAGACCGTAGAGCACGGAGTCCCGTGTCATGGCGCTGCTTGGGACGAATCTCGACAAACACCACTGCATTCCTCTCCAGACTTCCTCTGCATAGGTACATTCCAGAAGGAGGTGTGTGACAGTCTCTTCCCCCCCCGCAGCCGCTTCGAGGGCAGCGTGCGGTGCGGCTGAGAGTCTGGGCGTGCATAAATGATCTCACAGGCAGAACCCTTCTCACCACCAGCCAAGCCATGTCTTGGTGCTTGTTGGAAAGTTCTGGCGATGAGGCGTTCTGCCAAATGGCTTTGACAGTCTGCTCAGGGAACCGCTCAATAGGATCCGCCCTCTCCTTTTCCCGAAGGGTCTCGAGGACACTACGTGCTGACCGCTTCCTGATGGACTTGTGGTCATCTTACTAAAAAACTAGGGGAGTCTAGGCTCTCAGCTGTCTGAGTGTTCAACTAAATGGCTAGCAGGATAGGAACTGAGAACAGTTAGGTCAAACTGACAGCTTTGATAGGAAAGGAAGGTTTCTCTGGAATTTGATTGGTGGTAAAGTGATGGTGTGGGGAAGGAGGCGGGATATTGTTCTGTCATATGTTTTGAAGTTTTTCTAACTGTTATATTTAGATAATTGTTTTAAATTTCTTCTATGCAATAAACTTGTTTTATTGTTAAAACCAATCTGCAGCCCCGTGTGCTTCTATTTCAGTGAAACATATTCAATAACAAGAATCAATTTGTGATCTATTGACCTGAATTGTGCAGGTGTACTATGGGCTGTGATCATAAAGCTTAAAAATGTGTCACTGGAAAAACGCAGCAGGTCAGGCAGCATCAAAGGAGCAAGAGAATCGACGTTTCAGGCATAAGCCCTTCTTCAGGAATGAGCATAAAGGACAGTCACATTGAATTCAAAATGTAAACCCTTTTTTCCTCCCTCCACAGATTGGGGTGGGAGGAGAGCCGGAAGGGGGATGGGGGGAAGAGCCAGAGGGGGCTGGGGGAGAGAGCCGGGGGGGCTGGGGGAGAGAGCCAGAAGGGGGTGGGGGGAGAGAGCCTGAGGTAGGTGGGTAGGGAGCCAGAGGGGAATGGGAGGGAGAGCCAGAGGGGGAGGAGGGCAGAGAGCTGGTGGTGAATGGGGAGTGGGGTGAGCTAGAGGAGGATGGAGGAGAGAGGGGAGTGGGGGAGGAGAACCAGAGGGGGAGGGGAGAGAGCCAGAGGGAGATGGCGGCAGAGAGCAGGAGATGAATTGAGGGGAGAGCAGGAGGGGAATGGAAGGGAGAGAACTGGAGGAGGATGTAGGGGGAGAGAGCTGGTGGGGGATGTAGGGGGAGAGCTGGAGGGGGATGTAGGGGGAGAGCTGGAGGGGGATGTAGGGGGAGAGCTGGAGGGGGAGAGCTGGAGGGGGATGGTGAGGGAAGTGCTGGAGGAAATTGATTGGACAGACCCAGAGGGGGATGGGGGTTTGGGGGGGAGAGCCAAAGAGGAGTAGGGGAGAGAGCTGGAGGGGAATTGAGGGGGAGGGGGTGAGAGTAGGAGGGGAATGGGAGAGAGAGCGTAAGGGGCTGGAGGGGAGAGAAGCAGAGGAGATGGAAGGGAGGAAGCCAGAGGTGATGGAAGGGAAGGGAATAAGGGGGAATGGGTCAGAGGAGAAGGGGGGAGAGAGTCAGAGGGGAATGGAGGGGAGAGAGCCGGAGGGAAATGGGGGTGGGGGAAGAACCAAAAAAGAATGGAGGGAAGTGAGAGCCAGAGGTGGGTGAGAAGGTGGGCAGAGCTGGGGTGGGTACAGATGGGAGGAAGGGGGAGAGTGCCTCTGAGCTCCTGGGCTCCCCTTGTTGCCCCTCCATCCACCCCTTTCGGATACTGGGCCCTCTCCCTCTCTCACTGACATCAGGGAGTTTCCACAACTCCACCCAATCCTGCAGCCTCTGCCCACCATTGCAGCCCAGTTACAAGCCACATGATCCCCTGCCCACGTGCACTATTACAGTGCTGTAAGGTCTATGGGATGACCTCACCATGCATTTCCGAAGGAGTGCGTATGTGTCACTGCCCCATAGTTGCTGGTGTCAGGAAACACTGCCTTGTGTTTAAATACAGCTTGCCATACTAACTTGGTACAACACCTTTCAGGATTAGTGTCCTGAGACAAGCCAGTTGTCTCTCCAGTATTGCCATGGATATGGTCCCCTGGAACAGGTACACATACAATTGCCTCCTGACTCTCTACAATAACATTGAACATGATTGCATGTGTTTGTGCGTGCAGTGTGAGTGCATGTATCGGGGAGCACATTTGTTTATGTGAGTGGCTCTCGGCTCTCGGCTGGGTTCAGACACAGCTTTCCTCGACATTTAGTCTGCTCTTACGCAGGCAACAGGGTCTCCAGAGGTGTGTGACAGTCTCTCAACCCCACAGCTGCTTCGATGGGCACAGCGCAGTGGCACAGATAGACCGGGCGTGCATGAAGGATGTCACAGGTAATGCCCTTCTCACCACCAGCCAAGCGATGTCTTGGTGCTTGTTGGAAAGTTCTGGTGATGAATCATTCTGCCAAATGGCTTTGACAGTCTGCTCAGGGAACAACCCGTCAGGATCCACCCTCTCCCTTTCCCACAGGATCTCGAGGACACTACATGCTGACCATTTCCTGACGGACTTGCAGTCAAAGGTGCTTTTCTTTACAAATTTCTCCACGAAGGACAGGTAATATGGAATGGTCCAACTACTCGGAGCGCTCCACAGCAATGAGGCCAGGCCCATCTTTCGTAACACCAGGGACAGGTAGAATATCAGTACATAGTGACACTTGGTGTTTGCGTCTCTGCACAGCTTGATGCACCCACACACAAAGATGGCCGTCAGGATGAGGTACGTGGACACAATCCATCTTTGACATGCAGACGATGTGGGAGATGATTCGGGTGACAGAACAAAGAACAAAAATCAAAGAAAATTACAGCACAGGGACAGGCCGTTCGGCCATTCAAGCCTGCGCCAATCCAAATCCTCCACCTAAATCTGTTGCTTATTTTCTAAGCACCTGTATCCCTTTGCTCCTTGCCTGTTCATGTATCTGTCTAGATACATCTTAAATGACGCTATGGTACCCAACCCTACCACCTCTGCTGGCAACACGTTCCAGGCACCCACCACCCTCTACGTGAAGAATTTTGCACACATATCTCCCTAACCTCACCTTGAACTCATGACCCCTAGTTATTGATTGCCCCCACTCTGGGAAAAAAGCTTCTTGCTATCCACCCTGTCATTACCTGTCATGATTTTGTAGACCTCAATCAGGTCTCCCCTCAATCTCCGTCTTTCTAATGAAAATAATTCCAATCTACTCAACCTTTCCTCATAGCTAGCACACTCCATACCAGGCAACATCCTGGTGAACCTCCTGTACACCCTCTCCAAAGCATCCTCTCCTTTTGGTAATGTGGCAACCAGAACTGTACGCAATATTCTAGTAGGTGATGCAGTGTTGAAGTTTGTCCCGTGCAGCTCCATGATGTGGGACTCTGTGCTCTATGCTCTGTTCCCCGGGACACACGCCGAGACAAACATCAACTGCGCCTGGAGGATCATCAACCCGGGGAAAGACGCTCTTTGGTCTGTCCAAGACTTGTTGGTCTTCCAGAGCAAGAGGTTGACTTTGACCGAGTCTTACAGACTGGCACATTCCAAGGTCCATGACTATGTGCTGAGGGATGCTCTAAAGCTTGGGGCAGCTGCCGCCAAGGCACAGTGGGGAAAGACCATTGTCTGAGACCTTTCTGATTAAATTAAATGGGGATCCGTGCAATTATCAGACCTTCTGAAGGCTCCAATGTACGTAAATATAGGCGAAAGTGGGTCCCGCAGATGCTGGAGGTTTGAGTCAAGATTAGAGTAGTGCTGGAAAAGCACAGCAGGTCAGGCAGCATCCGAGGAGCAGGAAAACTAACGTTTCGGGCAAAAGCCCTTCATCATTCCTGAAATGTCAATTTTCCTGCTCCTCGGATGCTGCCTGAACTGCTGTGCTTTTCCAGCACCACTCTAATCTTGACTATATGTAAATACAGTCTTGTATAAGTAAGAAATCTTTGGTTTGTTTGTTGGATAGAATCAAATTCCAAGATATGTTTGTTTCTTCATATGCTACAGTACAGAACCAAATTGCTTCAGAGACGATGTATGCCTGAGAACGTAGGTAGATAGTGCCCTGCATGAGTAAAAAATGCCTTTGGTTTTTTGCAACTGCAGGGAATGTCAGATTCCAATATTGGTTTTTCTTAATACACCAAGATTGTACAGAACTGCTTTAGTTCCTGTGATTGTCACTAAAGATGTTGTTTTATGAATAAAAAGCATATTCTTGCAATAAAACGAAACAGAGATTATTCAGGCAAGGAGTTGAGAGATTAAAAATACGTGGGAAAAAGAGTCTGATCTTTGGGAAGGTTTGAGCAAAGATAACAGAGAGGAATACTGTGAGTTCAGTTCAGTGCACCAAATGTCATCCCCAAACTGGAAAAGAAATTAGTGACATCAATTAAATTTGCCCCCTTACGATCCGGGATCTCATGTTGAAGATATGCTTCCTCATCAATCTATATTCGCATGAGTCTCTGACGCACTTCCAAAGTTATACAGAAAGTGAGTCCAAAAGTAGGAAGTTAAGGCCAAAGTGACTGAATTCCCTACTTACGGGGCTTCTGAGGTTGAGCTTGTCAAATGAGCTGTCTCACAGAAAAGGAAAATGAACAGCGAGGAGCTGCTTCCTGTCCAAAAGGGCTGTTTGCAAATAGAATATGACCTCAAGGTCTGTGCAGCTGTGTCCAATACTGAGCAGAGCTGTCAGATGTGTGGTTAATGAGGTTGATGGGGGTGAGCTGCTCTTTCTCAGCGCACAGCTCAGGGGAAGTGCTGCATCTTCCGTTCACTTTCTGACAGTAAACGTCCTAACTCAGGGCTGTGCACGACGTTTGGCCCAATGACACACTCACATCTCACGCCAAGACCCCGGGGGTAGAATAGTCTATGGTTGTATCATTCCGGTTTTACTTGTGGGCTGCTGCAACAATTACTGCTTGAGTTTACATAGCACCTTGAATGTGACCAACCGGCCCTTCAGGGGGGATGATGCATTGCGATCAGTAATGATATATTATGGAAATTTGGGTCGAAGAGATAGAGGAGAGAGTGAGGTGGAGGAGCTTAAGATAAGAGTTTTGAAGATCAGGGCTGAGATGTGGGTGTGTGCAAGAGGGCAGAACTGGAGGAAAGGAAAGTGCATTGATCAATCATGTCATATCATCCAACTTATTCATTCATAGGATGTGGCCGTCAGGAAGCATCTGGATAGAATACTTTCAATGGTGCATCTATAAAAGTGGGCTACCCGTCCATCGAGAAAGTGCTGGTGAGCTGCTTTCATAGAATCATAGACTCCCCACAGTGTTGAAGCAGGCCATTCAACCCGTCAAGTCTGCACTGACCCTCTGAAGAGCATCCCACCCAGACCCACCTCCTACCCTATCCTAATCATGTAACCCTGCATTTCCCATGGCCAATCCACCTAATCTGCACACCTTTGGACTGTGGGAAGAAACCGGAGAGACAGAAGAAATGTACAAAGACAGTCGCCCGAGGATGGAATTGAACCATGGGTCGCTGTGAGGCAGCAGTGCTAACCAACGAGTCAATGTGCCGCCCACATTATTATTTTTCTGAGGGGAGATGAAGATATACTTAGTCACAGAGCATGTTCAAGACAAGGATTGGTAGATTTATGGATATTAAAGATATTGAAAGAGAGGCGGATAGGCCAGAAAAATGTGCTATGGACATGGAAGATCAGCCACGATTTAGTTAAAAGTTAGAACTGACTCGAGGAGCCGAATGGCCTGCCTTTGCTGAGTGTTTTTCCAAGCTCCAGTGTGAAGGGTACCCACAGACAGGTTCAGGAGAAGCTGGCTACTGTTGTTATTAGAGTCAAAACGTGTGGTGCTGGAAGAGTACAGCCGGTCAGGCAGCATCCAAGGAGCAGGAGAGTCGACATTATGAGCATAAGCTCTTCATCAGGAATGTGTTATTACTGGTTGTTGTTATACATTGTGTTATTAGTAAAGCAGGCAGCCTCTGTGGAGAGGAAGCAGACTGGTATAACTCACCTTCATAACTTTCACATTTGTACGCACGGTGGCACAGTGGTTAGCACTGCTGCCTCACAGCGCCTGAGACCCGGGTTCAATTCCCGACTCAGGCGACTGACTGTGTGGAGTTTGCACGTTCTCCCCGTGTCTGCGTGGGTTTCCTCCGGGTGCTCCGGTTTCCTCCCACTGTCACAAAGATGTGCGGGTCAGGTGAATTGGCCATGCTAAATTGCCCGTAGTGTTAGGTAAGGGGTAAATGTAGGGGTATGGGTGGGTTGCGCTTCGGCGGGTCGGTGTAGACTTGTTGGGCCGAAGGGCCTGTTTCCACACTGTAAGTCTAATCTAATCTAATCAACAACGGATACCAATTATAATTCCCAATTCCATCAGTGCATTTTGGAGCTACGTTCTACAAAGGGGGCATAGGAATAGAGAGAGGCAATAACTTGAGGGCAGTGTGGGATAAGCTCAGGAGTCCATGATTTGATTTTAATTTTTTTGATTTGATTTATTATCATCACATAACCTAGATCCAGTGAAAAGTTTTGCTTTGGGTGTTCATAGGCAGATCATACCATACAAAGGTGATAGGATGATGGAACAGAGCAAGAGCTATAAAGTTACTGCTGCGATGAAGGTGTATAAAAAGCAAGATCCACATTAGATTTGAAATTTGAGAGGGCCATTCAGAATTGAATAACAGAGGGGAAGAAGCTGTTCTTCAATCTGTTGGTATTTGTGTTTAAACTTGTATCTTCTACCCAACAGAAGAGGTGGGAGGGTTTTTTGATGATGTTAACTGTCTGTTAACTGCGAGACAGTTAACTGTCTGTTAACTGCGAGAAGTTGTAGATGGAGCTAATGGATGAGAAGATTGGTTTGTGTGATGGTCTGGGCTATATTCACAACTCTCTCAAGTTCTTACAGTCCTGGGCAGAGCAGTTGCTGTACCAGGCTGTGATGCATCCAGATAGAATGCTTCCAATGGTGCATCTGTAAAAGTTGGTGAGGGTCCTCATGGGCATCCTGAGTTTCCTTAGCAGGAATTGAACCTGTTTTGTTGGCTTTAATGTGCACCACTCCCTAGTCATCTAAGCTAACTGTTCTCCTATGCTTTGGAGTGAGGTATCACAAAGGACATCCTTATCCCTTAAATAGCTTGTAAATTGATTACCTTCCAGATTAACATTAATCTGGAGGATGGAACCGTAGAAAGAACATGCATTTTTTTCAAGGAAGAATTGGTATGTCCGTCCTTCAATTGATGCAACTATAACCCCCTATATCTTGTACTCCATGTGTTTCCTGTCCACAGAACCTTTCTTTAAGTTATCAGGGTTTCTGTTACATTTTACGTCAACTCTGACTTTATAATTCCCTATCTCCATATTAATTGATTTTCCATGGATTTCCCTTTTGTTAATTAGACTGTCTACAAACAATACATTTCAAATCCATTTAGAACTGATTTCCATTAGACTTGGTGCACAGATTAATATGTGGCCCAAGGAAGAAGTAATTAATTTTTCAGCAAGTTGCAGATTTGGATCAAGATCGTGGAATTGTTTTCAGTTGTAAACATTATGGGTGGCACGGTGGCTCAGTGGTTAGCACTGCTGCCTCACAGTACCCAGGACCTGGGCTTGATTCCTGCCTCAGGCGACTACCTGTGTGGAGTTTGCACGTTCTCCCTGTGTCTGCATGGGTTTCCTCGCACAATCCAAAGATGTGCAGGTCAGGTGAATTGGACATGCTAAATTGCCCATAGTGTTAGGTGCATTAGTCAGGAGTAAAAATAGGATTGGGGAATAGGTCTAGGTGGGTCACTCTTTGGAGGGTCAGTGTGGACTGTTGGGTTAAAGGGCCTGTTTTCATACTGTAGGGAATCTAATCGGGGATGGGGCAGGTTAGGTTTTCTGTTAGAATGCTATGTCAATGTGATCCAATTCCTTATCTGCTGTGATGATATTTGTCATTGCTGTCAAAATGTGAGCAGAGGCTTCAGAGCAGGATGTTGGATGTTGCTTGGCCAAAAGCTTTCTCAGTGAGATGGAAGAACATCTCAGCTTTATGGTTTCCCAGGATTAACTGGATATGTGATAGTCTGAGGGAAGAGCTCAGTACCTAATATTTGCAATAGTTAACAGAATGCTGGAGGTATGGACTTCAGTGTGGTTTAACTCCAGCCTCATGTGCAAGCGTTTTCTTGTGACCCTCACTTTGAAGATGTTGGATGGGTAGAATTTTGGACAATCTCCATGCCATCTCCCTTGTGGGGGAAGAGAGTCTGCAAAAAATTCAGATCATCTGTGACTGAAATATGTCAGGAACAGAGGAAGCCATTTGGATTTTTTTTCTCTGAAACGCAGTTCCTGAAATCTCTTCAGTTTCCTCTTTCCTTGAAGCTCCAGTTTTCTTAGATACCGTAATTCTTTTAATAAATGTGCCAAATGTAATCTGAGCACTCAGGTCTCTCTCTCCGAATTGTTCTACCAGATTTGATCCTGATCTGATAAGGGGGTACCACTGATGCCCGATTCCTTTACTGAGATTGTATCTCAGGTTTCTGTAACTGATGAGGATGGTGAGGCCAGGGGAAGGCTGTCTCTCTTTTGCATTGGCTCCAAGTGAGAAAGACAGAGCACGGTATGGGAAAAGAAGATCCATTTGATATCCTTTCACATGAAGAAGGTGTAAGTGCACTGTCATTATCACTTGATTCTGGTTGACCAGTAAACCCCACTGCTCTTCCTGCTGACTCTTGGTGGGTTGGAAGGCTTCCATTGACAAACAAGCCATTGAGGTGACGTATAACAAGCCTTCCATGCCCATGAAGGTCTATAGTGGGTCTTGAAGCCACAGTTTCTGACTCTGAAGTAGGAATGCTCCCCATTGTGCCACAAGATCTACTGCAAAGAGGTCCTGGAGCCCAGTGATGGGTGTGTTATAGACCAGATCACACCCCCTTCAAATATATCCAGGAGATAGCCTAGACCCCCACTTTTAAAGGCAAGTGTAAGATGTAATTCGATTTTAATACTTGGCTTTAAGCAAAGCATGCTTTATTCTTACCCTACAGTTAAAATACAAATAAAAGAAAGAAGAATAGGTCTTTATTTCTATTGGAAAACTTGGATTATTTTAACTACCAAACGTAACTATTCTAATCCAGTAACATCCCTTGAACACACCTTTGGCAAAGACAAAGTCAGTAAAAACAGATTGGCTCACATGCGATTCTGGCAGCAGAGAGAGAGAGAACCCCAGCTTTGAGCCGTAACAGCAAGACAGAGACAGAGAGAGAGAGAGAGATTCCCTGCAGTGTGGAAACATGCCCTTTGGCCCAACAAGTCCACACCAACCCTCCGAAGAGTAACCCACCCAGACTCATTTCTCCATGACTAATGCACCTAACACTATGAGCAATTTAGCATGGCCAATTCATCTGACCTGCACATCCTTTGGAATGTGAGAGGAAACCGGAGCAAACCCACACAAACATGGGGAGAATGTGCAAACTCCACACAATCAGCCAAGGTGGGAATCGAACACAGGTCCCTTGCGTTGTGAGACACCAGTGCTAGCCCTGTGTCACCCAGACAGAGAGAGAGAGAGAGAGAGAGAGAAAGAAACAGCACAGAACCAGACCTTTTGGTCCAACTTGTCCATGCTGACCAGATATCTGAAGTTAATCTAGTCCCATTTGGCCTTCAACCTCTTCTTATTCATGTTCCCATCCAGATGCCTTTTAAATGCTGTAATTGTACCAGCCTCCACCACTTCCTCTGGCAGCTCATTCCATACATGCACCACCTTCTGCGTGAAAATGTTGCCCCTAACGTCTCTTTTAAATTTTTCCCCTCTCACCCTAAACCTATGCCCTCTAGTTCTGGACTCCCCCACCCCAGGGGAAAAGACCTTGTCTATTTATCCTATTCATGCCTCTCATGATTTTATAAACCTCTATAAGGTCACCACTCAGCCTCCGATGCTCCAGGGAAAACAGCCCCAGCCTATTTGGCCTTTCCCTATAGCTCAAGCCCTCCAATTCTGGTAACATCCTTATAAATCCTTTCTGAACTCTTTCAAGTTTCACAACATCCTTCCTATAGTAGGGAGGCCAGAACTGTATGCAGCATTCCAAAAGTGGACTCACCAATGCCCTGTAACATGACGCCCAACTCCTATACCCAATGCACTGACCAAAAAGGGTAAGCATGGCAAATGCCTTCTTCACCGCCCTGTCTACCCGCAGCTCCACTTTCAAGCAACTATGAACCTACACCCCTAGGTCTCTTTATTTAGCGACACTTCCTCAGGCCCAACCATCAACTGTATAAGTCCTGCCTGATTTGTCTTATCAAAGTGTAGCACCTCACATTTATCTAAATTAAACGCCATCTGGCACATCTCGACCCATTGACCAATCTGATCAAGGTCCCATTGAACCCTGAGATAACCTTCTTCGCCGTCTGCTACACCATCTATTTTGCCTTGATGGGCTGAACGTCCTCTTTTGGCACTGTAGGAATTTTATGATTCTAAGCCATCAAAGGCTGCATCAGCCTTGTTTGAGCTGCAACTTTGAGGGTCTGGGGTGTATTAAGATTTGGATATCAGAGGTCTATTTTAAGACCTGGTGCCCTGGGTGATGGGAAAGTCTAATTATTTGTAGACAAAGGCAGCAATGTGTCCCATTCACAGCCCACACATTAGATAATGCTATACCCTAGTTGTGAGAGGATGGAAGGAACATTACATTTATATAGCACCTTGCACAACCTCAGGATGTTCCAAAGCTCTTTCGAGCCAAAGAAACAGTTTTCAAAGAGTAGACACTGCTGTAATGCAGGAAACACCACAGCCAATACGTACGCAGCAAGTTCCCACAAACCTCACTGGACTAAGCAACCGTCTCTTCAGGCATTATACTTTAGGTGTTGATTGAAGGAGATTTCCCCTAACTTGAGAGGGCAAATGGGACCTCAGTTTCAGTCTGTTCTGGTTCTGAAAGCAGGTATCTCCCCTCAGTGCAGCAATCCCTCAACACTGAACAGCAGCGTTCCAGTCTCTGGGATGAGGTCTGAACCCGCAGCCTTTCAACGGAGAGGTGAGGCGCTGATCTGAGACTGTGTCGTGGCTGAATGAGACTTTTACATTTAATTCAAACAGGGTTTCAGAAGAAAGAAGGTCTTTGCATTTGTGTCACATCACTCACCTACCTATTGGATCATTTTGTAGCCGTCGTTATTAGAAATGCAAACACATCAGGTTGATAATGTCAATAAGGCTGGTCTATTTCATAAGTAGATATGTTGGGTTTTCCCCATGGGTTTCTTGGTAATACAATGACATGTGCAGGTGTAAAGCTCAATGATAAATCAGGATTTCAAACAGGTTAGACTCAGCGGAAAGTCTATATCCTGCAGATTTGTCTCACTGTATTGTTCATCTTTTTAACATTCTATTGATTCATAACAAAATAAAAAAGGAACTGTAACCCTGATGAAAACCTTAGGGGATTTTTATGCAGTGTATTAATTTTTATCACTTTTCCTGATCTAGTAAAATTGTATTTATAGAATCATAGAGTCATAGAGATGTACTGCACAGAAACAAACGCTTCAGTTCAACTTGTCCACGTCGACCAGACATCCCAACCCAATCTAGTCCCACCTGCCAGCACCCAGCCCATATCCTCCCCCATACCCTTCCTATTCATATACCCTTCCAGCTGCCTTTTAAATGCTGTAATTGTACCAGCCTCCACCACTTCCTCTGGCAGCTCTTTCCATGCATACACCAACCTTTGCGTGAAAAAGTTGCCCCTTAGGTCCCTTTTAAATCTTTCCCCTCTCACCTTGAACCTATGCCCCTCTAGTTCTGGGCTCCCCCACCTCCTTCCTCAGACTAGGTGACCAAGGCTGCACACTGTACTCAAGGTGCGGCCTCACGAAGGCCCTGTACAACTGCAGCAAGACATCCCTACTCTGATACGCAAAACCCCTCACTATGGAGACCAGCATGCCATTAGCTTTGCTGAAATTTTGTTGTTTCACAGATACTGCCTCTGTTTGAAGTACTCTGTGTTGCCCTGTTATGTGCCCCTATTGAGTACCTTATGCAGTAAATAGGTTCTATTCCTCTTCTGAGGTAGTCATTCTTCTCTCTCAAGATCTGTCCATGAGTTTTCCTAGTTTCTGCAATTTAAACAGCACAATTTGAACAGCTTCCTCCAAACAGAAATCTTCCTTCTTTCTGTAAGAAATCTAACACAGATCCTTCAATGACTCCAACCACACTTCTTTCCCTCATGAATTCTAACTTCAAAGCTCCATTTCCACTTACCTGTAGGGATCATAAATGAAATTATATATGGATATCCTTGGAAGCTGAACTCTTCTGTCTTGTCTTGGTCATACGAGAATTTTATTTGCTCTCGGTTTGAATCAACCATCAGAAGTATTTTGTACGTTCTTTTTTATTCTGATGATTCATAACATCATCCAGTATAGGACTCAGTGAATACAATAATGTAATAATCCGCTCAGCTCAGACTTAGTGTTTAATTTTAAAGTAATTCAGGTTTTGTGAAGGGGAGATGGTGATGTTACTAGATTTGTAATGCCTTTGCTGGGCATGGGTCCAAATTTCAATAACGCAGCTGGTGGCATGGCAGGGCCAGGGGTCAGTTATCTCAGTTGGTTAAGTCATTAGATAATAAGCTATAGAAGCAAAATTAGGCCATTCGGTCCGTCGAGTCTATTGCACCATTCGATCATGACTGATATGTTTCTCAACCCCATTCTCCTGCCCTCTCCCTGTAGCCCTTGATCCCCTTGATAATCAAGAACCTTTCTATCTCTGTCTCAAATACACTCAATGACTTGGCCTCCACAGCTCTCTGCAGCAATGGGTTCCACAGATTCACCACCCTCTGGCTGAAGAAATTCTAAGGAAGTTCTAAAAGGTCATGCCTTCACTTTAAGGCTGTGCCTTCAGGTCTTAGCCTCTCCTACATCTTCTCCACTCTATCCAGGCCTCTCAGTATTCTGTATGTTTCAACGAGGTCCCTCCTTATCCTTCTAAACTCCATCGAGTACAGACCTAGAGTCCTCACACGATAAGCCCTTCATCCCCAGGGACATTCTTGTAAACCTCCATTGGATCCCCTCCAAGGTCAGCGCATCCTTCCTTAGATATGGGGCTCAAAACTGCTCACAATATTCCAAATGTGGTCTGACCAGACCCATATGCAGCCTCAGCAGTACATCTCTTCTCTTGTATTCTAACCCTCTTGGAATGAAAGCATTTGCCTTCCTAACTGCCAACTGAACCTGCATGTTAACCTGAAGAGAATCCTGAACTAGGACGCTCAAATCTCTTAGAGTTTCAGATTTCTGAAGCTTCTTCCTATTTTGAAAATAGTCTATGTCTTTATTCTTCCTATCATAGTGCATAAATGCATACTTTCCCACCTTCAGTTCCAACTACCACTTCTTTGACACCCTCCCAGACTGTCCAAGTCCTTCTGTAGCCTCCCCACTCCCTCAACACTACCTGCCCCTCCACCTATCATCAGTTGTGTCATCTGTATAACTTACTGGCTGGCTGGTTTTTGATGTGCACTGATGCTAACAGCCTGGGTTCAATTTCACACTGGCTATGGTTACCTTGAAGGACTCTCTTTCTCAACGTCTCCCTCCCACACTACCCCACCCCACCCCCAACTCTGCATCTGAAACATAGTGACACTCCTCTTTCTTTAATGAGAGTTTTGAACTACGATAATTTTAATCATGGAATTTCTACAATGTGGAAGCAGGCCATTTGGCCCATCAACTTCACATGGACACTACAAAAAGCATCCCAACCCAGGCCCACCTTATCCCTGTAAGCCCCACTCCCCATGGCCAACTCAACACATCCCTGGACACAATAGACAATCCAGCTAGCCTGCACATCTTTGGACTGTGGAAAGAAACCGAAGCACCCAGAGGAAGCCTATGCAATCATTGGACAATGTGCAAACTCCATGCCCGGGGGGGGGTTTGGAATTGAACCTGGGTCTCTGGCACTGTGAGGCAGCAGTGCTAACCACTGAGGCATTGTGTCACCCTAATTCAACCTATAAAATCCAAAATTTTTTGAAAAAAGTGCATGCCTCATAAAAGCCTATTTGAATCATTGATGTCCTTTAGGGAAGGAAATCTTCCATCCTTAAACAGCCTAGCCTACATGTGCCTTCGGATCCATAGCCGTGCAGTTGACCATTAGCTTGGCTGAACAAATGGGTGGGTAACAAATGTCAACCTTGCCAGTGATGACCATATAATGAATGAAAAAAAAATGTTTTCTCTAAGTTCTCCAATCCTGTGTTCTGTTTCGCTAATTAAACCTTTTTGGAAATTTAAAAATCACATAACAACACGTTATAGACCAACAGGTTTAACTGGAAGCACTAGCTTTCAGAGTGCTGCTCCTTCTTCAGGTGCTTGTCATCATGACTATCATCGACATCGTTTTGGAAATATTATTTCTCCTTCTATTTCCTCTTAACACACTCCGTTATTCTAATTCCTTCAAATATCCAGAATGTCTTCCTTTTTTCTTAACTTTGTATTAGAGTCAATACTGTTTGAAATTCCATTAATTTCAAATGAATTCAAACTTTTAAACTCTGTTTTGGAGCAATAGTGTACGGTATTCTTCCAATAAAACTTTTAATTCTGTTAACTAGTGAAATAGTATTGTGTTAATTCTTTCATATTGTATTGAATAGCAATTCTGTATCTCTGCACTGATTGCTGGGATGGGCTGGGGGTGAGCTGAGTGTAGGAGGGAGGCGTGTGGGAGGAAGGATGTGTGTGAGGGGAGTGGGATGTGGGGGTGAGGGTGTGTGTGGGAGAGGAGGGTGTGGGTGAGGTGTGTTTGGGGGAGGGGGAGTGTGGGGGAGGGCTGTGTGGGAGGCAAGGGGTGTGGATGGGGAGAGGGGTCTTTGTGGGGGAGGGGGGATTGGGATGTGTAGGATGAGGGGGACAGTGGGGGATGACTGTGTGTGGGGGAGAGGGTGTGGGTGTATGGAGGGGCAGTGTGGGGGAGGAGTGTGTGGGGGGGGGAGAGGGGAATGTGGGGGAGGTGATGTGTGGGAGGAGGGGTTGGGGAAGACGGTATATGGGGTTGGGGGTTGTGTGTGGGAGGAGGGGAGTGTGTGGGGAGGGGGTTGTGGGTGGGGGGAGTCAGTGTGTAGAGGAGGGGTGAGGGAGGTGGTCTGGGTAGGGGAGGTGGTGTGTGGGTTAGTGAGGTGTGTAGGGAGAAGGGGTGTAAGAGGAGGGGGTGTGGGGAAAGGGGGTGTAGGGGGGAATATGGGGGGATAGTGGGGGGGGATGGGGGTGTATAGGCAGAGGGGGGTATAAGGACAGGGGCTGTGGGGGGCATATGGGGGGGAATGTGGTTGGGGAGGGATGTGTGTAGAAGTGTTCCTGCACTTTTTAAAAAGCAAAAAGTGTCAGTTCTACCTTGGAGGATTTTCCCAACCATTTCAGACAAGTTATCCCACGATTGACCTCTCCAATATTGCAGCCCCTGTCTAAGTTATTTCTCTAGGTTTGACTTTATCCCTTGCAGCTCTGCCTTGTGGAGCCGATTTGCGATGGCAGTTTGTTCTGAGAACTTACATTTTCCTTCCGGCGTGGTCTTCACGTTATTTTTGTAAACTTCTTTCCTGCTTCTCTCAGTGACCTCTATCTTTAAATCAAGAGCCTTCTGTCACTCTCTACACAGACTGCATCTCGAAGGCATTTGCCTCCTCACAGTGTGCTAGCTCTGACTCTTTTCCGACCCCACACGGCTGGTCCTGGCCCCGAAGTGGAACTCTCCTTATAAGTTATGGGAGCAGAATTAGGCCATTCGGCCCATCGAGACCACTGTGCCATTCGATCATGGCTGATCAGCTCCTCAATCCCATTTTCCTGTCTTCTCCTGATAACCCTTCAACTCATTAAAAATCTGTCTAACTCCTCCTTTAAATTTACTCACTGTTCCAGCATCCACCACACTTTGGGGTCGTGACTTCCATAGATACAAAATCCTTTGGGAGAAGTAGTTTCTCCTCAACACTGTTTTAAATTCGCTACCCCTTATCCTAAGACTGTGTCCTCTCCTCTTAGAATGCCCCACAAGAGGAAGCATCCATTCCAGATCTATTTTATTCACACCTTTCATCATCTTGAATACCTCAATTAGATCTCCTCTCATTCTTCCAAATTCCAGAGAGTATGGGCCTAAACTGTTCAATCTCTCTTCACACGACAAACCCCTCATCTCTGGGATCTAGTGAACCTCCCCTGAACTGTCTCCAATGCCACTACATCGTTCCTCAATAGGAGACCAAAACTGTGCACAATATTCCCGGTGCACTGGAGTGCTGTGTTGGCTCTGCTATTGCTCCCACAACTCCAGCTGACTATCTGTGACTTCTTAAGGCAACAATGTTCTCAAAGTGATAACACCTTCAGCTCTTTTCTTCAGGGTTGAATGGAACTTGAATCCACACCATTGCTCAGCTTCTGGCTACCAGCCACTGGTGGCTTGTGTTAGGGATGGTTTGTATACTGGGCCATTGCATACTGGTTCTAATTATCAGTGACAGAGGATAGACCATCAGTTAGTCCTGACCAGGAGAGGCACCAATATTACGTAAGTAGGCAAAGTTTACATATTTTCCTAACCAAGTGTTCAGAGATGTTATTACAGTTGTGGAGCAAGTGGGACTTGAACCAAGTCTCCTGATCTAGTGTTGAAAAATGTGATGCTGGAAAAACACAGCAGGCCAGGCAGCATCCGAGGAGCAGGAGAATCGACGTTTCAGGCATGAGCCTGAAGAAGGGCTTATGCCTGAAACGTCGATTCTCCTCCTCCTCGGATGCTGCCTGGCCTGCTGTGTTTTTCCAGCATCACATTTTTCAACTCTGGTCTCCAGCATCTGCAGTCCTCACTTCCTCCTGATCTAGAGGTAGAGGCACTACCACTGTAACGCAAGTTCTCCTTTAGGTACAATTAGACATAGCTTGAACTATCAGGAGCAAGGTATGTCACATTTGACGCATGTGGAAGACTTTCTTCAGCAAAGCCTGTGCAACACCTTCAAGGGGCAAGAGCGGGTGAAGACTAGGGGTCTGCACTCGATGGAGTTTAGAAGGGTGGTGGTGGTGGATGGCAGTTGATTGGAACTTACAGAATACTGAGAGGCCTGGACAGAGAGAACGTGGAGAAGATGTTTCCACTCGAGGGAGAGACGAGGACCCAAGGGCACAGTCTCAGAGTGAAGGGAATGACCCTTTAGAATGAAGTGAGGAGGAATTTCTTCAACCAGAGGGTGGTGAATCTGTGGAAAGCTTTGCTACAGAAGGCTGTGGAGGCCAAGGCATTGAGTGTATTTAAGACAAAGTTAGATTCTTGATTAATAAGGGGATCAATGTTATGGGGAGAAGGCAGGAGAATGGGTTTTGAGAAAGCATGATCAAATGGTGGAACAGACTCAATGGGCTGAATGGCCTAATACTGCTCCTATATCTGATGATTGGACTATGGTCTTCTCAGGTTGGGTGAAGTGAATGGAGTTTCAACATGAATTCCACCAAAACTATTATCTCATACAATGACCAGAGTTGGGAAGTCATTCTGCGGCTGTACAGGACATTGGTTAGGCCACTGTTGGAATATTGCATATAATTCTGGTCTCCTTCCTATTGGAAAGATGTGGTGAAACTTAAAAGGATTCAGAAAAGATTTACAAGGATGTTGCCAGGGTTGGAGGATTTGAGCTATAGGGAGAGGCTGAATAGGCTGGGGCTGTTTTCCCTGGAGCGTCGGAGGCTGAGGGGTGACCTTTTATAGGGTTACAAAATTATGAGGGGCATAGCTAGGGTAAATAGGCAAAGTCTTTTCCCTGGGATGGGGGAGTCCGGAACTAGAGGGCATTGGTTTAGGGTGAGAGGGGAAAAATACAAAAGAGACCTAAGGGGCAACCTTTTCACACAGAGGGTGGTACGTGTATGGAATAAGCTGCCAGAGGAAGTGGTGGAGGCTGGTACAATTGCAACATTTAAGAGGCATTTGGATGGATATATGAATAGGAAGGGTTTGGAGGGATACGGGCCAGGTGCTGGCAGGTGGGACTAGATTGGGTTGGGATATCTGGTCGGCATGGACGGGTTGGACCGAAGGGTCTGTTTCTGTGCTGTACATCTCTATGACTCTCTGACTCTATGACCAGGATTTAAAGAAACTTCGTGTCAGCAGCGGACTGATTCAAGAGATGATTCTGATTGACAAAGCTCCTTTGAAAGATTTGTCTCTTCCCTGACTTGGCATTAATTGGGAGAGATGGACACGCATGCCTGATTTTTACTGCATGCTCAATAAAGACTGAGGGATAGTCACCAATTAGATCGCTCTGAAGCCACAGAGATGAGAGTCAAGAGGAAGTCACAGAGGTCTACTTTAAGATATTGCTGATGCTAAAACCTCATCTTTCACTATAGCCTCTTAGACTCAACACTGTATTCAACAATTTTAGATCCTAACCCCGCCCCCCCATTTTATTTCATCTTTTTTCTCTTTGTTGCTGTCGTATTTCTCTCTCATTTTTCTGTCTCTCTCATTTCCTCTGCCTCAGAATTTAGAATTAGGTTTCATTGTTCATGTGGACTCAAGTACAAGGAGTGCAGTGAAATGTGTACAATGCCACCCCGCACGGCACTATCTTATGTAGAAAGTACCTACTTACAAATCTTAGTTACTAAAATAGATTAGTTGCAAAAGTAGAGAAATAAAGGAAAATTCTGAAAGTTCTGCATTACATTTCTTCACTCGGTGAACACAGGAGGTTGGGTCGTTAAATATTGGCAGGCTTGAGTTCAGACTCCCACAGTGCAAGTGGGAGGTTAAGGTGGAATGGCCATGCAAAATTGCCCTAGAGTGTCCATGGGAATATAGGTTAGCTGAATTAGCCATGGGAAATGTAGGGTTACAGGATAGGACAGGGGAATGGGTCTTCGCTGGACGCTCTTCGGTGGGTTGATGTGGATTCAATGGGAAGAAATGAAGAAATAAAGGTAAAAGAAAAAGAAAGATGGTGTCCATTTGGAGCCCTGCCATTTACACCACTCTAGACACACCTTTTAGTTCTTGCTCTCACGTTTGACACATTGAGCATTACCTCCATCCACTTTCAGGCTTTGCTTTTGTGTGTTGCTGTTTATTTCATGGTCTGCCCAGGGTCGAGACCCATGCACCTTGTTAGGAACCTTCCCAGGAAAGGGCAGGGTTGCCTCTTTAACTCCATCCCTGCCTATGGGGGATGTTTCCATGCCTGAAAATGAGCACATTCCTCTTTTGGAGATGCCTGGGACTGAGGATAGTTTACATCCCAGAATAATACAGGATGGAAGGAGGACATTCGCCCCTTGAGCCTACTTTTTAATTCAAAATTCAGCTCCGTGCTGCTTTGCCTAATCTTTCTACAGTCATGGCAATATAAGAAACAGGAGCAGTAGGCCATTTAGCTTCTTGAATCTGTTCCAGCTGTCAAGAAAATATGGCAGATCCAATTGTGAACTTGCGTGATGTCATCTGTATCCCAGGGCACCCTTACCGGAGAATTGTAGAAGTCCTACAGTGCGGAAGCAGGCCATTTGGCCCATTGAATCCACGTTGACCCTCTGAAGAACATCCCAGCCAGACCCACTCCCCTGTCCTATCCCGGTAACCCTGCATTTCCCATGACTAATTCAGCTAACCTACACACCCGTAGATACTATGGGCAATTTAGCATGGTTAGTCCATCCTAACCTGCACAGCTTTGGACTGTGGGAGTCTTAGCTCAGTATTTAACAACCCAACCTCCAGTGTTCACCAGGTGAACGAATGATCCTCACAGACCATGATGACTGCTGTACTTGTCCTACCTTGTCTAAACCTTTGCTCGGAGCCCCACTAAAGATGTTACCTAGTAGAATGATGAAACGTCTGGAAATGAACCTTCCAGCTCAGCGAGCAAACCTACATCCAGAACCTCAACCTGAGCTACAAATCTTCTCAAAACTGGCTTGTCTAAACCTGTCTCAATCTCATCCGCCCCAATCAAATTTTCCCCTCAATCTCCTTTGCTCCGTGCGGAGCAAGCCCCACTCTCTCCAGCCCAACCCTTGGGGTTAAACTCCTGCAACCCTGTACCCGTTCTGCTGAACTCCCTTCTCTACACTTGGAGTTAAATAGCACCCGACCGTGCTCTGAGCCAGCCTCTGTAAAGTCCCTAGCCACAGTGCTGACGTTTCTGCAGTCCACAATTAGCTCCATTCAAAGATTTATGGTAATTGTTGCAAACAAAAGTGTCTTGCGCCTGAACAGCTCAGGAGGAAGTGATTGTGATCAGAGAGCTGAGGGTCAGTGCACATTCGAATGCAAGACTGGAGATACTGAAACCCACTTGTCTCATCAGGGGCTAGAGTCATTCGGGGCCAGTCCCCACCCATTCTGACTGCCTTGTTACTCAATAGCACTGAACTAAGAGGTGAAGAATTTCAGAGAATCCGAACCAGCCATGGAGGATAACCAAGAGGGTAGGTAAAAAGTTACTTTTTATTCCCCCCCTCCGTCTACTGACTGCTGCTGGTCGGGTTGGTCTGTGGTTGCAGAGGTGAGACCAACAGCACAGGAAGATCCCAATTGCAGTGCCCTCCCTTAGACCAAAGGCCACTCCTGACCATTCTCCCTCCCGGCTGAAGGGTTCAGACATCGAGTGTGACGCACCACAAGGTTGAATGGCTGTCAACGATTGGAGTGAAAGGATGGCAGTGGGTTTTGAGGCACTGGATAGGTGTGGGTGGGTGGGGTTAGGGAAGGGGTGCACTCTGTGCCAGGATACCATTGGATGGAGCAAGTGAGTTCTTTGTAAAGGGAGTACATCTGAAATTGTTGTGACCTCCTGGCTGCTGCTGGTCTGCAGGCTTTGGTGTTGTGTGAGTTCCTAAGAAGAGATGTAGCAGGCACAAGGGTCTCCTGCAGAAGGACATATAGGGCAGGGAGCCAGATATTGGACAAACTGAGGGAAGTTTGGCTCGTTTTCCCAAGGATTGACCCGATCAGACAGCTGCTCAGTTTGGTGAAAGGAATGAAATATTAGGAAAAATGATATTAAAAAAAGAGACTCTGCAGTTATTCAGAGATCGTCATGACCAGTCAAAGCTCTCTTGAAGCATAATATTCTACAATGATTTGGAGATGCCGGTGTTGGACTGGGGTGTACAAAGTTAAAAATCACACAACACCAGGTTATAGTCCAACAGGTTTAATTGGAAGCACACTAGCTTTCGGAGCGTCGCTCCTTCATCAGGTGATAGACTATCACTTGATGAAGGAGCGTCGCTCCGAAAGCTAGTGTGCTTCCAATTAAACCTGTTGGACTATTCTACGATGCACAGCAACCACGGAATCCTTTCAATGCAGCAAGAGGCTTTTCAGCCCATCGAGTCTGCACCAAGCCCTCCGAAGAGCACCCCATTCAGATCCAGCTCCCTACTCTCTAGCCCTGCATTTCCCATGGCTAATCCACCCAACCTGCGCATCCCTGGACACTATGGAGCAATTTAGCATGGCCGGTCCACCCAACCTACATATCTTTTGACCATGCAGACACAGGGAGAATGTACAAACTCCACACAGACAGTTGCTTGAGGGCAGAATCGAACCAGGGCCACTGGCGCTGTGAGACACACAGAGCTGATCACTCAGCCACCCCACCAGCTTGCACATAGTGCATGTTTTCATAGCTGCAGGAGTCAGTCAGCTCAGCTGACAGGTCCGTGATGCAGTGCGACACCAATAATGTGGGCTCGATTCCCGCTCTGGCTAAGGTCACCATGAAAGTCCTGTCTTCTCAACCCTGTCTCCTTGCCCAAGGTGTTGTGACCCTCAGGTTAAACTCACCACCAGTCATCCCTCTAATGAGAAAATGGGACTAGGTTGACATAGTACAAAGAGGGAGATAATCAACTCCTCTCATAAGCAGGTTTAGTTAATGGACAGACCAAAGGGAGGGAACTCTCTTCTTTGACAATCAGCTCTGGATCCTTTATATCCACCAGAGACAGGAGGTAGGTTCCTGCTTTAATACCCCACTGCACCTCTGACAGTGCAGCCCTCCCTCAGTACAGCACTGGGACGGTCAGCTCTGACGAGGTGCCCAAGGTCGAGACTGTACCAGTAAACCTCTGAGTCAGAACTGAGAGTTTGAGCAACGAGAGGAGGCTTACATTCCTGTCCAATAAGGAAGTTAAAAATCACACAATACCAGGTTATAGATTGACAGCTTTATTTGGAAATAGAAGCTTTCGGAACACTGCTCCTTCGTCAGGTAGCTTTGAAAGCTTGTACTTCTGACTAAACCTGTTGGACTATAACGACATCTCTGATGAAGGGCTTATGCCCGAAAGGTCGACTCTCCTGCTGCTCAGATGCTGCCTGACCTGCTGTGCTTTTCCAGTGCCACTCTCTTGACTCTGATCTCCAGCATCTGCAGTCCGCAGTTTCTCCCCGATATAACCTGGTGTTGTGTGATTTTTATTTTTGTACACCCCAGTCCAACACCGGCACCTCCACGTCACTAAGGAAGTTAACAGTTACCATCTCCAATTCATTTTGATTTAGACACCCTCTCCTCCCTCCCTTTTCTCTAACCCACTGTACCGTTACCCCACAAACATGGGGAACCAACTCCCTACACCTCCGTACGAGAAAAAAAGGCTCAAATGTCTGAGCTCCGGCTTAAATTGAGGCACGAACCTTCTGGCCTAGAGGTGAGAGCACTGCTCCATAGGGCTATGGCTTCCTAAGGAAGGGCGGCACGGTGGCACAGTGCTGCCTCACAGCGCCTGAGATCCGGGTTCAATTCCCGACTCAGGCGACAGACTGTGTGGAGTTTGCACGTTCTCCCCGTGTCTGCGTGGGTTTCTTCTGGGTGCTCTGGTTTCCTCCCACAGTCACAAAGATGTGCGGGTCAGGTGAATTGGCCATGCTAAATTGCCCGTAGTGTTAGTAAGGGGTAAATGTAGGGGTATGGGTGAGTTGCGCTTTGGCGGGTCGGTGTGGACTTGTTGGGCCGAAGTGGGATGAAGCCGATTACTTGTAAGTAATCTAATCTAAAAAAAACATTCCCCTGGGTTCCTGTCTCTAACACCTAGAGAGTCCACATGGAACATGTGGGTGTGGACAATCCATGCGGTGACAAAAATGGAGAGGCAAAGGCCCAGTGATATTATTACTGGATGGTTAATTCCGAGATACAGGAATGTTCTGGGGATCTGAGTTCGCATCCAGCTACGGGCGATGATGGAATTTGAATTTGATTTTAAAAAAGTATGCCTCATGGCAACCAATGTCAATTGTTGATTCACTAATGCACTTTAGGAAAGGAAACTGCCATCCTTACCTGGTCTGGCCTACATGTGACGCTATGTAACTGTCTTTTAATTGCCCTCTGGGCAATTAGGGATGGGCAATAAATGTTGGCTTGGCCAGCCCTGCCTTCATCCCACGACTGAATAAAAATAAGACTAGATTGACTGTGACCCTCACTGGCCCTTTGATGTTACATGTCAAGGTGTGAATGTAAAAAAAGGTAACTTGCAGAGACAGACCGAATACTTCCTTCACACCTTGGAGTTAGACAGATATCTGGGCAGGAAAAGAGTCAATTTAGGTGTGATGAATTGCATCTGATGAGCAGCAGGCCTCGTTGTCATGGTGACCGGAGTTATGAGTAAGCTGGGACAGCCAGGGCCTGTGGTAACATTGTTGGTTTTGCATTCTTGTAAACGCAGAGAGAGGTGACTGAGATCTCACGGTCATTTCCAATTGAACTGCACTGTTCCATCACTTGCACCTCTGCCCACACCTTATAACAGTCAGAACAAATTGCATTTTATCTAATGCCTTTGTTGCAGGGGTCCCAACACAGACCAATAGCCCAATAGACCCTTTATAAAGTTTGACATCAATACTTCTGGCTGAAAGTAAGCTCAGCTCTTTCTAAGTACAAGGTCCTTTACTTTCAATGTGAGGGGCAGTTGTAGAGTGAATTTTGCAAAATGCAGTTATCTCAATCAGATTGTTACTTTGATCCCTTTTACTTACCTTCTTCTGGAACTTGCGTTTCTGGTCAGAGGCTCCAATTCCAATTCCTATTGTTCACACCTTTTCAGAGAGCAAGCCAACACAGCAGAGGATCACTGCTGGAGTAAGGTCCATCTTTCCTACTGCAGCCTCGTAGCTGCAGGATTCTGGAATTTCGACTTAGCGTCTCACCTGAAACATTTCACCTCCGACAGCGCAGTACTCCCTCAGTACTGACCCTCTTACAGGGCAGCACTCCCTCAGTACTGACCCTCTGACAGTGCGGCACTCCCTCAGTACTGACCCTCCGACAGTGCTGCATTCACTCAGCACTGACCCTCTGACAGAGTGGCGCCCCCTCAGCACTGACATTCTGACAGTGCAGCACTTCCTTAACACTGACCCCCTGAAAGTGCGGCACTCCCTCAGTATTGACCCTCTGTCATTGCGGTACTCCCTCAGCACTGACCTTCTGAAAGTGTGACACTCCTTCAGCACTGACCCTCCGACAGTGCAGCACTCTCTCAGCACTGGCCCTCCAACAGTGCGGCACCTCCTCAGTACTTACCCTCCAATGGGGCGGCACTCCCTCACTACTGACCCTCTGACAGTGTGGCACTCCCTCAGTACTGACCCTCTGACAGTGCGGCACTCTCTCAGACTGACCCTCCAACAGTGCGGCACTCCCTCAGTCCTGACCCTCCGACAGTGTGGCACTCCCTCAGTACTGACCCTCCGACAGTGCGGCACTCCCTCAGTACTCACCCTCCGACAGTGCGGCACTCCCTCAGTACTCACCCTTTGACAGTGTGGCACTCCCTCAATACTGGGGTGTACAAAGTTAAAAATCACACAACACCAGGTTATAGTCCAACAGGTTTAATTGGAAGCACACTAGCTTTTGGAGCGTCGCTCCTTCATCAGGTGAGGACTATTTCCCTGGAGGATCGGAGGCTGAGGAGTAACATTATAGTGGTTTATAAAACCATGACGAGCATAGCTGGGGTGAATAGCAAAGATCATTTTCCCAGGACAGGGGAGTCCAAAACTATAGGTTTAAAGTGAGAGGGGAAAGATTTTAAAATCACCTGAGGGACAACATTTTTACACAGAGGGTGGTTCGTGTTTGAAACAACCTGACAGAGGAAGAGGTGGAGACTGGTACAATTCCAACATTTAAACGGCATCTGGAAGGATACATGAATAAAAAGGGTTTTGAGTGATGTGGGCCAAATGCTGGCAAATGGGACTGGATCAGTTTAGGATGTCTGGTTGGCGTGGACAGGTTGGACCGAAAGGTCTATATCCAGTCTGTTTTACTCTATGACTCTGTGTGCAGGTTAGATGGATTGGCCATGGTAAATTGCCCCATTGTGTCTAGGGATGTGCAGGTGAGTGGTTTAGCCATGGAAAATGTGGGATTACAGGGATTGGGTGGGGGCTGGATCTAGTTGAGATGCTCTAAGGAGGGTTGGTACAGACTCAATGGGCCAAATGGCCTCTTTCTGCACTGTAGGGATTCTATACTTTCAGGTCGGCGCATCATCGAGGGCCAGAGGACCTGTACTGTGCTGTAATTTTCAATGTTCTAAGTATTTTAAAATTTGGATTTTGTAATAGTGGCATGTGGCTTGGGGGTCTGTGTATGAAAACATAATAATTAATTTGTCAGTATTTCTAGAGACATGACTTCAAATCAGAATGTGTCAGAGAGAAACTGGTCAGTGCCCTCCTGGAGTAAGAATTTGTTTATATTGAGTAATATTAGCTGGCTTCTGGTTTGGAAGCATCAAGAATGGATTTTAAGGAAAATAAATCATATAGATTAGAAAGATTTTGGAATAATCACAGAAGAATTGGCAGGTACCAGATGTAAGAACTGCTTCTCAAGGCAATATTCAGCACAGTTAGATTAGATTACCTACAGTGTGGAAACAGGTCTTTGGCCCAACCAGTCCACACCGACCCTCCAAAGGGTAACCCACCCAGACCCATTTCCCTCTGACTAATGCACCTAACACTACGGGCAATTTAACATGGCCAATTCACCCTGACCTGCACATCTTTGGATTGTGGGAGGAAACCGGAGCACCTGGAGGAAACCCACACAGACATGGGGAGAATGTGCAAACTCCATACAGACAGTCACCTGAGGCTGGAATTGAACCTGGGATCCTGGTACTGTGAGGCAGCAGAGCTAACCACTGAACCACCGTGCCACCCCCTAAATGGGGTCACTTTGGGATTTACGTTTTAAAATTCCAGATCAGCAGTGTTTGGTTAGAATCCTGAAGAGGATTATTTTAAGCTAAGAAAGTTTAATCTCAATTGTATAAATAATTATGTAAAATGTTATCAAGATTGGGAATTGAAAGTAACAGGTAAGTCAAATGTTTAGAGATGATAGACAAGTGAACTGTGATACTTCAGTACCTTAAAATAATGGTGTTGAGATAGAAGGGATTTTGTTCTACCATGTGTTTCAAAATCTTTCACACTGTGCTAAATGTAAAGCTGGTCGTTTGGTTTATTTTATTCTGGTTTCTTTTGTTTTACTGAGAACACCGAATCTGCAGCATTGTACACTGGCATTTCAGAAAAAGGCCAAAGCGTTAAATAAAAATGAAACAGCATTAGATCTATCAAGCCATATTTCAGTCAGGAATCTGATATTCCCAGTGATAACTTCGGCTGGGACCATAGCAATGCATAGCAATGGGTGTCACTGTCACTCAGTGTCGCCTCACAGTAGCAGGCCAGCTCGCGGAGTACACCGCTGAAGCCAAACGCCAGCTCGCGGAGTACACCGCTGAAGCCAAACGCCAGCTCGCGGAGTACACCGCTGAAGCCAAACGCCAGCTCGCGGACGCCTCCTCTTATCGCCCCCTTGACCACGACCCCACCTCCCACCACCAAACCATCATCTCCCAGACCATCCAGGACCTCATCACCTCAGGGGATCTCCCATCCACCGCCTCCAACCTCATAGTCCCACAACCCCGCACCGCCCGTTTCTACCTCCTGCCCAAAATCCACAAACCTGCCTGCCCCGGCCGACCCATTGTCTCAGCCTGCTCCTGCCCCACCGAACTCATCTCCCAATACCTCGACACGGTCCTGTCCCCTTTAGTCCAAGAACTCCCCACCTACGTTCGGGACACCACCCACGCCCTCCACCTCCTCCAGGATTTTCGCTTCCCCGGTCCCCAACGCCTTATTTTCACTATGGACATCCAGTCCCTGTACACCTCCATCCCCCATCACGAAGGACTCAAAGCCCTCCGCTTCTTCCTTTCCCGCCGCACCAACCAGTACCCTTCCACTGACACCCTCCTTCGACTGACTGAACTGGTCCTCACCCTGAATAACTTCTCTTTTCAATCCTCCCACTTCCTCCAAACTAAAGGAGTTGCCATGGGCACCCGCATGGGCCCCAGCTATGCCTGCCTCTTCGTAGGATATGTGGAACAGTCCATCTTCCGCAACTACACTGGCACCACCCCCCACCTTTTCCTCCGCTACATCGATGACTGTATCGGCGCTGCCTCGTGCTCCCACGAGGAGGTTGAACAGTTCATCAACTTTACTAACACCTTCCATCCCGACCTGAAATTCACCTGGACTGTCTCAGACTCCTCCCTCCCCTTCCTAGACCTTTCCATTTCTATCTCGGGCGACCGACTCAACACAGACATCTATTATAAACCAACTGACTCCCACAGCTACCTGGACTACACCTCCTCCCACCCTGCCCCCTGTAAAAACTCCATCCCATATTCCCAATTCCTTCGTCTCCGCCGCATCTGCTCCCAGGAGGACCAATTCCAACACCGCACAGCCCAGATGGCCTCCTTCTTCAAGGACCGCAGATTCCCCCCAGACGTGATCGACGATGCCCTCCACCGCATCTCCTCCACTTCCCGCTCCTCCACCCTTGAGCCCCGCTCCTCCAACCGCCACCAAGACAGAACCCCACTGGTTCTCACCTACCACCCCACCAACCTGCGCATACAACGTATTATCCGCCGCCATTTCCGCCACCTCCAAACGGACCCCACCACCAAGGATATATTTCCCTCCCCTCCCCTATCAGCGTTCCGCAAGGACCACTCCCTTCGTGACTCCCTTGTCAGATCCACACCCCCCACCAACCCAACCTCCACCCCCGGCACCTTCCCCTGCAACCGCAGGAAATGTAAAACTTGCGCCCACACCTCCACACTCACTTCCCTCCAAGGCCCCAAGGGATCCTTCCATATCCGCCACAAGTTCACCTGTACCTCCACACACATCATCTATTGCATCCGCTGCACCCGATGTGGCCTCCTCTATATTGGTGAGACAGGCCGCTTACTTGCGGAACGCTTCAGAGAACACCTCTGGGCCGCCCGAACCAACCAACCCAATCACCCCGTGGCTCAACACTTTAACTCCCCCTCCCACTCCACCAAGGACATGCAGGTCCTTGGACTCCTCCACCGGCAGAACACAACTACACGACGGCTGGAGGAGGAGCGCCTGGGAACCCTCCAACCACAAGGTATGAATTCAGATTTCTCCAGCTTCCTCATTTCCCCTCCCCCCACCTTGTCTCAGTCGGTTCCCTCAACTCAGCACCGCCCTCCTAACCTGCAATCCTCTTCCTGACCTCTCCGCCCCCACCCCACTCCGGCCTATCACCCTCACCTTGACCTCCTTCCACCTATCCCACCTCCATCGCCCCTCCCCCTAGTCCCTCCTCCCTACCTTTTATCTCAGCCTGCTTGGCTCTCTCTCTTATTCCTGATGAAGGGCTTATGCTCGAAACGTCGAATTCTCTATTCCTGAGATGCTGCCTAACCTGCTGTGCTTTGACCAGCGTCACATTTGCAGCAGCTCACAGTAGCAGGGACCTGGGTTCGATTCCATCCTCGGGTGACTGTCTGTGTGGAGTTTGCACATTCTCCCTGTATCTGCATGGGTTTCCTTCAGGTGCTCCGGTTTCCTCCCACAGTTTAAAGATGTTAGCGTGGATTGGCCGTGTTATATTGCCCGTGGTGTGCAGAGATGTGTAGGTTAGGTGCTAGCCATGGAAATGCAGGGTCACAGGGATTGGGTGCGATGCTCTGTGGAGGGTCAGTGTAGACTCAATGGGCTGAATGGCCTGCTTCCACACCTGTAGGGATTCTATGATCTGAAGCATCCACATTCTGTGAGCTTTGACACTCCTGTTTAGTTTGCAACTCACCACAATTCAACTGTTAAACATTATCTGTCACATCTTCAGAATGTATGTTTCTGAGCATGTAGAGGAAATTGATACTGATATAGATAGTGTCATATCCGTTGAGTGGGTCAATGCAGTTGTGTCTGGAACCCTCTTTGACAATTTACATTGTTATACTTGAATGGGAAGGGATGAACCAATTCCTTTTCATGTCCCACTCCTCCAATAAACGCAACAACATTTAAAGTTAAAAATGGAGGTGATATTGCCAGTTATATATATCAGAGTTTATACAGCTCAGTGTCAGAAACAAGTCAGATCATGCCGTTAAGTAAAGACTAAAGAATTGGAAACAATAAACTTAATCAAGCAAGGAGGTACTCAAATAAGGTTATCTCGTTCCAATCCTCCCACTTCCTCCAAACTAAAGGAGTTGCCATGGGCACCCGCATGGGCCCCAGCTATGCCTGTCTCTTTGTAGGATATGTGGAACAGTCCATCTTCCGCAACTACACTGGCACCACCCCCCACCTTTTCCTCCGCTACATCGATGACTGTATCGGCGCTGCCTCATGCTCCCACGAGGAGGTTGAACAGTTCATCAACTTTACCAACACCTTCCATCCCGACCTCAAATTCACCTGGACTGTCTCAGACTCCTCCCTCCCCTTCCTAGACCTTTCCATTTCTATCTCGGGCGACCGACTCAACACAGACATCTACTATAAACCAACTGACTCCCACAGCTACCTGGACTACACCTCCTCCCACCCTGCCCCCTGTAAAAACGCCATTCCATATTCCCAATTCCTTCGTTTCCGCCGCATCTGCTCCCAGGAGGACCAGTTCCAATACCGTACAGCCCAGATGACCTCCTTCTTCAAAGACCACAGACTCCCCCCAGACGTGATCGACGATGCCCTCCACCGCATCTCCTCCACTTCCCGCTCCTCTGCCCATGAGCCCCGCTCCTCCAACCGCCACCAGGACAGAACCCCACTGGTTCTCACCTACCACCCCACCAACCTCCGTATACAGCGTATCATCCGCCGTCATTTCCGCCACCTCCAAATGGACCCCACCACCAAGGATATATTTCCCTCCCCTATCAGCGTTCCGCAAAGACCACTCCCTTCGTGACTCCCTCATCAGGTCCACACCCCCCACCAACCCAACCTCCACCCTCGGCACCTTCCCCTGCAACCGCAGAAATGCAAAACTTGCGCCCACACCTCCTCCCTTACCTCTCTCCAAGGCCCCAAGGGATCCTTCCATGTCCGCCACAAATTCACCTGCACCTCCGCACACAACATCTATTGCATCCGCTGCACCCGATGTGGCCTCCTCTATATTGGGGAGACGGGCCGCCTACTTGCGGAATGCTTCAGGGAACACCTCTGGGACGCCCGGACCAACCAACCCAACCACCCCGTGGCTCAACACTTTAACTCTCCCTCCCACTCCACCAAGGACATGCAGGTCCTTGGACTCCTCCATCGTCAGAACATAACAACACGACGGTTGGAGGAAGAGTGCCTCATCTTCCGCCTGGGAACCTCCAACCACAAGGGATGAACTCAGATTTCTCCAGTTTCCTCATTTCCCCTCCCCCCACCTTGTCTCAGTCGATTCCCTCGAACTCAGCACCGCCCTCCTAACCTGCAATTTTCTTCCTGACCTCTCCACCCCCACCCCACTCCAGCCTATCACCCTCACCTTGACCTCCTTCCACCTATCACATCTCCATCGCCCCTCCCCCAAGTCCCTCCTCCCTACGTTTTATCTTAGCCTGCTGGACACACTTTCCTCATTCCTGATGAAGGGCTCTTGCCCGAAACGTCGAATTTCCTGTTCCTTGGATGCTGCCTGACTTGCTGCGCTTTAACCAGCAACACATTTTCAGCTGTGATCTCCAGCATTTGCAGACCTCACTTTTTACTCAAATAAGGTTAGTACTGCTGCCTCACAGCATCAGAGACCCAGTTTCAATTCCCCCCTCGGGTGATTGTGCGTGAGAAGTTTGCACGTTCTCCCTGCATCTGTGTGGGTTTCCTTGCCCAGTCAAAAGATGTGCAGGTTAGGGTGGATCGGCCGTGCTGAATTGCCCATAGTGTCCAGGAATGTAGAGGCAGTGGGGGTTAGCTATGGGAAATGCAGGGTTACACAGAAAGGGTAGGTCTGCTTCCAGATTGTCGGGATTCAATCAACATGAGGTTTAAACTACAATTTTATACAGCACCCTTCTTGAAAAAGAACACACACAAATACAAACAGTGTGTTATTTGAAATGGGCTTTGGCCATTTAATGGATGAATTCAGAAATAAAAATTCTAATTGTTCCAAATACTTTGCAAATCACTTTGCATAAGGAAACCCTGTTGACATTGGGATTTCTTCCTGGATCAGGTATGGTGAGCTGAGTTCTTTTCAACTGGAGACAGTAGAATTTATTCAGACTTTTCCCTAACCCTTTGCTTGTGGTTTTGAGGCATTCCAGTGAGTATTCAACTCATGTACTTTGGTGAGAGGGATTTCAGAGAAAGAGAGAGAAAGGGTGAATATTGTTATTTCAGGTAAGTGAGTGGTGTGTGTTTAAATCCAATCATTTCATTGCATTCAAAAACTTGTGTGACCTCTCTCTGAATTTGTTTTGGATATAGTGACTTTGACTGAGCAGCCTGTATGTTTTGCAAATGCAGATAATTTCGCTGTTGTAACCAGCCTCCTTCGTTTTGCAAAATATTCCTTCCAAAAAAGTCCAAGTGGGGAAATGTGCTCAGTGGGTGAACTAAATTAAGATTTCAGATAGCACATCGTCACAATAGTGTGTATGCATTATGCAAAATGGTTGGAAAACATTTGAAGAAGAGATTTTGCTCAGATCATCTGTAGCCTTATCAATGGAAATGCGGTTGAGACTCCAGCTTGGATTAAGGCTGACCGACAGAGTGGGAATGTTGAAATCACGTGAGCAGGGAATCAGATCAGTGCCTGACTCGTTCACGGCAAAGTTGGAAAGTTGCTGTTCAGAAAATATTGCACGTGGCAACAAGGTTGGAGCTGGAGAGAGAACAACAAGAATTTCAGCGTGTCCACCGTTGTGTTTTCAGCAGTGCACTGATCATAGAACATAGAACAGTGCAGGAACAGGCCCTTTGGCTCACTCTGACTGTGTTGAACATGATTTACTTTCTCGAAATGGAGCAAGGTGACCAGTGGTGTTCCACAGGGGTCCGTGTTGGGGCCACTGTTGTTTGTGATATACATAAATGATCCAGAAGAGGGCATTGTTGGTCTGGTCAGTAAGTTTTGCAGATGACACAAAGATTGGTGGAGGATCAGAAAGCATAGGAGAATGTCAAAGAATACAGAAGAATATGGATAGATTGGAGAGTTGGGCAGAGGAGTGGCAGATGGAGTTCAATCAGGCAAATGTGAGATAATGCATTTTCGAAAGCTTAATTCTAGAGTGAACTATATTGTAAAAGGAAGAGCCTTGGGAAAGAGAGAGATCTGGGAGTTCAGGTCCATTGTACCCTGAAAGTTGCTGCACAGGTGGATAGAGTGGTTAAGAAGGCATAAGGTATGCTTGCCTTCATTGGATAGTGTATTTAATATAAGAGCTGGCAGATCATGTTAAAATTGTACAAAACTTTGGTTCGGCCACATTTAGAATAATGTATACAGTTCTGGTCACCACATTACCAAAAGGATGTGGACGCTTTGGAGAGGGTGCAGAGAAGGTTTATGAGGATGTTGCCTGGTATGGAAGGTGCTAGCTATGAAGAGAGGTTGAGTAGGTTAGGATTGTTTTCATTAGAAAAAAGGAGATTGAGGGGGGATCTGATTGAGGTCTACAAAACCTTGAAGGGTATAGACAAGGTAGATAGAGATAAACTTTTTCCCAGGGTGAGGGATTCAATAACGAGATGTCACATATTCAAGGTGAGACTTGAAAAGTTTAAGGGGGATACATGTGCAAAATACTTTACACAGAGGGTGGTAGGTGCCTGGAATGCGTTACCAGCAGAGGTAGCAGAGGCAGGCACGGTAGATTCATTTAAGGTGCATCTGGACAGATACATGAGGAGGTGGGGAGCAAAGAGATACAGATGCTTAGGAATTGATCGACATGTTTAGACAGTGGATTTGGATCGGCTCAGGCTCGGAGGGCCGAAGGGCTGCAAATTTTCTTTGTTCTTTATGATGCCATTGTATCTGCCTGAAAATGGTCTGCATCCCTCTATTGTCTGGCTGTTTATATTTTATTTATTCATTCACGGGATGAGGGCATTGCTGGCTAGGCCAGCATTTATTGTCCATCCCTAATTGCCCAGAGGGAAGTTAAGCGGCAACCACATTGCTGTAGGTCTGTAGTCACATGACCCAACTGAGTTATGTTCATGTGTCTGTCTATCTAAATGCCTTAACCTTGTAGGTCAAATGATGGTCTGGTGTCATTGCCACTGCACTCATAACCCAGGGGGTCCAGCGAATGCTTTGGGAATTTTAGCTCAGATCTCATTGTGGTAACTGACAGACTCTACATTTGACACGTAAAAAGAGATCTTTGAGAAAATGCTCAGAATTGAAAGTTAGCCTCAGTAATTGCAAAAACAAAACTATCATCAATTGTTATCAAAACCAATCTGGTTCATGAATGCTCTTTAAGGGAAGGGAATCTGCTATCCTTATCTGGTCTGGATTACATGTGACTCCAGACCCACAGCAATGTGGCTGACTCTGAACCACCCTCTGAAATGCCCCAGTGTGCCATTCAATCGAAGGCCAAGTCGGGGTGGGCTACAATACCCATCTTGAAAATGACACCCACATCTGATAAACAAATGAAACTGTCCGATGCACAGAGTCACTCTCACAAGTGAATCCGCTGCTCCTCTTCCTTGGCTTATTACGTTTATTCAGTTAACCAATGTTATAACAAGTAGCTGGAATGCATTTCATGTTAGAACTGCCCCTATAGCACAGTTAAGAGTGAATCTACCGATCGTGGTGTCATCCAGCATGGAAACAGACCCAGCCAATCCATGCTGACCATGTTCCCAAACTAAACTAGTGCCACCTGCCTGCACATGACCCATCTCGCTCCAAACCTTTCTTATTCACAAACTTATCCAAATGCCTTTTAAACATTGTAACTGTATCTGCATCCATCACTTCCTCAGGAAGTTCATTCCACACACAAACCACTCTCAGTGCAAAAAAGTTGCCCCTCATGTCTCTTTTAAATCTCTCTCCTCTCACCCTAAAAATATACCCCTTAGTCTTGAAATCCCCCACCCTCAGGGAAAGCCACCTGCTATTTACCTTATCTATGCCCCTCATGATTTTATAAACCTCTATAAGGTCATCCCTCAACCTCCTACGCTCCAGTGAAAAATGTCCCAGCCCATCCAACCTGTTCTTGTAACTCAAATTCTCCATTCCCGCAACATCCTGGTAAATATTTTCTGAACCCTAACACTAGCCTTCCTATAAACAGGGACACCAGAAATAAGAATTGCAATACTTTTCTGAGTTAATTGATCCTGCCCTACAAAAATGTCCCGACCACCACTGGATTAGCAAAGGGAATAATCAGCCGGAACTGTTGCTTTTCGTTGGGATCCTGTGAGCAGTATGTAAATTATGTTGCCAGCCATGAATTGCCCACTATCAACATCCTGAAGCTACCATTGACCAGAAACTGAATTGTACTCACCATATAAATATAGTGATTCAAAAAATAGTTCAGAGGCTCGGAAACCTGCGGTGAGTAACTCACCTCCTGACTCCCTAAGCCTGTCCACCATCTACAAGGCACAAGTCAGGAGTGTGATGGTATACTCCCCACTTGCCTGGACGGGTGCAGCTCCAACAACACTCAAGAAGCTTGACATCATCCAGGATAAAGCAGCCTTTTGATTGGCACCACATCCACAAGCATCCACTCCCTCCACCACCGATGCTCAGTAGCAGCACTGTGTACCATCTACAAGATGATCTGCAGAAATTCACCAAAGATCCTCAGATAGCACCTTCCAAACCCACGACCACTTCCATCTAGAAGGACAATGGCAGCAGATACATGGGAACACCATAACCTTGAAGTTCCCCTCCAAGCCACTCACCATCCTGACTTGGAAACATATTATTGTTCCTTTAGTGTCTCTGGGGCAAAATCCTGGAATTCCCTCCCTCGTGGCATTGTGGGTCAACCACAGCACATGACAGCAACAGTTCAAGAAGGTAGCTCACCTCTACCTTCTCAAGGAGCAACTAGGGATGGGCAATAAAGGCTGGCCCAGCCAAAAACACCCAAGTCCTGTGAGCGAACAATACATAAGATGGAACTCAGAGAGAGACAGAATAATGCCCACTTTTGGCATTTTGAACAGCTGGCTGGTTCTTCATACTGTGGCTCAGTTGAGGAATGGCTCATTCAACCAGACAGAGCAGTGAAGCCAGCCCTGTGTGTGATCGCACCGCAGCAGAAAGTCAGCCCCTTTCTGGAGAAAACTGATCCAACACTGGTAGAAAGAAATCTGAAAGCAGACAGCAAAGAAGCTGATATCTGTCTGGCTTCTGGGAACATGTAGGAAAGGTGTGAGTCACTGTTGTCCTCTGTGCAATGGAAGAGCCACTATGCACCTCCTCCTCCATTTGTTGTTACATCGGCTGCTGTATTCCACCTAACCAATGCTGACTGCCTTCAAACGTGCCCCATTGGCTGAAAAGAGACATGCAGTGGTTGTAAAGAATGGTTGGGTCAATGCAGTTCCACCAGTCTTCTTTCTTTATGAAAATCTTTGGTTTAACACCACCCCATCCCGCCAACATCTCCAACCCCAGACTCTGACCCCTCAACCCCCTCCCACACCCACCAACCCCTTGCCTCCATTCCACCCCTCCCTGTGAGTCCCAACACCAGACTTGTCAGCCCTGACTCCTCAGCAGTGAGGCCTGGCTGCAGTCCCAACCTTTGCCTCGAGGAGACACTGTCGGACCACTGAGCTGCTGGCCAATCAGACCATGCGTTAGCTGTACAGGACAGGTCTTCCTTCCAGGAAGCAGGGTCAATGGCAACATTCCGCAGGGAATTGGATAAATACCCGAGAAGGCGTAGTTTGCAGAGCTAAGGGGGATGGGCCTTTAGAAGGTAGCACAGGTTCGATGGGTTGAATGGCCATTATCACTCTAATGCTGCCTCAGTCTAATGATGAGACATGACTCATGGCTCATGAGGGAAATGTTTGAAACATTTACTGATGGTTGGAATAAACATATGCATGTCTGCTCTGTGACACCATGGTACCTAAGACCAGATTTTGTGAAGCCCAGACAGCTGAAGGTTTCAGGGTAAGGGTCTGGGATGCTGGTCATCTCTGCACAGAGTCTGACTGGTCAGACCACTGGTCACATGACTGCACAGCAAGAGGTCACTTGGTCCATATTTGCCAGCACTTCAAAGAACAAAAGCCCTTTCAAATAAATGCCCTAAACTGCTACGTCACCTGTGGGTTTTGAGGTCAAACCTGTGGGTGGAACAAGCTGTGATGTTTGTTCTTGATCATCCTGTGCGTCAGTGCAGCGTAGGTTTGAAACTGGATCCTAGACTCCGGAATAAACCGGCTGGAAAGGTTTTCCAGGCTGATTCCATTCATAAACATGTAAAGAGATGTTTGCAGGGTTACCAACGAAACAGCAGGGTAGCAGGACTAGCTTTTACTGAGAGCTGACATCAACTTGATGGACTGAATGGATGGTGAGTGGCTTGGAGGGGAACTTCAAGGTTATGGTGTTCCCATGTATCTGCTGCCATTGTCCTTCTAGATGGAAGTCCATCTGTACTGTAAAGGTACTACAGCTGGGATTTAATATCGGGTTTTGGGGTCATGCTGGATGAATAGGGAATATTGGGAATATTGGAGGCAAAGCGGAGGTATGGGATAGTAGGGGGCATGGTGAGATATGGGAAGTACTGGGATCATGGTGGGACATGGAAAGTATTGGGAGCATGGTGGGACGGGTCAGTATGAGGCATGGTGGGACATGGGAATATTGGGAGCATGGTGGGACATGGGTAGTAAGAGCAATGGTGGGACATGGAGAGTACTGGGACCATGTTGGGACAAGGGGAGTATTGGGCATGGTGGGACTTGGGGAGTAAGAGGTATGGTGGGGCATGGGGAGTACTGGGACCATGGTGGGACATGGGGCATGGTGGGACAATGGTGGGACATGGGGAGTATGCGGCATGGTGGGACATGGGGAATATGGTGCATGGTGGGACGGAGGAGTATGGGGCATGGTGGGATTTTGGGGGATAAGGGGCACAGTGAGATTTTGGGGAGTACTGGGACATGATGGAACATGGGGAGCATGTGTAGCATGGTGAAGGTATGGGAAGTAAGGGGCACGGTGAGATTTTGGGGGGTATGGGTCATGGTGGAAGTGTAAAGGGGCACAGAGTGGGCTTGGAGATCATAGGTGGACATAGAAGGAGCATGGGGCTTTGAGAGGGTACAGGGCTTTTGAGGGGCATGGAGGGTGAAGGGTGTGGTTTAGTGGGCATAAGAATAATGCCCTTTCCATTGGAGAGCTTCCTGTATGGCACAGGGTACCTGAATAGGGACTAATAAGCACCCTCTCCATGCCCTCAAACCCCTACCTGACACCTCCACAGGATATACCTGGCCACTCAATTCCAACAATGTAACTTCCACTGCTCTGACCAAATGTTGGGAATTAACCCCACTCCTGGGAAGAGGAGAAAGCTGATATTCCTCAAATGTAGGGAGCTGTGGGGATGGGAGGGGGTGATATCAGACGGAGCTCTCTGAGATCACAGAAGGATTTGATTGAGCCGCAATGGGGAAGATGTTTCCACTCACTGGCAAAAAATAGAAGGTGATTCAATGAAGAATTCAGAGGAACTCCTTAAACCAGAGAGTGGTTAGAATGTGGAACTCATGATCTTGGGACAGAGCTGAGGTAAACAACATGTATGAAGCTAAGGGGAAGTTGATTATTTCATGAGGGAGTGTTCAGATCTAGGTCAAGATTAGCAATAGACTGTTCTAGATTGCGATGAGGAAACTCAGGGGCTGAATTATCATGTCAATGTGAAGAAATACAAGTTTGACCCTTCTACCCCCAGTCTATCTGCTATCCCTCTTCTTGCTGTGCTTCTGTCTCAGAGTCAGATTTTATGAGCCTCACTGCTGTGCTCTTTGGATAAACCACACTGCTTCTCGGCATTAGCAGCACCAAACATTATTCTCATGCTCCCTCCACTCCACACCCATCGTCTCCTAACCACATCAAAAGTAAGGTTGTTACCAGACTACAGGGGCTGCTCTCTTGTTAGAGAGGGAATGATTGGTGATGGTTTAACCTGAGGGTCACTATGCCCCTGAGTAGAGGAGAGGTTGAGAAACAGTGTTCTTTATAGCGATCTTAATCAGTGTGAGAATTGAGCCCATGCTGTTAATATCATTGTGCATTACAAATCCAGCCATCCAGCCAACTGAACTGACAGATTCCATCCCCCACCCTGCCCCCTCTGCCCCACCCTGCCATGTGTACTCCAAAGCTTCTCAACACTTAACAATGCCGACCAGCTTCACTTTTTCAGATCGAGTCCTGTCATCCATCATTGCAACTAAATTATGGCGCAGTTGCTCAGCAGTTAGCACTGCTGCCTCACAGCGCCGGGGACCCAGGCTCAATTCTATCCTCGGGTGACTGTCTGTGCACATTCTCCCTGTGTCTGCAAGGGGTTCCTCCCACACTCCAAAGATGTGCAGGTTAGGTGGACTGGCCATGCTGAACTGCTCACAGGTTCCAGTGATGTGACAGCTAGGCGGGTTAACCATGGGAAATGCAGGGTTACAGGAATAGGGTGGGAGGGTTGGTGTGGACTCGATGGGTTGAATGGCCTGCTTCCACATGGTAGGGATCCTATGATTAAATAATATGAAATTTAGTAAATTACTGCAACTATTTACTGGTTATTTGCATACCAAGTACTTTGCTGCAGACAGTGTCAGTTGCAACATAGGCCAGGGTCTGTCTTCTCCGAGTTCCTTCCTGACTTTGATCAAGGCCATTTGGGATCATCACAAAGAGGATACTTACAATGCTCAGTCAAGTATTAACCCTCTCAGACCCATATGCAAATAATTCTCATCTCAAGTAGGAAATAAAATCCTTACCTCTTGGAGCTAGATGGGAGCCAGTCAGGAGGAGCGATTTAACCTCGTCCGTCTACCTGGTGCGGGAATATCTGTTCTACAACCGTCTTGCTTTCAGTGACTCCACTGCATGTCCTTGTGGAGACAGAGCCAGTGATCACCTGCCCCGTGAATGAATATAAAAAAAATCACACAGCAGCAATTCGCCAAGACTCCTCAGCCACCCTCTTCCAAACCTGCCACCTTTAGCATCAAGAAGTTAAAAATCACACAACATCAAGTCATTGTCCAACAAGTTTATTTGGAAGCACTAGCTTTTGAAGCGCTGCTCCTTCATCGGGTAGCTATCTGGTGAAGGAGCAGCGTTCCGAAAGCTAGTGCTTCCAAATAAACCGGTTGGATTATAACCTGGTGTTGCGTGATTTTTAGCTTTGTCCACCCCAGTCTAATCTGGGTGGCATACACTTCGGCGAGTCAGTGTAGACTTTTTGGGCCGAAGGGCCTGTTTCCACACTGTAAGTAATCTAATCTAACCTAAACACTGGCTCCTCCACATTCATAGCTACCATCTAGAATGACAGGGGCAGCAGATTCAAGGGAAAGGCACCACTTCCTCCCTGAGCCGCACTCCCTTCTGATGTGCAGACCTATTCCCTTCACTTCCCTGTCGCTGGGTCACAATCCTGGAATTCCCTCCCTCAGGGCATTGTGGGACTACCCACAGCACATGGACTGCAGCGGTTCAAGAAGGCAGCTCACCCCCAACTTTATCTGGGGATTTATAGAGATGAGTCATACTGGCTGCCCAAAGTCAAGTTGAAATAAGAGCGATTTTTCAAAGGGAAATCTGGTCTCTCTATTTAGTTGCTTGTTCGTTCAGCCCACTTCAAAGCAAAGAGGGTTTCTTTGCAAGCTAGCTGCCTCCTGCTGTGACAAAGCTTAGGCCTATCCAGAAAACACAGCACTGACACAATAAACCAGCCTTTCTAAGGCTCCAGTGAGTCACTTACTGATACGTTTGATGCAGTGGGCAGGATGTGGCCTGTGAAACTGAAGGCGATGCATTTCTGCATCTTTTAACCGCACTATCTGCCAGGCTTATTAATGAGAGCAACGTGAATGTGAGCAGAGATTCTCTTGTAGACAAGCCCTTAGAAAGTCCAGTTCAATAATAATCTAAATCTATTGATGTTCACTGCAGTCTCACCCCGAATCTTTCACATTGGAAGGTTTTGCTGGGTGGTGATCAGGCTGTGTCCCTGTCGACACATGAATTGAGCCCCATAACACACGATAAGAAGAAGCAACTTTCCGACACTGTGCAGTGCTGTCTCTCTGGTTGTTCTCCCCACCTCACATTGGGTACAGAAGCACCCCCCCACTCATTTACAATGCAGCTTGTTCCCCCCAGTAGCTTAAAATATCTGACCAACTCCTCGTTCTCTGAGAGTCACATTGCACGGGCTGTATCCAGGGGGTTTGCCATTTTTGGATTGGATACCGCCTGGAGAGATCGGTTCAGAGAGAGTGCCAGTGCCCGCTGCAGACAAATAGCATTGGTCTGAGTTTGGCCGATGATTTTCTATCCTTCTATCATTCTGCCATCTAGTCGTTTCCTGCCTCTTTCCGGACCGTAAGATATCAGAGCAGAAGGACATTTGCTCCACCCCTCCATCCTGGCTGACATGTTTCTTAACCCCATTCTCCTGCATTCTCTCTCCTCCCCCACCCCCATATCTTTTGATTCCCCTTACTAATCCAGCTCTGTCTTAAACACACTCAATCACTTGACCTCCACAGCCCTCTGTGGCAATGAGTTCCACAGATTCATAACCCTCTGGTTGAAGAAATTCCTCCTCATCTCAGTTTTAAAAGGGTCGTCCCTTCACTCTGTGCCCTTGGATCCTAGTCTCTCCTTCGAATGGAGACGTCTTCTCCAGGTCCACTCTATCCAGGCCTCTCAGTATTCTGTAGGCTTCAACCAGCTCCATCGAATACAGACCCAGAATGCTCATCGCCAGGCTCTGGTTAGCCCCCCCCCCCCATGCACTAAGTCTGATCCCAGTCAACGTGTGGTCTCTCTTACAGACCACCTTGTGTGAGATAGGCCATTGGTTTCTGAGAATCATGCAGTACAGAAGAGGCCTTGGCCCATCATGTCTGCACCAACAAAAACAAAACTGTTCTAAATCTACATGAATCCCATTTTGGCCCATTGCCTAGAGTGATATGACATTTCAAGTCATCCAAGTACTTTTCAAAGGTTGTGAGGTTTCCCAGTTGGATTACCCTCCCAGGCAGCCTTGTGCTAGCAGTGAGCTCCCCACAGACCAAGTGGCCATCATTCACTTACTCCTGATCCAGCCAAATAGTCACCATTGAGCTGGAGAACCTCCACACTGGTGTGCCTCCATCTTGGGACACACTGAGAACATTCAACTGAGGCGGTTTCTGGTCTCTGCAAGCTCAGTTGGAATGGGATTTGGACCCCTTATCAAAGGAAAAGTAGGCGAACATTGGAGAGAGTCCAGAGATGGCTGACACCAGCTATGGAAGGTCTGTCTTCTGAGCAGAGGTTATTTAGGTTGGGTCTGTGCTGGTTGGAATACAGAAGATTGGGAGGTGAACTCTCTGAAACGTCCAAGACTCTCAAAGGACTTGACAGGGTAGATGTGGAAAGGTGGTGGGAGAGTCTAGGACCAGAGGGCATGATCTCACAGTAAGTGGTCATTTAAGATGGAGATGAGGAGGAGGTTTTTCTGTCCGAGGGTAGTGAACCTCTGGAATTCTTTACTGCAGCGGGCTGTCGAGACCGGCTCAGCAGGTGTACTCAATGCCGAGACAGATTTTTAATCAGTAAGAGAATCAAGAATCACGGGGAAATGGTAGGCAAGTGGGACTTGAAGATTATCTGACTAGCCGATGGCAGAGCAGACGTTATGGGCTGAATGGCCTACTTCAGCTCCCGCACCTTATGCTACTGGATTAGCTTTATTGATTCCCTTTATGCCATTCAGCCACAGTTCTGTCTCTCTCTGACAGAATTAACCCCATTTACCCTCTTTCTCCTTTCTAGCTATTTTCCACTTAATCATAGAGATAGTCATAGAGATGTGCAGCATGTAAACAGATCCTTCGTTCTAACTCATCCATGCTGACCAGATATTCTAAATTAACCTTGTCCCATTTGCCAGCATTTGGCTCATATCCTTCTAAACCCTTCCTATACATATACCATTTAAATGCTGTAATTGTACCAGCCTTCACCACTTCCTCTGGCAGCTTATTCCATACACGCACCATCCTTTGCTTAAAAAAGGTTGCTCATTAGGTCTCTTTCCCCTCTCACTTTAAACCTATGCCCTCTAGTTTTGGACTCCCCCACCCTGGGGAAAAGACCTTGGCTTTTCACCCTATCCATGCCCCTCCTGATTTTGTAAACTTCTGTAAAGGTCACCCCTCAGCCTCTGCCACTTCAAGGAACATAACCCGAGTGTCTTCAGCCTCCCTTCAACCCTGGCAGCATCTTGTAAATCTTTTCTGAACCCATTCAGAATTTTCTGGATCCATTACTGTTTCGGTATTCTATTTACCCTCGGCATCAAACGTCCTCCTTACTGACTCCTTCATTTCTTTAATAGTGGCTATAAGCTCAAGTCGGTTGGGCTGCTGTGTCACTAGCTACCATTCCACGTCTCAACCTCTTGGATGGGAATTGGGTTTTCGCATTTTCTGTCCAAGTTTGTTCCCAAACTCATGTAACACTCATTCGGCTGCATCGAACTGACTCTCTCTCCACCTGAGCACAGTGCAGGTCTCCCTCATCTGCAAGGTTAAAAATAATGACTGCAGATGCTGGAAACCAGAGTCTAGATTAGAGTGGTGCTGGAAAAGCACAGCAGTTCTGTCTGTTCCTCATCTGCAATGATGCCTTTCCTGCATGATGTGAGTTGGGAGATGGAGGTTACAAAACTTGCGTATACAGAACTCATACCCCCCTCCTACTTTCTCATTATGACATGTCTCGTGCTGCATTCATTGGAATAAAGCCAAGTCTCAAAGTTTCAATTATGTTTTTATTTCATTCATGGGATGGGTGCGTCGCTGGCTAGGCCAGCATTTATTGCCCATCCCTAATTGCCCAGAGGGCAGTTAAGAATCAACCACATTGCTGCAGGTCTGGAGTCACATGCAGGCCAGACCAGGTCAGGATGGCAGTTTCCTTCCCTAAAGGGCATTAGTGAACCAGATGGGATTTTCCAACAGCTGACAATAGTTTCATAAATATCTTTACATCGTTAATTACAGATTTTAAAAAAAAATCAAATTCCACAATCTGCCCTGGCAGGATTTGAATCCAGATCCCCAGGACTTTGCCTGGGTTTCTAGATTAATAGTCCAGTGATAATACCACTAAGGCAATCAGCTCCACTTAAAGTAGAGTTAGTCCATCTATAGAAAAGGGTCCCACCCCATCAGTGTGCATGTGATCTGTCACCATCAGTACCGCATTTTAGAAGTTTGTAACCAATAGCAGAGGAGCTGTTGCAATACCTAAGTCCTTGAGAATTCTCATGTTCCCGCTGCTTTTGAGGGTCTAGGCATCTTGTGTGGCTGGATACTTGAGTTGAGTGCTGGTTACTACATCCATGGATGGTGCCACATTATGCAAACCTCTTCCTGAGGTGCAATGTAGAGAATGGTGCCCATTCTTTGACCAGGGCCAATGGAGGGAGTACACGACAGACCTGATGACGATGAGGATGAGGTATCCATTGCTTGGATCAGTGTGCTGAGGTTCTACAGTATACTCCAGACAGAGTGTACCACATCATCCACGTGGGCTGTACCCGCACTGTTGGAGTAGGTAGTGAGGGGATGTGATGGAGGCTGAGGACCAGGGAGAACATAAACAGTCTTCCGAGGAGGAGGAGGAGGAGGGCATTGAATGGGAGGAACAGCACATTGTCCATGACAGAGCACAGCAGTCTTGGGAGCTGCAAGTCAGACAGGGTTTAATATACAGTTAAAAAATGTGGTGCTGAGAAAGCACAGTAGGTCAGGCAGCATCTGAGGAGCAGGAGAATAGATGTTTTGGGCATAAGCCATTAGTTATCACATGCTTTCTAATGGACTCCAGCATTTTCCCTGCTACAGATTTTAGACTAATTTGGATAGGTTAGCCATGGTTCTCCCTTCCTCAATCAGTAAGGTTACATTTGCTGGCCTCCAATTTTCCAGGACTGTTCCAGAATCTACAGAATTTTAGAAAATGACAAACAACACATCCATTATGTTCATAACTATCTCCTGTCGGATCTCACAATACAAACAATCAGATGGATTTATTAGCTTTCAGGCCCATTAATTTCTCCCACACTTTTTCTTACTAATACCAATTTGCTTCAATTCCTCATTCTTAACAGACCCTTGCTTCTCTAATATTTCCAAGAAGATATTTGTGTGGTCTTCTGTGAAGACAGAACTAAAACAGTCACTTAATTAATGTGACATTTCTCTGTTCACCATTATTAAGTGTCCAATTTCAGATTGTGATGGACCTACAATTGTCATCACTAATCCTTTTGATGCATTTATACAAACTTTTACGGTCTGTTATTTGTTCCTTAGCCTATTATAGTCTACAAGAGCAGGTCAGAGACTAGGAATACTGTGGCGAGTAACTCATCTCCTGACTCCCCAAAACCTGCCAACCATCTACAACGCACAGGTCAGGAGTGTGCTGGAATACTGCCCACTTGCCTGGATGCGTGCAGCTCCAATAACACTCAAGAAACATGATGCCATCCATGACAAAGCAACCCACTTGAATGGCATCACGAACATACACACCCTTCACCACCGGCACTTAGTAGCAGCAGTGTGTACCATCTGCAAGATGCACTGGAGAAATACATCAAAGATCCTCAGACAGCACCTTCCAAACCCATGACCACTTCCATCTGGAAGGACAAGGGCAGCAGATACATGGGAACACCACCCCCTTCAAGTTCCCCTACAAGCCACTCACTATCCTGACCTGGAAATATATCACAGTTCCTTCACTGTCACTGGATCAAAATCCTGGAATTCCCTGCCTAATGGCACTGTGGATCAACCCATAGCAGCAGTTCATGAAGGCAGCTCACTCCCACCTAGGGATGGGCAATAAATGCTGACCATCCAACGAAGCTCACAGCCCACAAGCAAAAAAAATGGTCTATTTCATTTCATAGTCTATTTCCCCTCTTGAGCCTCCTTTACTAAGTTCTAAACTGCTCCAAGTCATGAGGCTTGTTACTTTTTTCTAGATACTTTACAGACCCTCTTTGGATCTAAAGCTATCATAAAACAATCCTTAATTTCTTTTGTTAGCCGTGGTTCAGGCCACCTTTCCTGTTGCATTTTTACAACCAAAAAGAAATGTAAAACTGTCGCAATTATATGCATTTGTTCCTTAGATATCAGTCAGAAACTCCATGTTTGAATCCTATTCAGGGACTTGATGGATCAGAAAGATGTGCCAATAAAATGGGAGGGGGGGTTAATGGATCAACTACCAACTTCTAAATCTTTCCAACAGAAGCCAATGATGGCAGGAAGATAAGGGCAGATTCCTGGTCAGCCTGGTGATAGAAAGAAATTGCAGCCTCTCCAATCAGTCTATATCTCCAAGCTACAAGCTATATAAAAGGACTTGGATGTAAATATAGGAGGTATGGTTAGTAAGTTTGCAGATGACACCAAAATTAGAGGTGTAGTGGACAGTGAAGAAGGTTACCACAGCGTACAATGGGACCTTGATCAGATGGGCCAAGCAGTGGCATATGGAGTTTAATTTAGTTAAGTGTGAGAAGGTAATTTAGGGCAAGACTCATACACTCAATGGTAAGACCCTGGGGAGTGTTACTGAACAAAAAGACCTTGGAGTGCAGGTTCATAGTTCCTTGAAAGTGGAGTCCCAGGTAGACAGGGTAGTGAAAGAGTTTATTATGCTTGCCTTTATTAAAAACCGAAAGAAGTGCATATCTGTAAATCAGAGACAAAAATATGATTTGGACAAAAATAGAAATTGCTGGAAAAGCTCAGCAGATCTGTGGAGAGAAATCAGAGTTAACATTTAAGTAACCCTTACTCAGAACCCAGAGATTTACATTTGATTCTGGTCTCCCTGCTTTAGAAAGGATGTTGTGGAACGTAAAAGGGTTTAGGAAAGTTTTAAAAGGATGTAGCTGTTTTCCCTGGAGCGTTGGAGGCTGAGGGGGGGCGGGGGGGACCTTATAGAGGTTTGCAAAATTATGAGAAGCATGGATAGGGTAAATAGACAAAATCTTTTCCCTGGAGTTGGGGAGTCCAGAACTAGAGGGCATGGGTTTAGGGTGAGAGGGGAAAGATATAAAAGAGACCTAAGGGGCAACTTTTTCACACAGAGGGTGGTACGTGTATGGAATGAACTGCCAGAGGAAGTGGTGGAGGCTGGTACAATTACAACATTTACGAGGCATTTAGATGGGTATATGAATAGGAAGGGTTTGGAGAGATATGGGCCGGGTGCTGGCAGGTGGGACTAGATTGGATTGGGATATCTGGTCGGCATGGACGTGTTGGACCAAAGGATCTGTTTCCGTGCTGTACATCTCTATGACTCTATGAGATGGGGTTGGAGGGTTTGGGTTATAGGGAGAAGCTGAATAGGCTGGGGCTGTTTTCCCTGGAGCATCGGAGGCTGAGGGGTGACCTTATGGAGGTTTATAAAATCATGAGGGTCATGGATTAGTAAATAGACAAGGTCTTTTTCCCAGGATAGGGGAGTCCAAAACTAGAGGGCATAGGTTTAAGGTGAGAGGGGAAAGATTTAAAAGGGACCGGAGGGGCAACTTTTTCATGCAGAGGGTGGTACGTGTATGGATCGAGCTACCAGAGGAAGTGGTGGAGGCTGGTACAATTACAACATTTAAAAGGCATCTGGATGGGCATATGAATAGGAAGGGTTTGCAGGGATGTGGACCATGTGCTGGCAAATGGGATTGGATTAATTTAGGATATCTGGTCAGCATGGACGAGTTGGACCAAAACTCATGCTGTGTAACTCTATGACTCAATAGGTAAAGGTGGATGTTGCTACAGCAACTCAGGCCTTTTTCAGGACCAGTTGGTTTAGTTGGCTGGTTATGGAATAATGCCAATAGTACGGGGTTCGATCCCTGCTCTTTCTGAGATCAAATTCAGAAAATTGCCTCCTTGACATTCTGGAGCGGAGGGTTTGGCCTTACTATGAAGAGAAAACAGAAGAAGAAGCCATTTTTAGTAAAAGGCCTACAGTAATTTTTAAAAAAAATTCAACAGTAATTTGTGTCGCTTCAAGTCACTGGGGTATATAGTGGGAGGGAGGATGGCCTTCTCACATGTCTCTGAGCTTTGTGACACAGACGGAAAAAGGAAGCGATGAATGATTGTGGTTTGAAGATGAGGAACTGTCTGTCGTGCACTGAGCCAGAGGGATCCAGGTGGTCCCGGTGTCAGAAATAGAAAGTGTCATTTATAAAACGATGAGCTGTACTCCATCTACTTAAACACCCAACCCTTGGAAATTTTAAACCCAGACCTGGAAGCTGAGGTAAATCAGCCTTCTCTCTTTAAGTCAAACAAGCATCAGAACAACATGAACACCACTAATGCATTTCCAGTCAAGTTTAATTGACAGTCCACCACCCCATCTCCACCCCCACCCCTATGTCCCTCCTTGAAACACTCCACTCTGCTCCTCCACACCCTTGAGGTTGACCTTGGGAATGATCCATTCTCTTACACCTGACCAGCCTCACTAACAGGGGGTAATATCAACAATATGCATAACGGGGCAGATCTCTCATCTGGAAGTCTGTTATAGGGTGCAGTGCTTTGGTTACAATTGATGTTGTGTGCAACAACATACTAAACAATGAACAACAATGCAGAATATTTCAGTCCAATGAACAAATGAATTTTTTTTAGATTGGACTCCCTATAGCATGGAAACAGGCCCTTCAGCCCAACAAGAACACACTTACCCTTCGAAGAGTAACCCACCCATACACATTCCCCGAACACCATGGGCAATTTAGCATGGCCAATTCACTTAACCTGCATATCTTTGGACTGGGGGAGGAAACCTGCACAGACACGGGGAGAATGTGCAAACTCCACACAGACAGTTGCCCGAGGGTGGGAATTGAACCCTGGTCCCTTGTGCTGTGAGGTGGCATTGCTAACCACTGTGATACCGTGCCGCCAAGTTATTATATAGATTAATTCTGAGGCCAGCATTTGTTCCCCACCTGGTGAATAGTTTAAGAGGTCCATAAAGAGGACAGTTAGGAGTCACCCATGCTGCTGTGGATGGGGAGTCTCAGATCGGGCAAAAGTCGGCTTCACTTGAACTGTGCTGGAGACAGTGTCCTGATGAATTAAGTTACTAGGGGCATAGAGAGGGCTTTAAGTTAATCAAAGGGGGGGGGGGGGGGTTGCAGGAGGTTTACAAAGCCAGAGGATCTGGAGGCATTGAAGGATAAATACTTAGATAATGACACAGACTGGGACATAGCATACAAACATAAGGGAAAAAAAAACAGCAAGTAGGGTCACTGGGGAAAACATGGTAATTAGGCAAAATTAATGGCTCCTTACTTCAACGCAAATGGAAGAGAATGAACGAATTAATGGCATAAATACAGTTTAATGGATGTGATTTTGGAGCCAATACAGAGACATGGTTATTTGAAGTTTAAAGCTAGCAACTAAATGGGAAATATGATGACATGGTGGCTCAGTGGTTAGCACAGCTGCCTCACAGCACTGATGATCTGGGTTTGATTCCAGTTTTGGGTGACTGTGTAACCCCCATGTCTGTGTAGGTTTCCTCTGGACACTCCGGATTCCTCCCACAATCCAAAGATGTGCAGGTTAGGTGGATTGGCCAAGCTACATTGCGCTGAAGCGTGCAGGCTAGATGAATTAGTCAGGCTTAATGTGAGGTTATGGGGATAGGGTTATGGGTGGGATGCTTCGAAGAGCTTTCTGCATTGTAGGGATTCTGAATATTCAGGAGTATGTGACCTTTCAAAGGAATGGTGATGTGGTAACTATAGTAGGAGAAGATGGATTAAGTATGATAGCAAGAAATGATCTTAGATTAGATGACGTGTACTCTATTTGTAAGGAGTAGTAAGGGAAAGGAGACAATGGTAGGAGTGGTCCATAGGTCTCCGAACAGCATCTGGATGGTAGGGCAGATAATAAACCAGGCGATAATCTCGGGCATGTTAGAAAAAGACAGTATATTATTTGTGGATGACTTTGACCTTCATGTCAATCGCACAGACAAATTACTGAGGTAGCCACAGAAAAAGAATTCATAGTGTACGGTCAGAACAGCTTTGTAGAACAATTTGTTACAGTTCCAACCAGGAATCGGGCTATTTTAGATCTGGTTTCTTCTCTCACTGGGCAGTGAATCTGCGGATTTTTTTTAACCACAGAAGATTGTAAAGGTTGGGTCATTAAGGCAAAAGTGAGGACTGCGGATGCTGGAAATCAGAGTCTAGATTAGAGTGGTGCTGGAAAAGCACAGCAGGTCAGGCGGCATCCGAGGGGCAGGAAAATCGACATTTCGAGCAAAAGCCCTTCATCAGGAATGAAGGCAGGGAGCCTCTGGGGTGGAGAGATAAATGGGAGGGGGAGGGGGCTGGTGGGGGGGAAGGTAGCCAAGAACAATCAGCTCTGACGAAGGGGCAGTGCTCCAAAAGCTTGTGATTTCAAATAACCCTGTTGAACTGTAACCTGGTGTAATGTGACTTTGTCCACGCCAGTCCAACACTGGCTCCTCCACATCAAGTCTGTTCAAGGGCTGATAGACAGATATTTAATCAGTAAGGGAATCAAATAAAAAGCAAGAAAGTAGAATTGAGGATTGCACAATTAGCTGTGATCTCTTTGGGTGGTGTAGCAGATGGTTGATGGACCGAATGGCTGATTTCTGTCCCTCTGACTTAGGCTGTTATAAGCCTGGTAACGTTTCTCCCCTCAACTGTGTCAGCAAACAAGATGGGGCGTTAGCACCAATCAGCGGATGACCCTTTCTAAGACTGGTGTTCGATTCGATTTAAAATTAATTGAATTTAAGCAGCTACCATGGTGGGACTTGAACTCGTCGCCTCAGAACTTTATCCTAGAACTGGATTAGCACTGTGCCACCATCTCTTCCCATTAGGCTGCAGCAAGTCCCAATGTCAGGCAGAGGGCCCACCCTAGCCCAAGGCAGGACCCTGTATAAGAAGCTCCTTTGTATACATTTGGCAATGTGTCACCTCCATTCTCAGAATGTCACTTTCCCCATTGTGCTTACAGCTGCTTCCTGTAAAAGGTGCAGATACCTCAGGGTTAGAGTGACCGGGAGTAGGAGATTGGAATTTTTGCAGTGAGGTTCCCCGATTGCACTCAGCGTGCGGCTGCTTCCTTTCTTACACAGGGCTAAGAAAACACTAGTGAAGCCGGGCTGAGTCAGAGCCGTGGTTAACACCACCAAAGCAATGAATAATCCCTTTGTGTTTGCGTAGCCACCATCCGCTACTGGATTTCCCTTCTTTCACTGAGGCTGAACCTGCATTTGTAGAGTGCCTTTCGCATTCTCCCAGAGTGCTGCAGCTGAACGAAGTGCATCTGAACTGCGGCCACTGTGGGGACAGCTGTTTTTTTTATTGGCACAGAAAGATCCCACAAAGGGACAGTCAGGTAAACGACCAGCCATTGCTTCAGTCATACACGTGGAGGAATGCCTTTTGGCCGAGTTACAGCTTTTCTCCAAATGGTGTATCAGACTATAAGGTGCGGTAGCAGAAGCAGGCCATTCAGCCCATTGAGCCTGCTATGCCATTCATTGAAATTGTGGCTGATCTAATAGTCCACTTTTCTGCCTTTTCCCCATTACCCTTAACTCCCTTCACTGATTACAAATCTGTCTATCTCAGACTTGAATAGACTTTAATGACTCAGCTTTTCCAGACCTCTGTGGAAACAAAATCCATAGATTCTGAGAGAAGTAACATTCTCCTTATCTGTCTACCGCAGTGAGGTATTTTAAATCAATCTGAAAAGACGACAAGCTTCAGTTTGATATCTCATCCAAAAGTGAGAATCTCTGACAGTACAGTACACCCCCAATACTGCACAGGGTCCTGAAATAATTCCACAGTGGCCAGTATCCCATCACCAAGTCACTCTTTATTTCCACGTGGAGAGTTCCTTGACACTGATCCTGCTCCTCGGATGCTGCCTGACTGTGCTGTGCTTTTCTAGCACCACACTCTCAACTCAGATCTCCAGCTTCTGTAGTCCTTACTTTCTCCCCTCTCCCTCAGAGCCAGCTCTCAGAGTGAGCAGAACCTCTGACACTCTTGTTTATACCTGTCAGCCAGGACTCCCTGATTGGACCTGTCTAACAGCCCAGGTTGGGGGAACTCATATTCTATGAGGTCCATCTGGCTGACCTCATTACAATCACTACAGGGATCGGCCTAGACTATGAGCTCTTTGTAAATCTGTAATCTTTGGAATCTTGTCTTTGGAAATGTTAGCAAGTTACATTTCATTATTCCTCGTTACTTCACCCAAACTTTGCTCCATCTATTCACCCCAATCACTTACCAACCTAATCATGACTCACTCATTGCTTCAACTCCGAATGTGGTAAAGCAAGGCTTGAACTCTCAACCTGCTGACTCAGAGGTGGAAGTGCTGCTAACTAAGTCAAGACTGAGACCAATATTCTACCTTCTCTATTTTGTGCCTGTAGGTTGATCGACAATAGCATAGGTTAGATAAATAAAACTCACACTAGTCAGCAACACGGTGGACCTTTTACTGTAGCACTATTCTATCCCGGTAATTCTGTATCACACAAAGGAGCTTCTAGTTGTAGTGATTGGAACCAGGTGGATCTTGTTGACTAACCAATCGTTGATTGAAATTGTTAACCTGAGCCAATCAGGAAGCCATGGCTGACCAATATAAATAGGGGATCACTCAGATGTTAAAGAAAACAAAGAAAAAAAAGAGAAAAAAAAAGGGTACCAGACATCCAAAAAAAATAAACAGGGGATCAGGAAGAGGTGGGCGCCGCAGGGAGTGGAGTGCATCATTTCCCCCTCCAACGCTATTTTGATCTAGTCTCTGCCCTCCCCTTCACTGTTTGTTCACACAGCATTGCCCTTTGACGTGAAGGGCACTGCTTGTCACAGGCCACTCGGGTGTTTTCCTTCTTTTCCTGGTGGTGGATATTGAATAAAGATTTGTGCACTTTATGTCTCTCACTGTGTCTCACAGCTGCACACACACACACACACACCATGGGTGCTGGAAAAAAATAAGCACTAATAAAAAAAGAGAAAGAAAAAAAGAAAAAAAAAAATAAACAGGTGTCTCTTCACTGTTTTGATCACAAAAAAAAAGAAAAAAAATAAAAAAAAAATAAAATAGTCTCTCGATGTGAAGGGCACAAAAAAAAAACCAGGACATTTGAATAAAGATTTGTACACCTTGTCTCTCACTGTGCCTCACACCTGCACACACACAAAAAAAAAAATAAATAGGGGATCACTCAGATGTTAAAGAAAACAAAGAAAAAAAAGAGAAAAAAAAAGGGTACCAGACATCCAAAAAAAATAAACAGGGGATCAGGAAGAGGTGGGCGCCGCAGGGAGTGGAGTGCATCATTTCCCCCTCCAACGCTATTTTGATCTAGTCTCTGCCCTCCCCTTCACTGTTTGTTCACACAGCATTGCCCTTTGACGTGAAGGGCACTGCTTGTCACAGGCCACTCGGGTGTTTTCCTTCTTTTCCTGGTGGTGGATATTGAATAAAGATTTGTGCACTTTGCGTCTCTCACTGTGTCTCACAACTACACACAAAAAAAAGAAAAAAAAGAAAAAAGAAAAAATAAATAAATAGGGGATCACTCAGATGTTAAAGAAAACAAAGAAAAAAAGAGAAAAAAAAAGGGTACCAGACATCCAAAAAAAATAAACAGGGGATCAGGAAGAGGTGGGCGCCGCAGGGAGTGGAGTGCATCATTTCCCCCTCCAACGCTATTTTGATCTAGTCCCTGCCCTCCCCTTCACTGTTTGTTCACACAGCATTGCCCTTTGATGTGAAGGGCACTGCTTGTCACAGGCCACTCGGGTGTTTTCCTACTTTTTCTGGTGGTGGAAATTGAATAAAGATTTGTACACCTTGTCTCTCACTGTGTCTCACACCTGCACACACACACCATGGGTGCTGGGGATAAAAAATACATTGGTGTGATAGGGCAAAAAAAAACAAAACAAAAAAAAATAGGGAATCACTCAGATGTTAAAGAAAACAAAGAAAAAAAGAGAAAAAAAGGGTACCAGACATCCAAAAAAAATAAACAGGGGATCAGGAAGAGGTGGGTGCCGCAGGGAGTGGAGTGCATCATTTCCCCCTCCAACGCTATTTTGATTTAGTCCCTGCCCTCCCCTTCACTGTTTGATCACACAGCATTGCCTTTAACGGCACTGCTTGTCACAGGCCACCCGGGTGTTTCCTATCTTCCTGATGGTGGAAATTAAATAAAGATTTGTGCACCTTGTATCTCTCACTGTGTCTCACACCTGCACACACACACCATGGGTGCTGGGAAAAAATAAGCACTACCGCAGTTAGGCGGTAGTGTGGGGGTTAATTATAAAAAAAAGGAAAAAAAATGAGCAGGAGAAAAGGGCAGTGCTTGTCACTGGACCAAAACAAAGAAAAAAAAGTAAATAGGGGATCACTCAGGTATTAAAGAAAACAAAGAAAAAAAGAAAAACAAAGAAAAAAAAAGGGTGCCAGACATCCAAAAAAAATAAATAGAGGACCAGGGAGAGGTGGGCGCCGCAGGGAGTGGAGTGCATTGTTTCCCCCTCCAACTCTATTTTGATTTAATCCCTGCCCTCCCCTTCACTGTTTGATCACACAGCATTGCCCTTTGATGTGAAGGGCACTGCTTGTCACTGGCCACTCGGGTGTTCCCTTTCTTTCTGGTGGTGGAAATTTGAATAAAGATTTGTGCACGTTGTGTCTTTCACTGTGTTTCACACCTGCACAGACACACCATGGGTGCTGGGGAAAAAATAAGCATTACCGCAGTTAGGAAAAAGAAACGAAAAAGATGAGGGGTGTCACTGGGGAGGCCATCATTTATTGCCCATCCCAGAGGACAGTTAAAAGCCACATTGCTGTGGGTCTGGAGTCATATGTAGGCCCAACAAGGTAAGGATGGCAGCTTTCCTTCCCTCAAGGGCATTAGTGATGGTTTTTCCATCAATTGCAATGGTCATCACTAAACTCTTAATTCCAGATTTTCTTTATTGAATTCAAATTCCATTTCCCGTGGCAGGATTATGAATCCAAATCCCCAGAATATTACTTGAGTCTCTGGAATAACAGTCCAGAGATAATACCACTAGGCCATGGTCTCTCCATTTTCACTTAGGCTGCTCAGTGAGTTAGGTTTTGTGTGACAACGCTCCTGTTAAAACTCACACAGCACCAAGTTATAGTCCAACAGGTTTATTTGGAGGTACTGGCTTTCGAAGCACTGCTTCTTCATCGGTTGGTTCTTCATCAACCAGTGCTTCAAAAACTAGTGCTTCCAAATAAACCTGTTGAACTATAACCTGGTGTGGTGTGATTTTTAACTTTGTCCACCCCAGGCCAACACTGGCACCTCCAAATCAATCGTCCTGTTAAATGCCTGGGACATCATTGAACCAAACAAGGTGACTCAGTGGTTAGCACTACTGCCTCACAGCACCAGGGTCCCAGGTTCGGTTCCAGCTTCGGGTGACTGTCGGTGTGGAGTTTGCACATTCTCTGCGTGGGTTTCCTCCAGGTGCTCTGGTTTCTTCTCACAGTCCAAAGGTGTGCAGGTCAGGTGAATTGGCCACGCTAAATTACACCATAGTGCTAGGTGCATTAGTCAGAGGGGAAATGGGTTTGGGTGGGCTACTCTTCGGAGGGTTAGTGTGGACTGGTTGGGCCAAAGGGCCTGTTTCCACACTGTAGGGAATGGAATCAAATCGAATCTAATCAAAAGTGTCATATAAAAGCAAGTTGCAATAATAGAATTACAGTACAAAAGCAGGCTATTCGACCCATTTAACATCTGCTCCAATGGTCCATGTTGTGTTTGAACAGTACTGGATGCTTAGGTGATGACACAAAGTTGGCACTGTCATTGGCTGCACATTCCATCGCTTATTATAGTTATGGCCTTCCCAGCAGAGAGCTGGGAGTTTCTACCCTTCCTAAGATGAAACAAAACACTGCATAGTTGAATTTTTGTTTTTGGAACGTGGGTATTGCTGGCTGGTCCAGTATTTATTGCCCATCCCAGTGGCCCTCAAGAAGGTGGTGGTGAACTGCCTTCTTGAACCGCTGCAGTCCATGTGCCATGGGTACATCCATGATGCCATGATTGAGCAAGTGCCAGGATTTTGACCCAGCAACAGTGAAAGACTGGTGATATATTTCCAAGTCAGGATGGTGAGTGGCTTGGAGGGGAACTTGTATCCCATGTATCTGCTGCCCTTGTCCTTCTAGATGGTAGTGGCTGGGGTTTGAAAGGTGCTGTCTAAGGAATTTCTGCACTCCCTCTTGTAATAGAACAAACTGCTGCTATTGAATGTTGGAGGGAGTGGATACTTGTGGATGTGGTGCCAATCAAGTGGGCTGCTTTGTCCTGGATGGTGTCAAATGTTTTGAGTGTTGTTGGAGCTGCACCCATCCAGGACAAGCAGGGAATATTCCATCACATTCCTAACTTGTGCCTCGTAGATGATGGAGAGGCTTTGGGGCATCAGGAGGTGAGTTACTCACTGCAAGATTCCCAGCTTTTGCTCGTTTGAAGTTTATTTATTATTGACGCACACTGTATACACCAGAGACAATGAGAAAGTACAATTGTACCATTACAACATGAAAAAAATTAAATTCTGAATAAAAAAGGATGTGTCAGTTCCAGGAACTGATTGTGGGCATGGGTTTGCAAGGGGGCGGGTTTCTGTTCTGTTGATAGTTTCACGTGTAAGAGTCAGTCCTGATGCCTGGCTGTGCCCGACCTTCAGTGCTTTTTGGGAGATCCAATTGAATCTGTTACTGGACGGGGTTGTATACTTGGTCGGTTCCAGCCACTTTCTGGCACTCTGCACATTGTGGGCATGATCAGTAAGTTCCCTGTTGATTATTTCCTCGCGGCTACTAAGAGTCTGTGGGCATTGAGTTTTGAAATGATATTAAACTGCAGCTGACATATACCAAAACCTGTCCTGCTGAGCCACTGCCAGTCAGGCGACATGTGAGTGCAATTGATGAGTGAGTTCCCATACAGTGCCTATCTATTTTGCAGCGGTGTTATTCAGAGGCTGGGGTCAGTCGACTGACATTACAACTTGACGATCTAAGGGGAAAAACTTATTGAAACTGTTCAAGACTGTTTCACGGAGTCATTTAGAAAGCACGTTTGGGTTATAACTAGTGAACTCTCTGGTGTCAGCCGTAAGCCTTGGACTAATCATAGGAGCGAGAGAGAGAGAGGGTCTTGCTCGGGATGAAGTCAGATTGATTGCAAAAATATGTGTTTGTTTTGAACTGTGTGGTATCTGTCAATTGGACTGAGGGAACCTAACTCCAAAGGATTAGCAGGTAAGACATTTTACAAAAGTTGCTTCGTTTGTTCGGACCCGTGCTGGGAAGTTTGCAAAGTGCGTTTCTGGCATTAGCATCAAAGTTGAGTCTTAAAGTCATAGTGGTACAGGCTGGTACAATTGCAACATTTAAAAGGCATCTGGATGGGTATATGAATAGGAAGGGTTTAGAGGGATATAGGCCGGGTGCTGGCAGGTGGGACTAGATTGGGTTGGGATGTCTGGTTGACAGGGACAGGGACAGGAACAGGGACAGGGACAGGGACGGGGTTGGGCCAAAGGGCCTGTTTCCGTGCTGTCTGGTTGGAATTGTAGAATCAAGCAGCAGCGAAGAAGACCCTTTTGTCCCATTGTGTTTGTACTAGCCCTTTAAAAGACCTACTCAGCCAGTCCTAATCCTCCTTGCTGTTTGTTATCGTTGCCTTTGCAATCCTCTTTTCCAGGTTATTATTGAGTCTGCTCCGAATGCTCTCTAAGACAGTGCACTCCAGATTATAACAATTTGTTCGATTGGAATAACCTTGGTACTATTGTCTCCTTTGGTACTATTATCAGCTATCTTCCATCATTGCCCTTTTTCTTTTTTGAATTTTCTGCTAGAGGAAAAGTTCTCCTTATCTACTCAAAAACCCCTGCAAAGTGCTGTATAAATCCAATTCCTTGTTTATTTTAAACACAAGCTCTAAATAATTGGACTGGCTTTTTGGTTTTATTTGCAATGCCATACCTGCTGAGTTTCATGAATGGATGCAGCTAGTGTTAAACTCACTGCTACAGAATGTCTATCCTACATCTGCAATTCGAGAGCATCTAACACCACCACCTTCAAGCCTCTCACATCCTGACTTGGAAATATATCACTGTGGCTTGGTCAAAATCCTGGTACTTACTCAATGCCAATCTTGCCAGAGATGCCCGTGAATGTATAACTTGTCATTGAAAACGGACTCCTTGTGGATATAATCTAAGTGTACTCTCTCACTTTTTCCTATCAGAGTTCTCAGACCTCACACCAGAGGAAAAAGAAGAGATCAAGAGAGTCCGTTTGCATAAGGAAGAGCTGCAGAACGACATTCAGGTAGGAGGGGGATCATGAACCATTTAAGGACACGTGTCCTTGGTACACCAGTCGTGAAAGTAAACAAATCCTGAAACAGATGCTGCAAATCGGAAACAAAAACAGAAAATGGCTGGAAAAGCTCAACAGGTCTGGCAGCACCTTGGAGAGAAATCAGAGCTAACACTTTAGGTCATAGGGTCATAGAGATGCACAACGTGGAAACAGACCCTTCGGCCCAACTCGTCTATGCTGACCAGAGCGTCGAGTGACCCTTCCTCAGAACCGTTCTAATCAGAAGCATTAACTCTGATTTCTCCCCAATGAAAGTAAACCGATTGGTGCAGCAAACACTTAGGAAAGAGTTGGTATGTTGGCCTTCATTACTAGAGGATTTGAGTTCAGAGGTAGGGATGTCTTGCTATAATTAAACATGCCCTTGGTAAGTCCACACCCAGAGCATTGCGTGCAGTTTTAATCTACCTCCTTAAGAGAGGATATCCTTGCCATAGAGGGAGTGCAGTGGAGGTTCACTATACTGATACCAGGAATGACAGAACTGTTCTATAAGGAGAATTTGGTTCAACTGTGTCTGTATTCACTAGAGTTGAGAAGGATGAGTCATAGAGGCATAAAGATATACAGCACGGAAACATATCCTTAGGTCTGACTCTTACGTGCCGATCAGATATCCTAACCTACTCTAGTCCTATCTGCCAGCACTTGGCCCATATCCCTCCAAACCCTTCCTTTTCCTATACCCATCCAGACGCCTTTTAAATGTTGCAATTGTTCCAGCCTCCACCATTTCCTCTGGCAGCTCATTCCATACACGCATCACCTTCTGCATGAAAAAGTTGCCCCTTAGGTCTCTTTTATATCTTTCCCCTCTCACCCTAAACCTATACCCACTAGTTCTGGACTCCCCCACTCCAGGGAAGAGACCTTGTTTATTTATCCTATCCATGCCCCTCATGATTTTATAAACTCCTATAAAGTCACCCCTCAGCCTCTGATGCTCCAGGGAAAACAGCCCCAGCCTGTTCAGCCTCTCCCCACAGCTCAAATCCTCCAAACCTGGCAACATCCTTGTAAATCTTTTCTGAATCCTTTCAAGTTTCACAACATTCTCTGTTTGAAACATATAAAGTCCTAGCAGGGCTGGACACACCAGATGCAAGGAGGATATTTCTCTTGGTTAGGGTGTCTAGAACCAGGGGGTCACAATCTCAAAATATGGGGAATTAATTTAGGATTTCTTCAGTCAGAGCGTGGTCAGCCTTGGAATTCAGTACCAGAGTGGAAGCTGGGTCACTAAGTATATTCAAGAAAGAGGAGAGGCCGGCAACATAATGTAGAGATGATCAGCTATGGTCACATGGAATGGGACAGCAGTCTTGAAGGGCTGAATGGCCTACTTTTGCTCCTAGTTTTATATTTCTCAGGGAAACTGCAAGCATCCCCAAAATGGGGTATACTTCAGTCATTTAACTTTCTATTGCTGCCCCTTGTCTGTTCCTCAGAAGTATTTAAATAACATCACCGGGGAATATATTGTTCTCTTTCAAGATGACAGCATCAGTTATAGAGCTGTTAGCCGTCAAATGACAGATGACCAGATCATATGGATTAATCAGAAATAGATTAGATTACTTAGTGTGGAAACAGGCCCTTCGGCCCAACAAGTCCACACCGACCCACCACCCACCCAGACCCATTCCCTTATGCCTAACACTACGAGCAATTTAACATGGCCAATTCACCTAACCTGCACATTTTTGGACTGTGGGAGGAAACCAGAGCACCCGGAGGAAACCCACAGAGAATGTGCAAACTCCACACAGTCAGTCGCCTGAGGTGGGAATTGAACCTGGGTCTCTGGCGCTGTGAGGCAGCAGTGCTAACCACTGTGCCACCGTGCCGCCCATAGGAGCAGGGGTAGGCCATTTGACCCCAAGAGTCTGCTCTGCCAATCAATCATGGCTGATCTAATGGTGCCCTTAACCCCACTTACTCCCTATTCCTGCTGCCCACCACAACCCTTGTCAATCGAAAGTCCATCTGGCTCAGCCTTGAATATATTTCCTGACCCAGCCTCACTGCTCACTGGGGAGGCAATTCCAAACAATTCCTCAGAGAAGAAATTCCTCCTCATCTCCATTTTCAATGGTAGATCCTTTGGTTCGAGACTCCCCCATGAGGGAAGACAGCCTTTTCAGTGTTCTGGTCCAGTGCAGAACAGAAAGATTACTTGGATGTCCAGATTATCTTTGACAAGTGAGCTAGAATTATCTTGAGAATGCTCTTCCATGAACCTGGTTTCCCAGTTATTAACATCGCCTGGTCTTAAACCAAGGAGCTGAAGATTACAGAGCTTATCAGATAAGATCTGGTACAGCAGTATAGTACAAACATTTCTAGTTGGCCAGTTATTGCAGATCCATTGAATGGCTGTGGCAAGGAAACTATTAAACCAAAGAGGAAAGGAGCAGGAGGAGGCCATTCAGCCCTTCAAGTCACTTCCACCCTTCATCATGATCACGGCTGATTGTCCAACTCAATAGTCCAATCCTGCTTTCTCCCCATAACCTTTGATCCCATTCACCCTAAGTGCTATATCTAGCCGTCTCTTGAACACATTCAATATTTGGCATCAACTACTCCCTGTGGTAATGAATTCCACAGGCTCACCACTCCCTGGGTGAAGAAATGTCTCCTCATCTCCGTCCTAAATGATCCACCCTGAATCCTCAGACTGTGACCCCTGGTTCTGCGCACACCCACTATCGGGAACATCCTCCCTGCATCTACCCTGTCTAGCCCTGTTAGAATTTTGTAAGTCTCTATGAGATCACCTCTCATTCATCTGAACTCCAGTGAAAACTGTGCTAACCTAGTCAATCTCTCTTCGTACGCCAGTCCCACCATCCCCAGAACCAGCGTGGGAAACCTTCACTGCACTCCCTGGAGAGCAAGAGCATCCTTCCTCAGAAAAGGAGACCAAAACTTCCCACAACATTCTAGGTGTGGCCTCACCAAGGCCCTGTGTAACTGCAACGACACATCCCTGCTCCTGTACTCATAACCTTTCACAATGAAGGCCAAGTTACCATTTGCCTTCTTTACTGTCTGCTGTAATCCTCTTTGACTCTATCTGCCTCAGGTGTAGGTAGGCTCCATTGTGGCTATCTACAGGAAGTTGGATAATTATCTGAATAATTACCACCTTTTGGGCCCTTCCTGTCCATGTCAGCTTTCTGCAACAACTAACAGCTCATCTGAATTAAATAAAAACAGAAAGTACTTGAGAAGCTCAGCAGGTCTGGCAGTATCTGTAGAGAGAGAAACAGAGTTAATATTTCAGGTCCAATATGTCCATTCTTCAGGATTCTGGAGATAGTTCATTCATTTTTCAAATACTAATGACTTCCCTCTCCGCAGATGCTGCCAGACCTGCTGAGTTTCTCCAGCATTTCCTGTTTTTATTTCAACTCTCCAGAATCTGCAGTATTTTGCTTTTTATGTGACGGCTCATCACCTACTGTCCTGCACTTTGCCAGTAGCCCTGCAAATCTTTTTCTCCTCAGGTAATTATCCGAATCCCTGTTGATAGCCACAATCGAGCCTATCTCCACCACACTCTGAGGCAGTGCAGCCCAGATAGAGTCAGAGAGACTTACAGTATGGAAACAGGCTCTTCAGCCCAACCTTTCCGTGCTGCCCTAGATGCTAACCACTCGCTATGTAAAACTTTTATTTGCACACTCTGCTGTTGCTTCTTTTGCCATTTACCTGAGGTCTGTGTCCTCCTGTTTTCAAACCCCTGCTGTTGGTGGGAACAGTTGCTCTCTACCTATCCTCATGCTGTGAACATCGTTGTCACATATCCTATCATGCTCTTTCCTCTGAAGGGAACCGCTCTGGTGTTACCCAGTACCACATAAATGGAGTTCTGCATTCCAGAGTCTATTCTTGTAAACCCTTTCGGCACCCATTTAAAAGTGTCACACCTGTTCTAATAATGACCTGAGTGTGACTTGATACTTAATTTTTGGCCAAAATAGTGCTTTATTAATGTTTGTCACAACTTAATTGATTATTTCCTTTGTCATTCTATTTATCAAACACAGAATCCAAGTAAGCCCTTTTGAACCCCTTTCTAATCTACCCTTCCACCGTCAATAACATCCAGGTTAGTCTGTTCTTTTAGATTAGATTGCCAACAGTATGGAAAAGGCCATTCGGCCCAACAAGTCCACACTGTCCCTCTGAAGAGTAACCCACCCAGACCCATTCCCCTACATTTATTCCTGATTAATGCAACTAACACGATGGGCAATTTAGTATGGCCAATTCACTTGACCTGCGCATCTTTGGATTGTGGGAAGAAACCAGAGCACCCAGAGGAAACCCAAGCAGAAACAGAGAGAATGTGCAAACTCCCCACAGACAGTTGCCCGAAGTGGGAATCGAACCCAGGTTCCGGGCACTGTGAGGTAGCAGTGCTAACCACTGAGCCAGTGTACCACCCATCTCATGCCTACCTTTCTTCTTTTTCTCTCTCCTCATGCCTGTGGTGCACAGCACTGATGTAGTATGTGTTGATATCTATTTCCGCAGCTCATTTTTTTCTGAAACAAGTTGCCCGTGAGGCCCAATCATTTGAAGAGTGTTGTTGCTTTAAGATTTCGATATGTGGATGGGCCAAAAGCCAGGATATCATCTCATGACCAGAAACTATCATCAGCCTGCATTGCAGCATCCAAGACCAAGCACATGCCTAGGGATTACGCAGCAATAGTTATTTTCGTTATAGCTATAAATAAACCCAGAATGGGACACAGAGCAGAAGTAAGCCATTCAGCCCATTGAATCAAGTAAACAGAATCCATGTAGATTGTCTTGAAAACATGAAGAGTCACTACAGCCAGCTTGTCACTGAAGGCTTTTGTTTGAGGGATGCCATTCCAACTTTAGTTCCATTCCCTCATGTGATGAGGGCATTGCTGGCTGGGCCAGCATTCATTGCCCATTCCTAATTGCCCACAGGGCAGCTAGGAGTCAACCACATTGCTGTGGGTCTGAGTCACATGTAGGCCAGGTTTGGACAGCAGATTTCCTTTGCTAAAGGACATTTGAGACCCAGATGGGTTTTTAACAATAATCAGCCATGGGTGCATGGTTGACATTGGTCCAGATTTTTATTGAATTCAAATTGTCACCATCTGGCATGGTGGGATTTGAAGGCATTTTGCCTCTCCCCATGTTTCCGAGCAAAATGAGTCACTTCCTACTTGCTGTCTATTACATTCTCTCTCTGTCACATACCCTCTGGTCAACCTATCACTATTCTCCTCGCACTCTGAAAACTGAGCTCTGTACATCCAAGTCTGGATTCTTAATGTACATCAAAAGAAGCAACTATTCCAATCCTGACCCTTGGGAAACCTCATTCTATATCGTCCTCCAGTTCAAAAACAAACAAGCATTTATCCCTGCTCTGTGTTGCCCGTCACTCAGCTAGTTATGCTGCCAGATCCCTTTTATTTCACAAGATACAGCTTTGTTAGAAAGCTTATTCTGTGGAAGTTTCTGAAATACCATTTAGCAGTGAATGTATCCCACGTCCCTCTTGCTGTTTCCCTTGCCAGGGTCCTTATCGTAATTGTGAACTCTCTCTTGCAGAGACTGAAGATGGAAATTGCAAAAATCATCACTGAGCTTGAGAACTTTAATTACACAGAGGAAGGGTGAGTAGTGAACAATTACTAGCCAAACTCAGATCATCTATTCCAGGGCCTCAGGATTACTAATGTGGAGAATGCTGGAGAAACTCAACAGGTCTGGCAGCATCTGTGGAGAGAGAGTGAGAGAGTTAATGTTTTGAAGTCCAGTATGACATCTTCAGAACTTTTATTACAGTTGGGAAGAAGTCTGTCATGATGCACCAAATATTCATTGAAGGAAAAGTTTTTAGAAAACATTTGTTGAAAAAATCTACCCATCCTGGTAGTGACACCATATACAGCCACAGAGTCATAGAGATGTACAGCATGGAAACAGACCCTTTGGTCCAACACGTCCATGCCGACCAGATATCTCAACTCAATCTAGTCCCACCTGCCAGCACTCGGCCCATATCCCTCCAAACCCTTCCTATTCATATCCCCATCCAAATGCCTCTTAAATGTTGCAATTGTACCAGCCTCCACCACATCCTCTGGCAGCCCATTCCATACACGTACCTCCCTCTACGTGAAAAAGTTGTCCCTTAGGTCTCTTTTATATCTTTCCACTCTCACCCTAAACCTATGCCCTCTAGTTCCGGACTCCCCGACCCCAGGGAACAGACTATCTATTTACCCTATCCATGCCCCTCATAATTTTGTAAACCTCTATAAGGTCACCCCTCAGCCTCTGGCGCTCCAGGGAAAACAGCCCCAGCCTGTTCAGCCTCTCCCTGTAGCTCAGATCCTCCAACCCAGGTAACATCCTTATAAATCTCTTCTGAACCTTTCAAGTTTCACAACATCTTTCCGATAGGAAGGAGACCAGAATTGCATGCAATAAAGATAATGGAGTGTTTTTTGGCTAATTGCAGTGTTCAGTCTCTATCAATGTGTTTACGATCAGATGCAGTCTGACTATAAGTCTGGAAGTCATGGATAAGTCACTTGATCCAGAACTAATGTGCTTCAGATGATGAAAGAAAGTCAGAGAGGTGGTATAGGACAAAGAAAAATTGTAGCCACGATGATCCAAAGTAAAGTCTTGTGAAACTAGCAGCAGTAGGGAAACAAATCAAGTGGAGACTAATCATAGAATCTCTACAGTGTGTGGAATCTGGCCATTCAGCCCATCAAAGAGCATCCCACCCAGACCCACCCCATCCTGTAACTCCACTCTTTCCATAGCTAACCCACACATCCCTGACTACAACAGACAATTTCAGTATGGCCAATCCACCTAACCCACACTTCGTTGGACTGCGGAGAGAAACCAGAGCAACTCCACACAGACACGGTGAGAACGTGCAAACTCCACGCAGACAGTTTCCCTGAGGGTGGAATTGAACTTGGGGCCCTTGCACTGTGAGCCACCATGCCACCTGTGAATTCAGCTGTGTTGTTTGTGGGAAAATTCCTCAACCTATCTCTTCAGTACGAGTTTGGGAATATCTGATATGAATGCAGTATGTGCTACCACAGAGTAGGTGAGATAATCTGAATAGATGTATTTGAAAGGAATAAAACTGGACACGTTTGGAATGTGACACATTTTGTACATGTCAAAATGGAACTTCATTTCAAAGCTCATTTCCAATTGGCAATTCTTTCAAATTTTGTTTGGGAGAGCACTACAAAACCCACATAACAGAGAAAAGGATAGGATCTAAGGTAATGTTGTGGAACAGAGACCTGGGGGCTCAGGTACATAATCCTTTGATGTTTGTGTCAAATATTGATAAGTTGGTTCAATTGTTTAGCACACTTGCTTTCATTGCTTAGACCTTTGAGTATAGGAGTTGGGATGTTATGTTAAGGTTGTACAAGACGCTGTTGAGTTCTCTTCTAGAGTATTACGTCTAGTTCTGGTCGCCCTGTTATAGGAATGATATTATTAAGATGGAGAGGGCTCAGTAATGATTTACCAGGATGTTGCTCTGAATGTTGCGTTTGAGTTATAAGGTGAGCTATTTCATTGGAGCATAGGAAGCTATATAAGTTTATAAAATCATGAGGGGTATAGGTGTCTTTTCCTTAGGGTGTGGGATTTCAAGATGAGGGGCATATTTTTAAGGTGAGAGGAGAAAGATTTAAAAAAGACATGGGGGGGGGGGGCGATGTTTTACTTTGAGAGTGGTTCCTGTATGGAATGAACTTCGAGAAGAAATGGTCGATGCACCTAACCTACACATCCCTGGACACTATGGGTAATTTAGCATGGCCAATCCACCCTAACCTGCACATCTTCAGACTGTGGGAGGAAACTGAAGCACCCAGACGAAACCCACACAGACACAGGGAGAATGTGCAAACTCCATATGGACAATTGCCCGAGGCTGGAATCGAACCCGGGTTCCTGGCACTGTGAGGCAGCACTGCTGGCCACTGAGTCACCATGTTGGTGGATATTATTACCAGTCGATATTATCAATATTACTAACCATATGTGATTATGCCTCACCTGGGGATTTGCCTCCCTGAACCTACTCACTCTCTATTCTCCTTATTGAGATGCTCCTTGAAGCGTCCCCTTCATCTAACAATCTCCTTGTGGGCATCAGTATCAAATTCCGTTCGGTGAAGTGACGTGGGATATTTTACGGTTGTCTGTTATGGGCCAGACCCCCTCAGAAATATTTTAAGAAAGTGGCCGAGATCCCAAAATGTTCTTATTCTAAAAGGCAAATGTAAAGTGTCTCAGAATACAATGCAACTGGTCAAACTGGCAAAACACCATTTATGTAAACACGAGCAATGAAAATACGACCAAAGAAAGAGGAATTTAGAATAAATTAATGGACGGGAAGCTGAACAGAACAATAGATACAGTAAACATTACTGTCCCAATATTGTGACATCCCATAAACTCACCCTTTGACAAAAAGGAAAACTCTCACACGAATTCTCACATGCAGTTATTGTCATACAGCATCGAGGCAGATCCTTTGGCCCAAGTTCTCTAATCCAGGAGAAAAAACCATCAAGAGAAAATTCAGAGAGTATAGCAGTCAAGAGACATTCGCTGACGCTCCCAACTCTTTAGAGACCTCAATAGCTTCTGCTTAAATCTAAACCTAAAACTGTAAATAAAACTAGAAATCCTGGTCTGGGAGGTCTGGCCACACCCAGGCTGCTTCCATCGTTCCAACTTTTAAAATAAAAATACCCAATCCATCACAAGTTATTTACTTTCTTAGAGACAGTGCTTTACCTCTTCTTTACAATCACTCTTCAAAACAAAACCAGAACAAAATAACCTTTTAAAAGACACAACATCATCACATGTCTAAGACTTGCATTCTTTCTCGGTCGGCCAAATGAGTCTACACCTGCAGGCACTCTGTCTCCCAATGTTCAATGACGTCCAAATTCGTCACCAGCCCTCCCCAGTTGTTACTAAATTAGCAAACTGCTTACCTGATGTACTGAAGGAGCAAATGTTCCTCCAATTAATTATTGAGAAGACTGAAACTATTGTTTCTCGCTGCCCACCTTTCCAAACTCAGTTGCCTAACTACCTGTTGGGATATGATGGCAGATACCTTTTGATGGGTTAGGATTAGGACCCTGGAGCAACCTCGTGATGATGCCACAGAGTTGCAAGGTTGTAAGAAGGCAGTTCACCTTCACAAGGGGCAATGACCAGGGGTAACCAATGGTGGCCTTGCCAGCCAGGGTTACATCCCAGGAATATATTCAAGAGAAAAAAAAACCTAATCGGATCTTTTTGATTCAGGCCAGAGTTAAAATTGCAGGAAAAGAATGTGCCGTCATTTAATCCCCATCTGCTTATTGTGATGATGATGTATCTTTAAGAGGTGTATTGTATCCTGGTTACTTTTTGAGAGAGATTGAGTTAGAGACATTGAGCTGTCTGTGGTTACCTAAACAGCTTTAGCGGCCTTGAGGTGTTTTTGTTTTCAAAGGTTGGAACAATAGAAGCAACCTGGATGGGTGTGGCCAGCTCTCTCAGGCTAGGATTTCTAGTTTTGTTTTAGGGCTAGATTTAAGCAGTCGCTGTTGGAATCTCATCACGGCAGAAGCTGCTGGAGTTTTGAAGAGGTAGAGGCTATCTTTTCCCTCTCTCAGTTACAGCTAGAAGCTGGGGTTTCTCTCTGCTGCTGGGTTACCTGACAAACAAATCTATTTTACTGAATTTGCCTTTTTGCCAAGGGATGTGTTTATGGGATGTTACTATTTTGGAACAGCTAATTAGTGATAGTTACTGCAGCTATCATTCTGTTAAGTTTTCCAGTAGAGTTGTTATTCCAAATTCCTCCTTCTTTGGCTGTATTTTAACTACAGTGTTTGAACATAATGTATTTTTCATGTCGAGTAGTTTGACCAGTCGCATTGCATCTGGAACACAGAACATGACACTTGCCTTTAAAATAGGGAATCACTGGGGCCTAGGTAACCTTCGTAAAATCTTTTGAGGGGTCTGGTCTGGTTTGTAACATTATTTACAGAAGGATCCCTGCTGTCTCTGGGTTGGTGGCCTCAGGCGACTGACTGTGTGGAGTTTGCACGTTCTCCCTGTGTCTGCGTGGGTTTCCTCCGGGTGCTCCGGTTTCCTCCCACAGTCCAAAGATGTGCGGGTCAGGTGAATTGGCCATGCTAAATTGCCCTTAGTGTTAGATAAGGGGTAAATGTAGGGGTATGGGTGGGTTGCGCTTCTGCGGGTCGGTGTGGACTTGTTGGGCCGAAGGGCCTGTTTCCACACTGTAAGTAATCTAATCTAATCCAATCTAATCTAATCTAATTGCTGAACCCAGCAGCATAGAATTAATTTTTATTAATGTTTTTATTTTTATTCACATGTGGGATGTGGGTGTCACTGACTGGGCCCAGCATTTATTGCTTGTCCCTAGTTGCCCCCATGAGAAGGTGGAGGTGAGCTGCCTTCTTGCAGTTCATCTGCTGTGGGTTGACCCACCATGCCCTTAGGGAGGGAACTTCCAGGATTTTGACCCAGCGACAGTGAAGGAATGGCGATATATTTTCAAATCAGGATGATGAGGGGCTTGGAGGGGAACTTGCAGGAGGTGGTGTTCCCATGTATCTGCTGCCCTTGTCCTTCTAGATGGGTTTGGAAGGCACTGTCGAGGGAATTTTGGTGATTTTCTGCAGTGCATCTTGTACACTGGTGGTGTACACTGGTGGTGGAAGGATAAATATTTGTGGATGTGGTGCCAATCAAGCGGGCTGCTTTGTCCTGGATGGTGTGGATCTTCTCAAGTGTTGGAGTTACATCCATCCAGGCAAGTGGGGAGAATACCATCACACTCCTGACTTGTGCCTTGTCGATGGTGAGCAGACTTTGAGGAGTCAGGGGATGGGTTACTTGCCACAGTATTCCTAACCTCTTACCTGCTCTTGGATCTATTGCAGTTATATTGGAAGTCAAGTATAGGTTTGCAGTCTGCAGGATTGAATAAATAAGTAACCCAGGTGACCTTAACTGGTCCTTTTGGCTGTTACTGCTGGGAGAATGGTATCATGGCAACAGCAAGTGCAGTTAGTTTACAACCACTTCAATATCAGAGACTTAGGAAAAGGTAACGGTAGGCAATCCTCTTGCCTGTCATTTACATTTGAAATATCAGAGAAAGGAAAGTAGCCTGCTCAATCTGGGACAATGCTGTTGCTCCAAGATGTTTCCTTGAAGACAGGGCCCAGTTCCGATTAGAGTTCAATGTTGAGTGATATTCCTCACAGAATTTTCCTTCCCTTTTCATTTAGCACACTTGCGGAGAGGAACAAGCTGATGGCCATGGGAAAGAAGAAATTCAACATGGACCCCAAGAAGGTATTGAGTATTCGATTTGGCTTTCTATTGATTATTCTCTATGTCCCATCCCTTTCCAGCACCAGCACCTTCCTTCTTCATTCTCATCTGCCGTTGATCTATTTCTTTCCCAACTTCTGCTGTAAATGGGAATTACACTTAATGGTAAAGTCCGAGGGAGTGTTGCTGAACAAAGACACCTTGGAGTGCAGGTTCATAGCTCCTTGAAAGTGTAATCTCAGGTAGATAGGATAGTGAAGAAGGCATTTGGTATGCTTTCTTTTATTGGTCAGAGCATTGAGTACAGGAGTTGGGTGGTCATGATGCGGCTGTACAGGACATTGGTTAGGCCGCTGTTGGAATACTGCGTGTAATTCTAGTCTCCTTCCTATTGGAAAGATGTTGTGAAATTTGAAAGGGTTCAAAAAAGATTTACAAGGATGTTGCCAGGATTGGAGGATCTAAGCTATAGGGAGAGGCTGAACAGGCTGGGGTTGTACACCCTGGAGTGTCGGAGGGTGAGGGGTGACCTTATAGAGGTTTACAAAACATCTGACATTATGAGGGGCACGGATAGGGTAAATAGACAAAATCTTTTCCCTGGGGTGGGGGAGTCCAGAACTACAGAGCATAGGTTAAGGATGAGAGGGGAAAGATATAAAAGAGACCTAAGGGGCAACTTTTTCACACAGAGGGTGGTATGAGTATGGAATGAGCTGCCAGAGGAAGTGGTGGAGGCAAGTATAATTGCAACATTTAAGAGGCATTTGGATGGGTATATGAATAGGAAGGGTTTGGAGAGATATGGGCCGGGTGCTGGCAGGTGGGACTAGATTGGGTTGGGATATCTGGTCGGCATGGATGGGTTGGACCGAAGGGTCTGTTTCCATGCTGTACATCTCTATGATTTATGACTCTATGGTGGGAAATTGGACTTGAAGCCCAAGATCCGCTATGATTCTATTGGATAGAGGAACAGGCTTGATGGGCCAAATGGTCTGCTTCTGCTCCTATTTCTTGTGTCCTTGTCTTTTTGTTCCACCCTATTTCTAAAGACGTCAATGGTAGATGCGCAATGATTAGAATCCATACCATTCTACGGTGCTTTCATACACACTTTAGAATGGTACAGCACAGAAGGAGGCCATTCAGTCCATCCATCCGTGGCTGCTCTTCCAAAAAGCAAAGGTTAATCCCAACTTCCTCTCTCCAGTTTTGAGGACCAGTAGTCCGAATGGTGAAGGGAATGGAACAAATAAAGTTCCCTGGGAGTTGTTTGCTCAGTCCTTCAGAGTCAGGGATGACAGATTTGATTCAATGAAAAGAGATAAAGCCAGAGAATAGTTTTTCACTCAAAATGATAGTAAAGCTGCAGAATGGGGTTACAAGGGAAGGTATTGGATTAAAATGGGACAATCTTCTGGACTGAGAAGAGATTGAAGAATACAGCGAGACCATTGAGAAAAACAGTCCTGGGTTTCTTAAACCACTTCCTCAGTGTAGCTTCACTGTCCACCTGGATCCCTGAAAGGGCAATTATATCGCTGTTCCTTCAGTGTCATTGGAGCAAAACCCTGGAATTCTCTCGCAAACGACATTATGGGTCAACCCACAGCAGGTGGACTGCAGCGGTTCAAGAAGGCAAGGTGGGGAAAGGGTTAATGCCTGCGCTGACTCAGGATTGTCCACAGTTACATTTTTTGTGGCACACTTAGCAGCGATGACAGGAAACCATAAGAAAAGCACAGTGCCACACTGCAAAAATAATTTGTTCTTCTGCACCTCACCATCGCTTAATACCCTTAGATTAGAATTTGCAGAGTTTAAAGTATTCCGTAAAGGGAAGAGTCTCTAACATTTGATAGGTCTTCCGTTTCGAGAGGTTAACTGTTCTTTGGTAACATTTTCTCTCATTCTCAAAGATCTCTCTAACGTATCCGAGGGAAACTGCTGTCCTTATCTGGTCTGGCCTCCATGTGATTCCAGACCCACAACAAAGTGGCTCACTCTGAAACTGCCCTCTGGGATGGGCAGTAAATGCTGGAGTAGCCAGTAATGCCCTCACCCAACAAATGAATAAAATAGAAAAGTAAGCTCTTACAGAGGGCTGGCGCTGACACAATGAGCAAAATGGCTTCCTTCTGTATAGGCAGCATTTCACAATTTTATCAAAAAAACAAACACAAGTTCTCAACTTGACCATCCCTCAGCTTTGCAAGAACATGGACCAAAGGTTCATGATCATTGATTCACTCATTTTCACTTTGGAGATCAGGTGATAAACTGTGGCTTCTAAAATTGTGCGCAGCCTCCAGTCCTTTGACACATTCTCTTTTATGATCGCTCTGGATTACTTCATGGTCCCAACCAACAGGGTTTGGAAAACTGGTGGTACCAGCAGGCAATGCCCCTGTCTCTGAGCCAGCAGATTCTGGATTCATGTCCCACTCCAGGTTTTGACAGCCAAGGGAGTGGTGTTCCAATCAAGTTCAGTATCAATCTTCAAATCCCTCCAATAGCTGGCAGTGAGAGTAGGAGGAAGTGGGATTACTGCTCAGCCCTCGAACGGAGCGATTGCTGGAGCCTGCACTGTCCATAGCTCTAAACTGCAACATGCACGGCACCATGGCAACATGGATTCCCATGGCAACTGTGTCACACGATCACCGATCAACACGAGGTTGTCAGCTCTCCTGTATTGTTCTGGAACCTCCAGGAATTAAAATGGAGTCCATATCCTGCTCTGAAAGGGACAGGACCACATCATAGAAGTGTGATTTCCGTTTTCTCCAAAAAGAGAAAATCTTTGGACACTTCATAGAATCCCTACAATGCAGATTGAGGCCATTCAGCCAATCATGTCTGCACTGACCCTCTGAAGAGCATCTACCCCATCCCTGTAACCTCCAGTAGCATCTATACCATGACTAACCCACCTACCCTGTACACCCCCCAACACTATGGGCAATTTCCCACAGGCCAATCCATCTAACCTGCACATCTTTTGGATTGTGGGAGGGAACCAGAGCACCCAGGGGAAACCCACGCAGACACAGAGAGAGCATGCACACTCCATACAGACAGTCCCCTGATGCTGGAATCAAACCTGGATCCCTGGGAGACAGCAGCGCTAACCACTGAGTCACCGTGTTGCCCTTATGTAGCACCCTTAAATGTAGTAGAACTGCTCCCCAACCAACTCAAGAAGTAGACAAAAATTGACACTGAGCCAAAGAAGACTTTACAGCAGGGGTGTGGAAACAAATGACAGGCCCGGTGCTGCTCCTAGCTTGGTCCTCTTGCTTCCCTGACCCAGGTACCACGAGGTCCTGTCCCCAACCAGAACACAGCAAGCCCTCTGGTTTTGGGCCCTGATGTAGTGCCTCTGTCCTGGGCTCTGAGGATAGGTGGCCCAACTCTTCACTCGGGAGGTAAGGGGTTTAGCATAGTGTTGAAAGAAGGGAGGGAGTTGGCGGGGGGTGGAAATTTAGCTCCGGAGTTTAGAGTCAGGATGATTAATGGCCTCACCCCCTTTGGTGGGTTGAAGGGTGTGGAGAAAGCGCGAGAGGTTTAGAATCATAAAGTCATACAGCACGGAAACAGACCCTTTGGTGTAACTCGTCCAAGCCGACCAGATATCCTGAATTAATCTAGTCCCATTTGCCAGCACTTGGCTCATATGAGTCCTTCCTGTTCATATACCCATCCAGTTGCATTCGGAGGAACACAATGCCCTCAGAAGTTGTGGGGCTGGAGGAGGTCTTACAGAGACAAAACTCTCCTCCATCAAACAACTTGAACGGGATATGTGTGCGCTTTGGTCAAACCAAGGTCAGTCCAGTGGGCTCAGTTATGCTTTCAGCTTTGTCTGGTCTGAGCTGAGATAGGAATGGCCTGAACTTAGCGATCCATTCTTAACCTAGACAGTGTGGTGTGATGCTGTGTTAGATTAACGTGCAGCAAAACACTGCATTGTTTGTTGAGATGCAAACAATTCGCTGGAGGGAGAGCAAGGTGAAGCGAACGCTGTTGTCGAGTGCAGCTTGTTGTGTGGGCAGTAACACTGAAAAACCACAGGAAACAAAGATGCACATTAAAAATGCCAAAGTCTATTCTCAACCTGAAGAGCTGATTAACTGATATCTCACTCAAATGCTAAAGTCTTCGAAATAGAGATAAAAAGAACTTTGAAGGCTTGATGGTAATTATTATTTTGTAAGTATGAACTCAGGAAATCAATGGACAGGTAAAGGTTAGCTGGTTTATTTGGTCTGTTCTACATTCACGATGCTAACAATATCATGATCAGATTGCCGTCCTCACTGACAGTCTGAGAGAGTCAATTAAACAAAATCAAAAAGAAAAGTGGGCAACAAAATGGAGAAAATTCTTCTATGAACATCTCCAGTGATCATTGTGTTTCCAGGTGACCACTCTGGGACTGCACTATCAAAAGCCCCTGGAATTATATCTTAATTCAATAATTTTCCATTGAAGTTTTGCTTTATTTTAATTACTATGCCCCTTTGAAAGGTGTCCTCTTGAGTTGATTTACACAATATTTGACTTGTATAGGGCAGCACGGTGACATAACCAACGTGCCAGTTAGACCAAAACCTTTCTATCTGTCATGACCCATTGAGTCACATTATTTACATGTCAGTTTGCTCAGACATTTTATGACACACCTCTGGAACAAGCATGACTTCAACCCATGCCTCCTGGCTCAGAGATGTGGACATTACCACTGCACTACAAGTGCCCTCTTCACAGAAATTATATGTCGTGGTGTCACACTTGCAAAAGGTGTTTTGCGATGTCCATGACAACCGGGCCTTTTAAATAAATAATGAAGAACTAAAGTGAGGAAAGTACCTCAATTTTAAAACCCACTAGAATTAGAATAGCATTTTGAATCTTTTTTTGGATATATATTTCAGCGCTGTTCCAGGGACACGAGTTCACAGATATTGAGACACACTCTCTGGAACAAATATGACTTCTGACTCAGAGATTGGGACACTACCACTGCACCACAAGAAAATCTTCATACAACATTAAACCCCCGATCTGTCCTTTGTTATTCTCAGCTCCTACAAGCCCCACAACAAATTAGAACCTCACATTCACCTATCTTAATATCCCTGATGTGGCTTTCTGTCAAACATTTACAAGGTTAAAGGCATTTTGTAAATACACAAAGTTGTTAATATCAGGTACTTTTGATTCACTCAAATGCAATCTTATTTTTATTGAAAACATTCCAAATTCTGGGGTGTCTGAGTGAAAGCACAGTAGGTTCAGACAGGTGTTAATATAAAGTTAGTTAGAGTTAGTCCCCAGCAGAGTATTTTTCCTGATTAGGTTATCTCCTGTACCATAAGAAACTGAAAATGGGTTTTGTGGTATTGAAGAATCCAACAGACATTAGTGAACTATTATGTACAAGTACTACATTCGTCTGGCACATAAGTGTCTGGGCTAACATAAAGCTATTAGATTTCAACAGAGCAGCATACTTCCAGTCGACTGCCATGCTTCAAATGATCTGAGGTAAGAGAGAGTTTGAGACCTTAATATGCTCAGGCCACATGTTATGATTTAGTGATACGAGAATGTTTCTTAAAGGCATACTTCTGTACTAACTGTGGGATATAACCCAACAGGAGCTGTGCTAATAATTCATTTTCTCATTGTCCTAGGGTATAGAGTATTTGGTAGAGAACAAATTGTTATCTCCGAAGGAAGAAGATGTTGCCAAGTTCCTATACAAGGGGGAAGGCCTGCATAAAACAGCCATAGGAGACTATCTTGGAGAGAGGTGAGATCCATATCGAATAAAGGTTGTAGGATTAATTAATAGTAAAATGTGTGTCCCTAAAAACTTGTGGAAGAAACAGAATTAACTTGCATTTAAAAAGCAAGGTTTATGAACTCAAGTCTTAAGGCCAATGGCATACGCTCGTGTGTCAAGTTATAATAAAGGTAAAGTTGTCACAGTCTTACGAGACCATAGGGTTGCTGTCTGTCTCATAAGAGAGAGAGGCAACTGGTGGTGTCACCGCTCATCAGGCAAAGGGAGACATTGAGAGGGAAAATCTGTCATAGTTATCTCAGACCATACAGGAATCGTATTGACATCACTCTGCATCACAAACCAGCCACAGTTAACAGATCAAAACTGACCCCCACGTCATAATATTTTTTTAAAAAATGGAGCGGCCAGTTTCTTCACTGACCTTCATAAACAGCAACGTAGTGATGACCACATGGAGTGAGGTTGGAGGTGGAGTGGTGTTGGATATGGGGATGAGGTTGGGGTTGGATCTGGCAATGAGATTGGGAGTGGATATAGGAATGGGGATAGGAGTAAAGGTGTGGATAGATATGGGTGGGGTGGGAGTGAGAGCAGGGTGGGATATGGAAATGGTGGTGGATATGGGGTAGTGGTGCGTGTGAGGGTGGGGTGGGAGAAGGAGTGAGAGTGGTGTTGGATATGGGTTGCAGGTGGGAGTGAGGGTGGGGGTTTTTATGGGGTAAGGGTGGGAGTGAGAATGAGGTTAGATAAAGTGGTGGGGTGAGGGGGATATGGGGTGGGATTGAGGATGGGGTTAGATTTGAGGTTGGGGGGCTGGATGTGGGGTTAGATGTGCAGTTGAGGGTGGGGTTAGATAAGGGAGTGGAGGTGAGAGTGTGTGTGGGGATGTTGATGGGAAACAAGAGAAATCTCTGGGAATGTGTCCAGCTAGAGTTGATAAATTTAATTGAAGAAACACTGCTTTAGTTTTATTTTCTGCTTTTCTTTCTTCAGAGAGGCAACATACATCAAGACCCTACAATGTTTTGTTGAGCTTCATGAGTTTGCAGATCTCAACCTTGTGCAGGCACTGAGGTAAGGAATCTCAGAGTCAGGAGGGTCCTCCATGGTGTCACTTCCTGTACAAACCGTCCAAACCATCATTTTGTCATAATTGTTCCCGCTTATCCTACCTCCAATCTCTTCAATTTCTGGTCCCCTCTTTCATTTTTACCTATCTACCCTCATTCCCTTTCTAACCATTTCCCTACCACTCTCCTCTAGGTTTCATTAAAGTGCAGCTGACAATTCCTATCACTTCCTAACAGGCAGTGGCAAGGGACAATATTTGTGTGAAACTGTTAGGTAACTACAGGGGAGATAATGGGGCACGGCAATGCCATGTAATTAGTAATTTGCCAGTTCAAGTTCTATCATGATGTAATGAACTAACAATTTCATACAAAATAGAATCAAACAGCACAGAAACAGATCCATCGGTCCGATTTGTTCATGCTGACCAAATATCCTAGATTAATCTAGTACCATTTGCCAGCATTTGGTCCACATCCCTCTTAAACCCTTCCTATTTATGTATTCATCCAGATGCCTTGAACTTGTACCAGCCTCCACCACTTCCTCTGGCAACTCAGTTGAAACACACAACACCTCTGTGAAAATTGCCCCTTAGGTCCCTTTTAAATCTTTCCCCTCTTACCGTAAACCTACTCCCTCTAGTTTTGGACTCCCCTACCCTTGGTAAAAAACCTTGACTATTCACCCTATCCACACCCCTCATGATTTTATAAACCTCTATAAGGTCACCCTTCAACCTCTGACGTTCCAGGGAAGACAGCCCCAGCCTGCTCAGCCTCTCCCTGTAGCTCAAAGCCTCCAACCCTGGCAATATCCTTTTCTAATTTAACAGTTTCCTATAACAGGGAGACCAGAATTGAATGCAGAATTCCAAAAGGGGACTTACCCATGTTTTGTGCAATTATAACATGATCTCCCAACTTCTATACTCAATGTACTGATCAGTGAAGGCAAGAGTACCAAACACCACTTTCTCGCAATGCTGTTTTTCTGTGACTCCACTTTCAAGGAACTATGAACCCGCACCCCAAGGTTTCTTTGTTTGGAAACATACCCCAGGACCTTACCATTATGTGTATAAGTCTTACCAAAATGCAGCACCTTACATTTATCTAAGTTAAACTTCATCTGCCGCTCCTTGGCCCACCTGATCAAGCATCTCTCTTGTACTTTGAGATAACCTGCTTCATCATCCACTTTGGTGGAATGAGACTTTTCTTCACCAGCTCAAAATATAGTGTTCAGTGACAGGAAGGAAATCTGCCATCCTTAGCTGGTCTGGCCTAGATTAGATTACCTACACTGTAGAGGCAGCCCAACAAGTCCACACTGACCCGTCAAAGCGCAACCCACCCATACCCCTACACTTACCCCTTCACCTAACACTACAGGCAATTTAGCATGGCCAATTCACCTGACCTGCACATCTTTGGACTGTGGGAGGAAACCGGAGCACCCAGGGGAAACCCACGCAGACACGGGGAGAATGTGCAAACTCCTACATGAGACTCCAGACCTGTAGCAACCATCCTCTGAAATAGCTGTGTAAGCTGCACAGCTCAAGGATGAGCAGCAACTGCTGTCCTTGTGAACAAAACTGACCCTCCAGAAAGAATAAAGAAAAGCCAGATAATTACAGATTTCTCTTTCCGTATTGATACCTTTTTATTCCAGACCTTCAGCGACTGCAGCTCTTTGTTCTATTTTTAATATGATGAGAAATGATTCCTCTCAAAGTGTCATGAATCAGTGGAATTCACTCCCCCGGAATACGGAATAAACTTGAAGAGGAGATAAATTAATTTTTATTTAGTGACGGGTTGAAGGGTTATGGGGAGCAGGCAGGAAACTGGAGTTGAGGCAGAAATGAGATGAACCGCAATCGTATCAAAGACAGAGCAGGCTTCAGGGGCTGAACCGCCTATTCCTCATTCTTACATTCAGATCCAGGCCACAATTGTAAAATTTCTTTGCTAGCACAGTGGTTAGCACTGCTGCCTCACAGCACCAGGGTCCCAGGTTCAATTCCTGCCTTAGTTGTCTGTGTGGAGTTTATGCATTCTCCCCGTGTCTGCATGGGTTTTCTCCCACAATCACAAAGATGTGCAAGTTAAGTGAATGGGTCAGGCTAAATTGCCCATAGTCAGGGGTGTATATAGGGAATGGGTAGATTACTCTTCGGAGGGTTGGTTTGGGCTGAAGGGTCTGTTTCCATGTTGTAGAAAATAATAAATTAGATTAGGGAATCTAATCACAACCTCTCATTTGAACAGGATGTTATATCCAATTATTTTCCCCTTCTGTCCCCAGTATAGTGCAGTGTGTTACGCTTTGTGTCTTTCACTGTGTCTCACATCTGCACACACACACCATGGGTGCTGGGGGTAAAATAAAAAAATAAAAAAAAACAGAAGTGTGCAAAAAAAAAATGCAGTGTGTCTCTACCTGAATGCTTTCCCAAACTATATGCTTCCTCTAACTTGCAGGCAGTTTCTATGGAGCTTCCGGTTGCCGGGTGAAGCACAGAAGATCGACAGAATGATGGAGGCGTTTGCAACACAGTACTGCCATTGCAACCCAGACGTTTTTCAATCAACAGGTAGGAAACGGTCAAGCTCTTTACTAACGCTTCCAATAACATTACAGGGAAAATTATTTGTCATAAACTTTCACGCCGCCTGTTCGTAAACCTTCTACCCATTGTCACAATTTTCAGTGGCACTTTCCTCTCAACATTCAATTTTGTTGAGTTGTCATTTCCCATTCAGTCCTGCCAAGTCAACTGTGTATGAAATAACTCCACAAAGGCCAGTATCCTGTCACCCAGTCACCTTTATTTACATGTCCATGGTCCATACTAGCACATAGCCGACTCCTAAAGTGAGCAGAAGCCCTGACACTCCTGTTTATTTATGTTTTCTGAAATAACTCCATTGAGGCCGGTATCCCATCACCAATTCACCCTTTATTTTTATATAGACAGCCCTTGACTCTAGTCCTGCTCCCTCAGAGCCAGCTCTCAGAGTGAACAGAATGTCTGAAATGCCTCTTTTTCTTTTCTTGGAATCCCTGATACTCCTGTTTTTAGAATTTTTTTTCTTATCTCCATAATACCGTCTAACTGCGGTAGCGCTTATGTTTTCCCCAGCACCCATGTCGTGTGTGTGTGTGTGTGTGTGTGTGTGTGTGCAGGTGTGAGACACAGTGAAAGACAACAGGTGTATCAATCTTTATTCGATTTTCACCACCAGGAAGCAAAGAAACACCGGAGTGGCCAGTGACAAGCAATGCCCTTCACATCAAAGGGCAATGCTGTGTGATCAAACAGTGAAGGGGAGGGCAGGGACTAAATCACAATAGAATTGGAGGGGGAAGACACTCCTGTTTATATCTGTCAGCCAGGGCTTCCTGATTGGGGCTGTAAATCAGGTCCTATAAGGGAACTCATATTCTATGAGGTCCACCTAGCTGACCTCAGTACAATCTCTCCAGGGTAGTTCCACGCAGTTGCCATAGGTGACACTATCCAGCAAGTACTAACTCTGTCACCATCCTCTATAAACTCAACTAACCCTGGGCACTACCAAAGCAATTTAAAGAAAAAGGTTTGTATTTATATTGCAAAGCAATGGTCCCAGAATATCCCAAACCACTTGTGAACCAATGGAGTACTTGTTGAAATGTGGTCACTGTTAGAATGCACAGGAAGCTTCTGGTAACAGCAAGGTAATAATAGCCAGATAATAGATCTGGTTAGGTATTGAGTGAGAGATGACTGCACACCGGAGAGAGCTTGAGAAATAATGCCTTGCAATCTTTAACTACCACCTGAGATGGCAAATGGAGCTGTGGGTTAACATTGTGTCTAAAATCAATGATAGTGCAGGCCTCCCTCAGCATTTGAGCATCAGTCCAAGATTCTGTGCTTAAGGAGTTTGGAGTGGGATTGGAACCTACAACCTTCTCGACTCAGAGAGAACAGTGTTACTCACCGAGCCATAGCTGACACAATCGACTAGGGGGGCACCTCTTTAACTTCTTCCACCTCCTGCTCTCACCTACAAGACTATTTGTTGCTGATCCCTAATTGTCCTTGAACTGGGTGGTTTGCTCAGCCATTTCAGAGGGCAGTTAAGCATCAGTCGCATTGCAATAGATCTAGAGTCATAAGTGTGCCAAACTAGGTAAGGGCAGGGATAACCTTCCCTGAAGGGACACTGGTGAACCAGATAGGCTTTATGTCAATCAGTGTTCATTGTCATGGTCAGCCCAACCAAGGTTACCTCCTAGATATGTTCAATGTCATGGCTAGGATTTAGTCTGGGCCTCTGTGTGACTAGACCAGAGACGTTAGTGCTTTATCATGGTCTCTGTTTATTCTCCCTTTGGGCTGAAGAATGAGACATGGTAGGGAACAGTCTTCACCATGATTGGTCACAGAATGGTGCTGAGGCCAAATGCTTGATTGCACTGGAGAGGGTGCAGTTGGGATTCACCAGAATATGGCTTGGGATGGAAATTTCCAGTCATGAGGAGAGACAGGATAGACTGGGCTTGTTTACCCTGGAGTAAAGGAGGCAATCTGGTTTGAGGTATACAAAATTATGAGGGGTAGGCAGAATAAACCATGAGAATCTCTTCCCAGTGGGAGATATATTTGAGACCAGAGGGAATAGGTTGAAGGCGAGGATTAAGTGGCTGACAGAAGATCCGAGGAAACATTTCTAACACAGAATCACAACAATGTGGTAGCAGGCCATTGATCTTCTGAAGAGCATCCCACTCAGACTCACCCCTTCCCCTATCCCTGTTCCCCTCCATTTCCCATGGTTCATCCACCTAGCCTGCACATCACTGGACATTACAGGACAATTTAGCATGGCCAATCCACCCTAACCTGCAGATCTTTGGGCGGCGGGAGGAAACCAGAGCACCTGGAGGAAACCCACGCAGACATGGGGAGAATGTGCAAACTCCACACAGTCATTGTTGTGGTTCTGTTCGCCGAGCTGGGAGTTTTTCTTGCAAACGTTTTGTCCCCTTTCTAGGTGACATCTTCAGTGCTTGGGAGCCTCCTGTGAAGCGCTTCTGTGCTGATTCCTCCGGCATTTATACTGGTTTGAATCTGCCGCTTCCGGTTGTCAGTTGCTGTCCGTTGCAGTGGCCGGTATATAGGGTCTAGGTCGATGTGTCTGTTGATAGAATTCGTGGATGAGTGCCATGCTTCTAGGAATTCCCTGGCTGTTCTCTGCTGGGCCTGCCCTATAATAGTGGTGTTGTCCCAATCAAATTCATGTTGTTTGTCATCTGAGTGTATGGCTACTAGGGATAGCTGGTCATGTCGTTTCGTGGCTACACAGTCACCCAAGGGGGGAATTAAACCCAGGTCCCTGGTGCTGTGAGGATGCAGTGCTAACTACTGAGTCACCATGCCTACCCAAATGTGGTAGAAATATGGAACACACTGCCTGAGAGGGTAGTAGGGGCAGGTACTCTCACAACATATAAGAAGCTTCTGGAAAAGCAGTTAAAATGCTAGGGCATAGCTGGCTATGGACGAAGTGCAGGTAAATGGGATTAGTGTAGTTTGGTGTTTGTTGGTCAGCATAATATAGTGGGCTGAAGGGCATGTTTGTGAGCTGTATTACTCTATGCTCAGAGGATTGTGCTAACTCTTTGAGATATAATTATGTTTTTCTTACAACATCGTTCAATAGAACAAGTGAACATTGCCCTGGGATTTATAACAAGCCTCTGGTTGGAAACAAACTTGTTGGAGTTATCATTCATTTACTTATTGTCTTGGAATTACTTGATCAGAGTGTGGATTTGCAGATGCATCCTAAGGTCTAACCTTTTACCTTTCATTGCAGATACCTGCTACGTGTTGTCCTTTGCCATAATCATGTTGAACACAAGTCTCCATAATCCCAATGTTAAGGACAAGCCAACACTGGAGAGGTTTATAACAATGAACCGTGGGATTAACAACGGAGGGGATCTTCCTCAGGATCTTCTCCGGGTAGGTATTTGCTCATCATTTACTGCCTGTAGCTGACAAAGGTCCTGGTTCATTGACAAACAACAGGGGGCTTCCAACTCCAAATTGATTTGGTGACCCTCCCCCTCTCCCAAACTCTCCCTCACCTTTGATGGTCTATTACCCTTAAAGGGCGTTGTGTAAATTCATCAGTTGGAGAACACGGCACTTTACTGGTGATGGGTAATAGATGAGAAGAAAAAAGGGGATTTGATGATGTGGGAGTAAAACATTCGGTTGTGTGTAAGGGCATTTCTGGGTGTAATTAAAGAAAGAACAATAGGTTGGGTAACACAGAAGCGTTATGATTAGATTCCCTACAGTGTGGAAACAGGCTCTTCGGCCCAACCAATCCACACCGACCCTCCAAAGAGTAAACCACCCAGGCCCATTTCCCTCTGATTAATGCACCCAACACTATAGGCAATTTAGCATGGCAAATTCACCTGACCTGCACATCTTTGGACTGTGGGAGGAAACTGGAGCAAACCCAGGGGAAACCCACGCAGACACGGGGAGAATGTGCAAACTTCACACAGACAGTTGCCTGAGGCGGGAATCAAACTTGGGACCCTGGTGCTGTGAGGCAGCAGTGCTAACCACTGAGCCACCGTGCTGCCCAAAGATGGGTCAGAAGATGGTCATTCAGCCCATTGTACTAGCACTGCACCCTTGAAATGAGCATCATTACCCGGTGCCAATCTCCCTGCTTTCTCCCCATACTCCTGCCTGTTGTTTCTGTCCCATTAATTATCTAATACCCTCTTGAAAAATAGGTTAAACAAAATAATTTTTCAAAATTATAAGATCTCTTGTAGCGCGGTGGTAGTATCCCTACCTCTGGACTGGGTTCAAGTCCCATCTGCTCCAGAGGTGTGTAAGAACATCTCTCAACAGGTTGGGTTAATAAAACAAAACATCTGTGGCCCACTAGTGGATGGGGGGAGGGGGGAATAGTCCTCTTGAATGTCTCAATTGAACCTGCCTCAATCACATTTTCAGGCAGTGCATTCTGGACTTTAGCTGCACTCTATTCTGTTAGCCTAATGCACTTGTATAGTATGATCTGCCTGTAAAGACATAAGATAACACCTCGGTACACGTGAGAGTAATAAATCATCGACTCGTTGTGTGAAAACATTCTTATCTCACATTGCCCTTGCTTCTTTGCACATCACTTGAAATCTATGTCCTCTTCCGCTTGTTCCTTTTATGAGTAGGAACAGCTGTTTTCTACCGACACTATTCAGCTTGCTTGTGATTTTGAAAACCTCTATCAAATCCCTCAGCCGCCTTCTCTCCAAGGAGTACAGTCTCAACCTCATCAATCTACCCTCATAGCTGGAACCATGTCTTGTAAATCGCTTCTGTGCTCTGTCCAGCGCATTCACATCTTTCCTATAATGTGCCACCCACAACTGGACACAATACTCCAGCAGAAGTCTAGCAGGTATTGGATTAGATTCCCTACAGTATGGAAACAGGCCATTTGGCCCAACAAGTCCACACCAACCCTCCGAAGAATAACCCACCCACAACCATTCCCCTACCCTATATTTATCCCTGACTAATGCACCTAACACTATGGGCAATTTAGCATGGCCAATTCACTTAATCTGCAATTCTTTGGATTGTGGGAGGAAACTGGAGCACCCAGCAGAAATCTACGCAGGGGAGATAGGGAGAATGTGCAAACTCCACACAGTCGCCCTAGGTGGGAATAAATCCTGGGTCCCTGGTGCCATGAGGCAGCAGTGCTAACTACTGAGCCACCGTGCTGCCCTAAAGGAGGGTTTGGCAGTGGTGGGATTTGAACCCCTGCCGCCAAAGAGACTGGAGCCTTAATCTAGTGCTTGGTCACACTACCTGATAAGAAGTGTCTTGTACAAGTCCAACAGCACCATCTAACTCTTGTTCTCTGTACTCCTATTAATAAAGCTGAGGTCATTGTGTCCTTAATAACTGCCCCCTCCACTTGTCCTGCCATGTACAATGATCTGTGCAAGTCTAACCCCAGGTCTACCCTCAAGGAACAGGAGCAGACCATCAGCCCCATCAGCTTGTTCTGCTATTTGATTTAATCATGGCTGATCTATATCTTAACTCTTTCAGCCCCAGTATCTGGTGAAGCTGCATCAGTCTTCCCTAGGACAATACATCCTTCCTGACGGACTCAGCCTGCAATGTCAGGGATTTTGAAGTCAGTTGGATGGAACTTTGCATCAAATTGTATTGTCAGATTACAACAATTTCAAGTAACACCTCGTCCCACCTTTTGATTATTTTCGTACAGAATTTGTATGAGAGCATCCGGAACGAGCCATTTAAAATCCCAGAGGATGATGGGAATGATTTAACACATACATTTTTCAACCCAGATAGGGAAGGATGGCTTTCGAAACTGGGTGAGTGAAAGATACATAATCCCTGTGCACTTTGACAGCATTTAAGGATAATGGACCAAATACAACCAGAGTAATAGATAAATGGCCACAGGGCCATGTTGTATGTGATCTTTTGTGGGGGTCTCACTGGGCAACATTTCTTATTCCACAGGATGTGGGGAGTGGGCGCAGGTGGAGGACTCAGGCATAGGATTCAAATGACATTTCCAGTGCCTTTGATAGCACCTCCCTACTCATTCCTGACCCCCAAAACAACTGGGCGGTGGAGAGGTGTCAGGTTCCCCCTGCCCACCACCTCTGGGATAATTGTGCACCATAAATAGTCACTCAAGGGCCTCTTCCGAAATTTTGTCCCCTTGTAGAGGGAGGAGGAGGCAGCCCAGTGGATTCCAGATCCTGGGCTATTGATGGGAAAGGGTGAAAGATGCGTCACTTTACGGTCTACCTTGGTCTATCAGGCTCTCTATTTCTCAACCCTCTCCTCCCCATGTTTCCTCTGTTAATCTGGGCTCTGCAACCTAGCTCTCCATTCCTACAAATCTTGTCTTGCTTCCTCGCCTGGACTCCTCCCCCCACACACACACTTTCTCCTCCACAACGTAGCCCTTCCATCTGTATGCAACAACGATGTGTGTTGGGGCCAACTGTAATTCCGGTACTGGCCACCTCTTCTGATGGCACTGATGGGAGCAGAGATCAGCTGGTCATTTGACTGGCTGACAGCTTTTGGAGAAAAGACTTGTTCCCTCAATGGGGAAATGGAAGTTCAGCTCTGAACTTAATGCCCTTCGGGCTATTAAATGGCTGAGGGGCAGCCCATTGCATCCAGTGAGAGGGATGGGGTGTGGTGGAGTGGTGGTATGACATAAGTTTGACTTCTGCACTGGGAGTCCAGGAGCCCTATTGATGTGAAATATATTACCCACTATCTGGAAGTCTTGTGGTGCAGTGGGTAAAACTTCTGTCATTAAATCAGAAGGCGCTGGTTGTGTGTCCCACTCCAGGACTTGATGGATGCAGAAAGTGCATTCATAACACAACCTAACGGGTGTGTCAATCTACAGACCCTTCCAACACTCCTACATAGGCAGGGCAGTAAAACAGTGGGATAGACTCCAAGTTAGCCACTCCTGGATGTGGATTGGCATCTAGCCTCTGATGATGGGCCAGCTGTCTGTTTAGGGAAAACCAAATGTAATCATGTGCTTTGTCTATCTCATGTGTCTCCAGATGAGGAGAGGCTCTTCAGGGCAAGAATAGACACTAAATGCTTAACCCTGTGCAGTCACTGCCCTGGAAGTATTTGATGGGGACAGTATCAAGAGAACTTAACTTCCAGTACAGAAGAGTTGAATGAGCTGTCCCTGTCCTTGGAGTGTTTGATGGGGACTGTGTAGAAAATACTTTCATTTTAAAAAGGCAGAGACCTTTACTCTCATTTTAAAAGAGTAGAGGGAGCCTTTCTATGTCTCTAAGCCCATCCTGTCCCTGTCCTTGATGGGGAAAGTGTAGAGAGAGCTTTATTCTGTATCTAACTCCATGCTGTCCCTGTCCTCGGAGTGTTTAATGGGGACAGTGTTTGGGGATGTTTACTTTTAGTTTAAAACAGCAGTACACTTGACAAAAGTTCAGTTTCTGAGGTTTCAATGGCAGAATGAGTGGGGTCAGAGATGGAGTTACGATATTTCCTGTATATGGCTGTGATCTGTTCACGTTGTGTCACAGAGGTCGGGGGGCAGTCTAAATAATCTACTGTATGATGCCCCTCATCAATGCCCCCCCCGCCCCACTGTCATTACAGGAGGCCGCGTGAAGACATGGAAACGTCGTTGGTTTATTCTGACAGACAACTGCCTGTATTACTTCGAATACACGACAGTAAGTCATGTTTTATTCATGTAAAGTGAAGTTAGGTAAGGCACAGAATCGGGCCATTCAGCCCCACCAGTTTATACCATCGATTATGCTCCTGTTGAAATCCTTTCCATCTTTCCTCAATTAAATTTATTATCACAATCGTTCCCTGCTCCTTCTAATACGTGTCCAAATACTTGCCCTTAAATGCATCAAAACTGCTCACTTCAACCACTCACTGTTAGAGAAAGTTTCACGTTGCATTAAGAGTCAGAGTCATACAGCACAGAAACAGACCCTTCAGTTAAACTCATCCACGCCAACCAGATATCCTAAATTAATCTTGTCCCATTTGCCAGCATCTGGCTCATATCCCTCTAAACCCTTCCTATTCATATACCCATCCAGAGCCTTTGAAATGTTGTAATTGTACCAGCCTCCACTACCTCCTCTAGCAGCTAGTTTCATACATACACCACCCTCTGCATGAAAATGTTGCCCTCAACCACCTTTTTAAATCTTTCTACTCTCACCCTATACCTATGCCCTCTAGGTTTGGACTATGCAGCCTATCCATGCCCCTCATGATTTTATAAACTTCTTTCAGGTCACCCCTCAGCCTCTGATGCTCCAAGGAAAATAGCCCCAGCCTATTTACCCTCTCCCTGTAGCTCAAACCCTTCAACCCTGACAATATCCTTCTAAATCTTTTCTGAACCATTTAAAGTTTCACAACATATTCCCTATAGCAGGGAGACCAGAATTGAATGCAGTATTTTAAAAGTTGCCTAACGAATGTCCCAACTTCTATACTCAATGCACCGACCAACAAAGGCAAGTATATCAAATGTCTTCTTCACTATGCCATCTACCTGCAACTCCACTTTCAGGGTCTATGAACCAACACTCCAAGATCTCTGTTTGACAACATGCCCCAGGACCTTACCATTAAGTGTATAAGTCCTGCCCTGATTTGCTTTATCAAAATGTAACATCTCACACGTATCTAAATTAATATAGGTTTGCTCACTGAGCTGGAAGGTTCATTTCCAGATGTTTCTTCACCAATTCGACTGGGACAACACATCCATCCTAAGACAAGCCAAACAGAGACATGCACGAGAATTCCTCGAAGCATGGCATTCCAACCAGAACTCTACGTCAAGTTAGACCCCATCTACCACCCCTGAGAAAAAGAACAGGAAATGACATCACCAACCCAAAAAAATTCAAACACATAAATTAGCAGCAGTGCTTCGCCTGGAGGCCCACTGAAGATGTTACCTAGTATGGTGACGAAATGCTACCTCAGCGAGCAAACCTACATCCAAAACCTTAACCTGAGCTACAAATCTTCTCAAAATTCGCTAGTACCTAAATTAAACTTTATGTGCCACTCCTTGGTCCATCCCAGCTTTCAGAGTCAGGGAAAATAGGTCACTTGATCCACAACTGGAGCAAAGAATTCAAATCCACGAATGTGGCCAACCCAGCCCATTACCCAGAGACTGAACTCCTGCTGATCTCACAACCAATCACATTGAAGCAGAGGAGCCATTGAGGGGATAGTTCATTCCCACGTTGAACTGAGACTGCTTCCCCAAGTCATATAAAGGTATAATCTGAATGCTTTATCGGATTTGTTACTGACAACGTAACAGTGATACTCGCAATCATTATGCTATTCTCCTCAAAAGGGAGAACATTCCAAATCCAAATATGTTTTCATTCCACTACAGCTCCACAAACCTCCACACCACCACCTCCCCCCACCCCCACCCCCGTCTCCCCCAACCCAAAACACAATGAGAAACTCACTTTCTATTATAGAAAGAGTTCATCTGAGACTGGTAATGGGCTTATTGATCTTTGTCTGCACTGGCAACAATTCTGTGATTTTCATTCTAGGTTATCCAGAAGCTTAGGAATAGTTCTACCCACTGAGATATTGTTATTTATATTTTACCTACTCGCGGGAGGAGTTAGTCAGTTTGTTGTACATTATAAATTTTACAATCTGCAGCTGTATTACATAGACTATTACAATAGCTATAGGAAATAAAATGGTAGTGTCAGTATCTCTGAACCAGGAGGTCCTCCTGCCCCCGGGGTGCACAAAAAAACTCTTAAAAAATCTCTCTTAAGAAACAAAGGTGGGGGGGGAGGGGAGGTGGGATAGAAATCTCTTGTGGTACAGTGGTAGTGTCCCTACCTCTGAGCCAGGACACCTGAGTTCAAGGCCCACCTGTTACAGAGGTGTGTAATAAAACCTATTAGAAACTTTCTCTTAGGAGGTAAAGGGGGAACTCCTTGTTTTGCATGGTAGTGCCCCTATCTCTGAGCCAGGAGACTTGGGTTCCTTTCCCACCTGCTACAGTGATGCATCAATAACATCCCTGAACAGTTTGATTAGAAAATTTTGCTGCGAGATAACAATATCTCTTCCCCAGTGCTAATGTGGTTAACAAGTCTTGAGCTCATGTAATATTTTGTTACTGGAAGGTAATAGTTTTGTTACTCAAGTATATACCTCTTCTGATGATTTATTAGTATGTTAATCCTTCACCACTAAATAGGAGTACACTTCGATGACTAATGTTCGAGGAAGGGTTGGCAGTAAACCTATCCAAAGATCTGGGCATCTCTTACAACAGCTCGCAGGTTTGTTAAGAGTTGGGAAGTGAGACATCTTGAATTGCTCTCACTCGTGCTGAATGTGCAGAAGTAGCATTGTATTAGCCAAGACTTGAGGACCTGTCCTCACCTCTGGGTGCACGACTACATTTTGTTCTAGCAAAATATACATTTTCCAGTAAGATATTTCCAACAAAGGCACTGCTCTGTTCTGTTTTGGCAGGATAAAGAACCCCGCGGTATTATTCCTTTGGAAAATTTATGTGTCAAAGTGTCTGAAGACTCCAGAAAATTGGTATGCAATTTAAATAAAAGATCTCATATTTTAAGTTAAAGGGGTTACAAGATATTTAAAATAGGAAGTGAAATCTTTCATTGGAGACTTGACAGAAAGTTAAAAACAGCACCAAGGTTTTGTTGCTTGCTGAGAAGGGATCAGGTGATTTTCCGTCTGACTAGGCCCCATTTGTAGGCCGGAGATGACACCTGGCTGGAGTTGCCTGAGACTTCAAAGATTACAGTGATTTTTTTTTTCCTGCTGTAGCGTCGCCTGGGGAAATATCACAAGATGTTTTACATACAGTCATATAGATGTACAGCACGGAAACAGACCCTTTGGTCCAAATCATCACGCGGACTGGATACTCTAAATGAATCTAGTCCCATTTGCCAGCATTTGGCCCATATCCCTTTAAACGTTTTCTTTCACCTATGAGCAATTGTAGTTGTAAAAATAAGAGAGATGGGAAAGGAGGAGGTTAAAATGAGCCATTTAGGCAAGAAAAGGGAGATGATGGCCTAGTGGTATTATCACTGAACTATTAATCCAAAGACCCAGGTAATATTGTGGGGACCCAGGTTCAAATTCCACCGTGGCAGATGGTGAAATTTGAATTCAATGAAAAATCCGGAATTAAGAGGCTAAAGATGACCATGAAACTGTTGTTGATTATTGGGAAAACCCCATCTGATTCACTAACGTCCTTCAAATCCCTACAGTGCAGCAAGGGGCCATTTGGTCCATCGAGTCCGAACCGACCCTCCAAAGAGTATGCATCTAGACCCAGCAGCCCTTAACCTTATCACTGTAACCCTGCATTTCCCATGGCTAATCCACCTAGCCTGCCCAGCTCTGAACACTTTGGGTATTTTGAATGGCCACTCCACCTAAACTGCACATCATTGGAGTGTGGGAGGAAAGCTGAGTACAGACACGGGGAGAATGTGCAAACTCCACACAGTTGACTGAGGCTGGAATCAAACCCAGGTCCCTGGTGCTGTGAGGCAGCAGTGCTAACCCCTGAACCACTCCTCACCCATGTCCAATCAAATGGCCTTTTTTGCATTCTCATCTCTTGTGATTTTTATATCAAATAAAATTCTTCACAGAAAATGACTTTTAAAATGGTACACATTTTTTTGAATGCAAACTTACATTTTGATTACAAACCTATGAGAGTTGGCAACCCATAATTCAATGGTGCATTTAGGGAGAAAGTCTTGGGATATTGATCAGCGATACTGAAGGAATGGCAATATATATTTCCAAGTCAAAACTGGAAATGAAAACATTCAGGTGGTGTTCCCAAACATCTGTTACACTTGTCCTTCTAGGTGATTGTAGTCATGGGTTCGGCGTATTGCTTCAGTGCATCTTATGGCTTGCACAAACCAATACACCAGGGATAAAGTCAATGAATATTTCAACTGGTGAATGGGTGCCCATTAGCTGGGGTTCTTACTCTGGGATGATGTTGTGCATATTCAGTGTTATTGCAGTCGCATTCCTCTAGACACGTGAAAAGTATTCCATCATATTCCTGGCTTGTGAAAGGTGAACAGGCTTTGGACAGTCAGGAGGTTACTCTCCACCTGCCTGTTCCAACTTCTGAAGTGCTCCTTGTAGATGCAGTATTTATACAGCTGGTCCAGTTAAGTTTCTGGTCAATGGTAACCTCCAGGACGTTGATGACAAAAAGGTATATGAGGCAAGAAGGTTATATTTGCACAGAAAAACAGACTAACCACAGACCAACCTACTTTGATGTTACAGAATTGCTTTGACTTGTATAGTCCCAACAGCAAAGGTCATACCATTAAAGCCTGCAAAACACACAATGATGGACGGGTTGTTGAAGGGAACCACCAGTTTTACAGGATATCTGCCCCGTCGAGGGAAGAGAGAGATGAATGGATTAAATCAATCAGGTAAAACTGAGCCGTAATGCTGTGTGATTGAATGAGCTAAAGTATTTAAAGGATTTTTTTTGTCAGAATGCAGTTAGTCGAAATTGTTACAATCTTTTCTGGTTAATGATCTAATACCAAACAAGTGCACCCAGTGAGGACTAGATTTTGAACAAATCCCTTACGGAACACAAGAATAAATTATGATTTAAAATGCACAATCTGTACATTAGCTCTAAAGCAGGATTTGGCAGATAGTGCAAAAACAGAAGGAAATATTCAGTAGGTCAGGCAGCAGCTGTGGGGAAAGAAACAGAATTAATGTATCGGTTTGATGGTCTTTCAACAGAGCTGGGAAAAAAAAAAGTTATGAGGTGTAGTTGCTTCAAAGCCAGTTGTAGAGGTAGGTGTCTTGGGGGCATGGTGACAGGAGGGTGTGGAGGGAGGGAGACAGAACAAAAAGGATGAAAGGTTAAATAACAAAATGGATGATGGTGCTAGGCACAAGACAATGGTGATGGACAAAAAGGAGAAATTAAATAAGACAGAACTATTCCTGACACCTGAACATCTTCACATAAACGGTGGACTCAAAAGTTAAGTGAGTGAAGTATTTTGTGTTATAACGTGTAGTGATAACAGTTACTGTCTTTTCCCTCTTATAAATCAAACTTATTGTGTTTGTATTATATTTCAGAGCCAGCATCACGCGGGATCCTTTCTACGACATGGTAGCTTCTCGAAAGAAAAAGTTAACTGTCAACAAGTCAAATTGAAAGGATGCACTTTGTTTCTTACCTCTCAAGTGGTTGGATAAATAAGCGAGTCACCTGTATTGTGTGAACTTGTGCTTTTGGTGACTACACCTGTTTGGACCATTCCAAAATAATCCCTGAGCGTTCCTCCATCAGGATGTGCATAAATCTCTGAATTATTTTATTGTGAATTACACTTTGGACAGACTTGTATTGTCCTTTGCTCCAGTTACAGTCATAATCATAAATGATCAGAAGCTCATTGGTGCTATCATAGCCTGAAAATTGCCACTGAACCTGCACTCTTATGTAGGAGCATGAATATGCAATAGTAACAATTATGTTCCATTGACACGTATTGTGGATTTCTCCTAGACCTTCCATGCTTAAGTTCTAAATATATTGTCTGGGATAACTGTTGAATCATGGCCTCACATTCAACCAGAAGCCTTATAAGTGATTGAGGGGGGAGGCAATGACAGTGATAATATCGTTGGATTGTTAATCCACTAACCCAGGTCATGTTATGGGGATTCAGATTCGAATCTGCCATGGTAGATGGTGGAAGCTGAATTCAACAAAAGAAATCTGGAACTATGTATTAAGTGATGACCAAGAAACCACTCTTAACTGTCAGGTAAAATTCCATTTGGCTCACTAATGTACTTTAGGGAAGAAAACTGCCTTCCTTACCTTATGCGGTCAACATGTGACTCCAGACCCATAGCAACATGGCTCACTCTTAATTGCCTTCTGGGCAATAAGGGATGGGCAACAAATCCTGGCTTAGCCAGAAATGTCCTCCTAGTATCCCATAACACATATCAAACATTAGTGACTCCATACATGGAGTACTACGCACAATTTTGGTCTCCTTATCAAAGAGCATTATCTACTCACCCTAAAGGGACTTCATTGAAAGTTCATTCGACTGTTTCCGGAGATGAGGGGTCTATCCTACAAGGACAGATTGACTAGACAAGGCCTATATTTCCTGGAGTTTTGAAGAATAAGAAAGGACGAGGTTATCGAATACCTTTGCAGAATAGATGTTTCCTCTGGTTGAAGGGTCCAGAACTGGGGTCAGAGTCTCAAAATAAGGGACCCAGATCTAGACATCTTTCTTGATATATTATGAATCTTTGGAATTCTGTACATGGATTGCTGAGTATAGCTCTAACGATCTCTGTCTTGACTAAGATAATTGAAGAAGATGGGGGTAAGTTTTGGAGTGTAGAGTTGATTGAAGACTAGTCCTGATCTTTGCTGAATAGTGCAGCAAGTGGAGGGAGCAAATAATCTCCTCCTGCTTCTGCTCCCTATGTTCTTAAATACTGGCAGCAATTGAAAATGACTCCTTTTACAGCCGCTGTGTTTCAACTGATTCAGATAACTGCTGACATTTGATGTGTGGTGTGGACAGTTTCCCAGCACCAGTGACTGCCTTGCTATCATTAGGACTTTATAGATTGAAATGTGTAAAAACATTGTTCAATTGAAACTTACTGAACAGACATATTGAGTGTCTAATAATGAATTTTTTTTAAAAAGAGATTATTATATCTAATGTATTATCGGTGTCAAGTAGGTTTTAATGAATAAAGCACTGAATAAATAGAGGTTAGAAATAAAAACTAATAGTTCTACAAACTTCATGCTGTGTTTTGAATGGTTCAAATACACTGTCCCTTGATACTGAATCTTTAATTACGATAAGCTACTTAGCCCACCTTCAAGAATTTTGTTACCCTGAACATTTATTCTTTTTGGGCTACATCTCAACAAGTGACAAAATTTCTGAAATGGAAATTATTTTTAAACACAGAGCATGAACAAGCTATTCAGAAAGCTATTATTCTGACAGATCCAATACCTTTTTATTAGCAATGTAGATGAGATTAACAAGTTTAAATCAAAAGCAGTAAATGCTGCTGACTTCTATACTAAAAGCAGAAAGAGCTGGAAAACCCAGCAGGTCTCGCCACAGCTGCAGAAACAGTAAGAGGCTTCATGTCAAGTCGAATAGGACTTCTTCAGACGTTTTGTTATCTTGCAGAGTGTGCAGCTGTGGCTAAGTAGCTAGCACTGCTGCATCTTGAACAGAAGGTTGTGGCTTCAAGTCCCAACACTTGGTTTTCCAGGCTGATGTTTCAGTACAGTACTGAGCGTGGTCAGTATTATCGGAAGCCTGGTCCTCCTGCCCTCTCAAGTGGGTGTAAAGATCCCGAGATACTACTTGAAGACAAGCTACACTATTCTTTTAGTGCCCGGCCAACATTTATACTTCAGTTATTGTGGGAAACCTATCTTTCATCGTTTAGCTCTTTACATTTGTGCAAGTCTGAAAGCACAATTAGAGATTACACACTTGACAGCAGCAGTCAAGTCGCCATAGTCTTACCAGACCAAAGGGCTGATCTCATTAGAGATACATGACTGGCGGTGATTTAACCCGAGGGCCACCATACTTCAGGTGAAGGGACAGGTTGAGGAGGAGAGACCTTCATAGTAACCTCAGCAGGTGTGGAGATTGAATCCATGCTGTTGGCGCCACCCTTTATGACAAACCAACCATCCAGCCAACTGAACTAAACTGATCTTGTAATACACAGAGCAACATTACGTTATACTTAAGGAAATGGCTTCAGTGAAATTTGATCTTCTCCAACTGTCACTGTTTAAGTAGTGAAAGAAAGGAAACAATTTGTATACATGCCTGGTTTAGAAAGCTATGTATGTATTTTGTTATCTGTTATAAACTTTATGTATATTTGTTTAAAGATGGCTGAAAATCTGGTTTGTGGAAAACAAACTGCAGGTATTCTGCTGTAAATAGACTAATAAATTTATAATTTTCTATCAAAAACCTTCCCAATTCAATTCTTTTGTTCAACTCTTTCTAAGCTGATGCTTTAACAATTCTCCAAAATGTTCTTGCAACCTCTGGGGCTGGAATTAACAGGCTGGGACCATTATCCCCAACTTAGCTGTGAGATTGAGAGCAAGAGAGATCAAGATTGAACATAAAGCTGAAAGGATAAACAAATCACAGGAACATGGGCAAAGGTCAGATTGAGATTAGCATAGAGTTACGTATGACTTCTTGCCATCTTGCAGGATGTTCAGCTGGACCAACTGCTCAGGTCTTACAAAAAGCCAACACAATGTTGGAATAAATAACTCTCTTGAATCAATGATTAAAAGCTCATCACTCCTGCTGTTCAATGTTGTTTAGCCTCAATGTGCTGGCTGTACAAAATCAGCTAATCAAGTTGTCCATCTAACAAACATGTGCGCTTGGAGGAACCGCAGAACAGAATGACATAACGGGCTGAACAGACAACTTCTCACCTGCAACCAGAGTCTGTGCCAGTTTACTGAAAATGGAGGCTCACTTGGTCCTGCTCCCCCACAGCATCGCTGGCGTTCTCAGCACGGATACTTTCACTCTTAATTTCATCTGTTTCCAAACTCTCAGGCTGAGCACTTCTGATAAGAGTCATGTGCTATGTCATTCCTCACATTAGCACTGCTTTCCAGGATTCTTTGCTGGCACCTTACCCATTCACAGCCATGAGATACGTAAGTGTCGCACAGTTGACTCTCATCAATTAGAAAAGTAGGTATACAGGGTTATGAGCTGAGCAGGGTCAGTTAAGTTACAGAGTCAATTAGATGTTGAGGTGGCAGCTACAGGGAGCAGCTCTAAAATTCTTAAACGACCTTGTACCAGGACTCATGCCCCTCCCTGTTGGGGTGATTCAAATTCCAAGGACTGGAAACCAGTTCAAAGGCAGAAGGCCCTTAATTCTGAATTGCAGCAGTAATCCCATGTTGACTCCTTCCGCCTTAGATGGTTACACACGTGCATTTCATCCCTTGGAAGGTGGTATTTCTTCCCTCAACATCTAGGGAATGGTGGAATCAACCATGTCAACTATCCTGATAAAGATGTACAATGTGATTGTGTTGAACTTTAGGTAAGAGAATACAGATGTCTTGACAAAATCTTGGGCATTGATGCCATAAGACATGGGTGCAGAATTAGACCATGTGGCCCACTGAGTCTACTCTGCAATTTGATCATGGCTGATGTGTTTCACAACACATTCTCCTGCCTTGTGTCTACAATTCTTGATCCACTTACTAATCAAAGCACAGCAGTCATGCAGCATCTGAGGAGCAAAAAAATCGACGTTTTGGGCAAAAGCCCTTCATCAACCCTTCTTGCATCACACTTGTCTCTGATCTCCAGCATCTGCAGTACTCACTTTCGCCAGTCTTCAACTGCTCATGTGACAAGCCCTTCATTCTTGACATCATCTTTGTGAACCTTCTCTGAACCTCAAAAGGCCAGCACATCCTTCCTTAGATATGGGACCCAAAATTGCTCCTAATATTCCAAATGCAGTCTAAACAGAGACTTATAGAGCCTCAGTAATACAACTCTGCTCTTATATCCTAGCCCTCTTGAAATGAACGCTATCACTGCATTTGTCTTCCTAACTGCCAATCAAACCTAGATTAACTGTGAGAATTCTTGAACTCAGACTCCTAAGTCTTTGTGCACCAGATTTCTGAAGCCTTGTCTGTGTAGAAAATAATCTACACCTCTGTTATTGCTTTCAAAGTGCATAACCTCACACTTGCCCACATTATATTCAATCTGCCACTTCTTTGCCACGCTCCCAGCCTGTCCAGTCCTTCCCCATCCTCACTGCTACCTCAACACTCCCTATCTCACCACCTTTGGAAATGGGAACATAACGTGCATGTTTTCTCAATAAGGCCACACACTGTATTGGATGACGGAGGGGAGGGAGTGTGCAGGGAGAGAACACACATGGAGGTGGAGATGGACAGAAAAAGAGTGCACACATGTTTCAGTGAGTGATGAGTGTATGAGTATGTGCACGTGAGACAGACAGGGAGAGAAAGAAAGAGTAGAGGAAGGTAGAGAAAGAGGGGGCTAGAGGAGACTATACTGTGATTTTGTTAACATGTTTTTTTCAAAAGAAGAAAACGAGAGGGGAGAAAGACATCTTTAAAACAGCTAGTTAGGGTCTGAAATGCACGACCAGAAGTGTGGCAAAGACCTGTTCAATTGATATGCTGAACAGGGCATCAGATGTTTAGTGAAATCTAAACACTGGACAATGTTTAGAAAACATGCAGGTTCCAGGTGTTAATGGAAACTGCTCAGAGCGCCACTGTACACAAAACAGCCTCCTCGTGCACTATAACAATTCTGTGATTCTGTTCAGTGAGCTAAAATCCCTTCTGCTCAGGATGAACTCTTTGTAGCGTACCTGATAAAGTTTGCTCATTCAGTCAGCCATGTTAAGAGCACAATTGTATGGAACATGCTATATAATCTCAATAAGTGGTATCCCAGAATGTTGCTGGGAATGGAGGGTTTGAATTATAAGGAGAGGCTGGACAAGCTGGGATTTTGTCGTAGAGGGTAGGAGGTTGAGGGGTAACCGTAGAGGTTTCCAAAATCAGGAAGGTATAGGTGAAGTGAATGGCAGGAGAGAGAGCGAGCGTGGGGTGGGGGAAAGAGGGGGCGGGGAAAAGAAAGGAGAGAGAGTGAAAGAGCGAGAGTGAGATAACGTGCGAGAAACAGCACGAGAGAAAAAAGGCTGGGGTTTCATCTCAGCATCACTTCCCAAGTAAAAAAGAAAAGCCAAATTCCTGTTGCCATATCATTTTCATCCTGGCAATGGGTCAAAGATTTTTAATTTTTATTTTTCAGCAGGGTCTGTCAAGTCACTGAACAGTGGCATATTTTCCAGACACTATGTCTGTTTGAGGGCTGAAAATGTGCTGCCAGAAAAGCGCAGCATGTCAGGCAGCACCCAAGGAGCAGGAGAATCGGACATGAGCCCTTCTTGAGGAAGGGCTGTTTGACCAACATTTGCCCACACATTATTACAGCGAACCTCAGCTGACTTGGCCCAGTTATATTGAACTATTGAAGGAAACATTTTGAATAGACAAAATAAAGACCGGGCTGCAGTGAGGGCCACAGAGGTAAACCGAACACACTCCAAGAGACATCTCATGAGTGAAAATGTTGTTTCAACTATTTTAAACATGGAAGTTGGTAATCATGCACCAGACACAACAGAGACTAAAGTACTTACGTTGCTGATAGATCAAATAGTAAGCAATGTTTCATTAACCTCCTCTCTCTCGCTCACTATTGCATCAGTGTTGAAAATGTAAAGTTCCTTCAGTTCTACAGGCTACAGTTGCACTGCTCATCATACATTTGCTTTTTATTTGCAGAATCTGGGTTCAAGTCCAGTTCTGACAGACGGGCACAGTCACTTCTGCTGTTTACTGTGAAAACTGTAAAAAGATTCCCTTGAAATCTGATAGAAAAATAAAAAAAAGATCTTGGATAATTTATTGAGAAAAAGATATACACAAAAGAAAAAAGACACCTAGTGTACATCACGTGACTCTCACAATCCCAGGAAAACAAAAACTTTAATTCCCATAAATAAATTTTTGCTCTAAATGTACATAATTCCAAAAGACCATATAAATATATACACAAGTCAGTTCTACAGATCCCAAGCAGGGGAGACAAAGGGTATTTATTGGAACAAATAGATAAGCTGTGTTAGAATAAAGGAAACAACACCTCTGTGCTCAGACTAAACACATTTCCACTTTCTGAGGCAGATCAAACACAACCTGGGCAAGGATTCCAATTTGAACAGATGGATCGCATTTCCCTGAAGGAATTAAGATTTCACTTGGCAATGTACCACACAGGTGATACACTCACTGCTGACACTTGTTATCGACTCTCTCAAAAGGCCTTACATGGCTCTATGCTTGGTGGGTCTTGTCAGCTGCTGTTTGAAGTGGTCAAACTACCTTTTAAGAAATTATTTCAGCTCGTACAAGCCCTAAAAGGTACTGGAGATTCAGTGAAAGCTGCATTAGCAAAAAGGTGACACACCTAAGTAGTATCACTGTGCATGGGACAAAATAATAGTCAGCCAAAGCCAATTTCTGTTGACAGGCCATATTCATCTTGGTAATGGGTAATGAGATTGAAGATTTTCATTTTTAAAATTTTTACTTTCTGGTGGGGTCTGTAAAGTCACTGAACAGTGACATATTTTCCAGCCATCATGTCTGTTTCATTAATATTTCCTCATACATTATTTCAGCACACCCAAGCTGACTTGGGCCAGTTACATCGAACCACTGAAGGTACAAACATTTCAAATAGACAAAAACGAAGACTGTGCTGTAAAGAGGGTCCTTGAATCAAATTAACAATAGCAACAGAAGAAAAGTGAACATAGTCCAGAAGACATTTTATCAGCAACGCTGCTGCAGCCACTTTATACTGTGAAGGCTGATAACTTGTTAATGGCCTAGAAATTAGATTGTATCAAATGAATACCTAAGGATCCAAGATGGCAATCAAAATGCCTATGCTCACCTCATGTTAGAAATTTGCATGCACGCCACTTTGGATGGTTTGCTCTGGAACAAGCCAGGGTGCATGACCCAAACAGACATTAGTCTCTTTGCATACACAAGTAAGGTGCCAAATTAGTCATTTCATGGCCAGTTTCTTTAGATGTGTAACAGGGCTCCATTGGAGAGGCAAGAATTAACTCACTTTCATGATCTATTGGGGAGCTCCACATAAAATCACTGTACCACCATACCCATCCAGGTCTCACCTGCTGTCGTCAAGCTCCTCCACAGCTGCAGTAACTCACCAATAGCAAGATAATGAGGACAAGTCAATTTCCCTTGGCCCTATTACCAAGCTCACCTGGTGCATGCAATTCAGATATGACCAATTTCTAGGCCTCAATAAAACAAACTTGCCAGAAGCCAGTACCTTGGTGAAACTCACTACTATCAATGGTACACTATGTACTGAGAACAAACGGTCCAACCTCTCCCTCCCCACAGGTAGGCAGGCACCAAAGAAGATTGTCCTTTCAGAAATGGGAAGTTACAATGGCTTATAATTAACTCTATGCAGCTCCTGTTGGAGCTTACAGCTGTTTCTCCATTTCAGTCAGAGATCTGAAAATCAGTGGGACCTCTGAAGCTCACGCTCTTAGCGGGAGAAAAAGGGGGCAATCAAACACTGCTGCAGATTAATTCTCAAACGCTTCTGAACAATTATCAGTTGTTCACAGATGGTGGGATCTTGCTGTGTATCTTGTGTCTGCCTTTCAAAATAAAAATCTGACTATGAGCACAGAGGTCATCCTGAGGGGCTATGTAAATACAAGCCTTTCTGACTCAAAGTAACTTCCCTTATAAAATAAATTGCAGAGTTACCACTGACGAGAAGTTGACAGAAGGAGGGATCCCCATCTTGCATGACTGAAAGGGCAAGCAGAATCCAATGTAAGCCATGCCACTGGCAATGTTTGGAAAATCAAGTTCTATTTAGGGTGCAGCCTGTTGACTGACTCGTAGTCTATTTGCAAGGACCACCAACGCAGCTTAATGTTGTATGTACTAACCATACCCTGACAGTTGAGAGCATCTGAGTATTAGTGTTACAATTATACATGTGACTCTTGTGGCTGTGTAGCTTCTGGTTGTCAATAAATCTGTCCCACATTATAAACAGAGTAAGTGCAGAGTAATTTTAAGAATGGCTACAATTACACAAATGAAATAGTTCGATAAAAATACAACTGGGGAGATAAAACCAAATACGCTCCTGCCCCTTATGTTACAGAGGAGCACTTTCACCTTACACTCTCTCCTTCCTACTGATTTCTATTTTAGCTCTTTGAAAGTTCCATGAATCATACATTAAAACGGCAAACTTGTACCACGTGCTATGTGAACCCCACTCCTAATCAATGCAATTTAGCAGTTCAGCTACTGAAGATATAATCACAAAACATCTTTTTTTATCACAGCATGAAATTGGCTCATTGTCAGAAACACCTACATATATTAATTCCTGGGGAAACTAACTACCTGTACTACACAGTTTTGCGCGAAGTAAAACTGCTTGTCATCGTATGGGAATGAAACTGGAACTTTACCTGCAAGAACAATGTAATCTTTCTCCAAAATACCTTGCAACCCCCTTTGGGTCCGAACCTTGCAGACCTAAGCCATATCCTGTTTATCAACAGTTTTAATTTCAGACGAGACCAGATTAAGATTTCCAACTCCCCCACTCTTTGGGTCAGCTACTTCTTTAGCCATTTAGAAACCTTTATCTTAAAAGTTCTTAATTTTTTGTTCATTCCTTTGGATTTCAGCCAAAGCTTGTTCGGTGCTCTTTTTAAAGAAATACACACTACATATCGCCCCCTCTTTTTCTGATCTTATTAATTTGCTCATCAACCTCTCACTTTTCAGGTGTGCACATGGCTCTGGTATGTGGAAGTTTCTCCTTTTTGATGCTGTCTGAACTGTTGCGTGCATCCAACATTTTCAGGTTTTATGCATCCGTAGTATTTTGCTTTGCCCTTCTATCCCAGCTTTGTTTAAGAAGCAAGGCCAAAAAGCTCCCTCTCCCCGCTGAAGAGATAATCTCAGGATTGTTGGACCACAGGATGATAAGCTCTGAAGGCTGCACTGGACTTTAAAATCATTACTCAATGTCCTTCTGAACATTTATTCAATTAATTTGGAGATAAAGTTCTGCAGTTCTCTCAAGAATCTTAAACAGATTGGATGTAGTCCAATGTGACAGGTTGTAGAAGGCATTGAGAAACAGCATAGTCCACAGACAGATTGATATAATTTCACTCAATGATATCTTATGGAAAAACAAAAATATAAACTAGTTTTGTGACAGCAATGCTGAAATTATACTGGGGAGGGTGAAGTTAATAATCTTGTAACTTTATTGGATCATCATCTTAACTCCTGATCATTCAAATTCACATTTGGTAACATTACAGCTAAAAAATAATTCAATTGAAAAGAACTTGCATTTATGCAAAAAAACTTCATAATTTCAGACTGTTGTAAAGTTCTTTTCAACTAATGGAATATCTTTCAACATTAATGCAGGCAAGTGAGGCATTCAATTTGTGCACAAGGTCCTTATAAGCGATAAGGAGCCAAAAAAAAAAAACAAGATAATGAGCCTTAGGTCATGTTGGTGGAGGGTTTAAAAACATTATTAAAAGACAAAGCACTGACAAATTTGAATCAAACAATTAAATGAGTTGTAATTAAAAGTTAATGTAAATCTGTACAATTGTAAAATTTACAACCTATCACATTAAATAAATATATCCCCCAAAAAGCTTCTTGAGTGTCACTGGATAAACGAAAACACTACAGTACGGAATTCACCAGCCTCCATCTTCATGGAAAGACACAGATTAGAATTAGAAATAAAAGCCCTTACCATCATAAATCTTCTACTGGATTGTTTCAAAACCTTACTGGTGAACAATATTTATTGTCATTAGAACATTCTACTAGGTCATTCAGCAATTGACTGCAATTAATGTCACGACTACCAAATTTTTAAAAGGTTTTTCAGCATGATATAGAATCACTTACTGAGCAGAAGCTACTAATGTTTTACAGTTTCTGCCTCCTCCTGCCCCATCTGTCACCAGGTTACACTCCCCTTTCCACTACCAGCTCCAGCTCCAATAGAATTTTGGGAGGAAATAGAAAGCTTCTATTTTTGCATTTTATGTTCTATACAGAAACGACAAATTACACAACATTGCTTCTAAAATGCTCAGATTAATGGCTTATCCTTGAACGGAATTTAAATATTTGTGCAGGGACACAAACGTGGCAACTATACGGTACATCTTCTGATAAGCCAAAACAGGGCTTTCAGTTTTATAGTCCCTACACAATCAATTCTATTTCATTGTTTAAAGGGGCCGCACGAATATTTCCAATAATTGTAAACTGAAAGGACTCAAAAACTGCAACACTCAACCAGAGACCAGCAGTCTAAAGTAGTTGTCCTCCCCTGGATTACATCATCATCTGCACTGCTTTTACGCCGGATGTAGTGAAGGCCTAAGAAACATGCTCGCAGAATATTTGCACTGTATGCCTTGAAAGATAAATGCAGCTATATAGTTTCAAAAAGGCAGCAGGGGTGGGCTGTGGGCAATAGCTTCTCCCAATGTGTGCGCATTTTGCAGTCAGTACCATCAGTTTTGCCTGAATATTCCTCCTGCACTTAATATCAATGCCTGTTTGGGTCATCCAGAAGGCACAGAGAACCAACTGTGCGTGCTTAGTGGCCGGACAGGAAGTGAATTACCTGTTTACAATTGAGGGGCTGGGTCATTTGAACATGGGATGATGGAAAACCCCATCAAATATCCCCTGTCCTCATTCAGTACAAAAGGAGAATCTGCAGTGCCACAATGAACTTGCTGAACTTGTCCAGGGGGCGAGATCAAAATTCACAATAGATTGCTGGTTGAATCTATAATGATACACTCTCCAGGGGAACATTGGTAAGAGATTCTCTGCTACCATATCTGAACTTCTTAGGTTGTAAGCTCGGAGTGTGGCATGCTGACGCACTCCAAACTGTGCAAATCAAACAATCCAACCACTGTGCCAAGTCACAATTATGATACTGTATTTGAGGAAGACAAAAAAAATCTCTCAATCTTAAAATTAAATTTCTAAAAATATTTGCCTTTAATAAAAAGGGCTGATTTTTGCTGGATGGTTTGTTATCCCACAACCTACACTCCCTACACCATTTCAGAGTCCAAATGGTCAATCTTCATAAATGAGCCAGAGGAGTATTTGACAACCAAGAATATTGCAGTCAAGCCCCAATGACCCAGAGAGGCACTTCGGAGGACGGCCCACTTGTTAAAACTTTGAATTGGAATTGCTGTCTGATTTCAGTCTTGCTAGCACAGAGTCAATGCAGCGGTGTTGCTCTAACTGATAGTGGCTGATTTAGCTCGGAGCAGGAATCAAATATTCTGGTCCTCATGTATTAGGTCCATACTAGCCTCATCAACTGGGAAACCTACACTGATTCAATTTGGGAATAAGAGTAAAACATGTACTTCAGAAAAAGGAGACTTTGAAGCCAGGCAGAACAACAAATTTTTGAACAATTTTATCATACACTGACATCAGGTGTAACACCACCATACAAAGAGAAGGGACTATTTTGACATTGCCAGTTAACAGGAGGGAATAACAGCATCCTGCCCAATAGCAGGACAGAGGTCTCGTTCCAGATTAGTGTGGTGTACTATCAGATCTGCCTTAGAAATCAGAAATCAACTGAAATCAGGATTCAGTTTTAGTTATCATTGCCCGTTGTTCACCTTATCAGCAAAACTGGTGGTGGTTACCCAACAACAGAGCAGTAGTATTGTATAGTGTCCTTGTTTATGACCCAGTTAGAGCTTTCCCCACGACTCTGGAGGTGGGAATTGGTCTACGTCTCCCATCTCATTGAAGGTTTGCTCGCCCAATGTAAATGTGAGCTTGTATCGTAACCGGACTTTCTCCTGTAAAGAGTGATACTGCATTTTAGTCTTTTGTTCATAAACATCCAAACAAGAACATTTTCCAAAAGAAACAAATTACCTCTTAACAACAGAGGTGCAATATCATCAGCCCTATTAAAAATAAATCAAACTATCTGGTTTTCACTTGAGTGGAGTATTGAACATCTTGAGTTCTGAAGAGACTGTGCTTGGGTTCCTGTGTTTTCCATGTGTAGGTCTTACCTTTGTTCCTATGCTAAGCCATGACAAGGACCAGGAACATCAACACAGTAGGATTGAAAGTTTCCAGAGAGGAGGACCTCACATTCTTTCATTTGCCTTGTTCACTGACCGAGTCATCTGAACAGTTCACCTCTTTGCCTTCTTGGGAATTACACAGGATCTGCACTCTGCAAGAGGCCATTCAACCTAACTGGTTTGTGTTAGTGTTTAAGATCTATAGGAACTTATCTACACGTCCAATTCATTACCTTTTCTCGCATCTATTCATCCAGCCAGCCTTGAAGACTATCTATTCTAATAATCCCCACAACAGCAAGTCATGCATTCTAACCACTCTCTAGATAAAGAAGTTGCACCTCAATTCCCTCTTGGAATTATCTGTAATGATTTGTCCCAGGGCAGGTCCTCTGCTCATTTCTCCACATGTTTTGGCCTCAAGCTTTCCTCCATGGGTTCTGTCGAGAGAACCCATTTTCAACTTCAAAAGGCACCAGTACTCTCGGATGCACGAGGAACTTTCCCATTGCCTTCCTCATGAGTCCCTCTAGGAATCATGCCCTTTACCAAAGGGTCCTCTGTCTAGGAGTAACAATTGCCCCAAAACATTCTAATCCTTCTACTATCACCAAAAGCTCTGGTGGATTTGCCACTGGGTATGGTTCATAATCTTCAGCATTGAACATGTACCTCGGCTTAGAGACACTCTCCCAACCAGGCAGGAATGATCATCCTAAGATTTCAAATGGCTTTTTCTGAGAATTTATTCACAACTATTTTATATTAAGCAACCCCTAATATTGAACTCCTTCCACAAGGCAGCAGAAAATACTTTCTTGAACTGAGCAAGAGGGATGATGTACATACACGTCAAGACTGATTATACAATGCAGTGCTGTACAGTAGCAGTGAACATTTATGTTACCATTTTAACAAAGAAACATTCTTCAGACTGCTTATGATCAGCGATGAGACAGGGTTAGAGGGGATAAGTTATTGCTCTGCCAAAATCACTTGCCTCAGTTATTAGTGTGTTAACATGTGCACAATAATTAAAAGCACACTCACCTTCTGTGGGTTTGCTAGTAGCAAGACCTGTGTAATTGCAGAAGGCTGAAGTATTGGATTAAATGCTGGTAGCTCGGTGCCAGAGGGAGGCTGCAGCTTGACCTTCATGACCTGCAAAACGATGCAATTAAAAATTTTCACAATGAGTCGGTCAGCTAGAGAATGGGTGAGAGAGCGCGGATGCGAACAGGTGAGACAGCAAAGGAGAGGGGTCACAAATAGGCAAAAGAGAAAAACAATTTCCTCTGGTAGGAGCGCCCAGTGGAACGGGATGTAACGCAAACTGAAGCCAGACTGTTTAGGGATGATGTTATAAAATATATTTATTCACCGAAAGGGCTGTGGCATTTTCGAACATCCTCCTTCAAAATGAGACTGGGGAGTCAATTAAAATGTTCAAAACCAGACTGACAGATTTTTGTCATCAAAACCCCATTATCTTTAAACCAATACCAGTCAGAGATCAGCTATAATTTCACTAAATGGCAGCATAAGCTCAAAGGAGCTCAATGGTGTACTCCATGTTCCTATGAACAACATTTTGTAAAGCAGCCTAACACTTTTTTAAGGCTTTACACATCTCCTGCTCTCCAAACTAGTCAGTCAGTGACACTATTCTTAAAAAAAACCCTTCGGACTATGCAAGGAGTAAAATTAAAGAGAAGGAGAAAGCTTGCGCTCTGCTGCCACAAGACAACTGATTTCAGGATCTTTGAGGGCAATCTTTAGGCTGTAGATGACTGCAAGGCCTTGACTGGAGGTTTCTGGAAACTAATGACATTAAGAGTTAGGGACGCAATGCATTGAGGAGATAATCAGTCACGATTCATAATGTGGGGCAGGCTCAGTGGGTTGAATGGCCTTGCTCTTGCTTCGATGTTCTCAGCAAGAAATATGGAGACAACAAGAACCAAAGATGGGAAATAGCTCACCAGACCAAAAAAGCAGAGAAGAAATTCATATATCTCATGCAATTAAAATCACATCAATCATTGTGGCCTCAATATTTACCGGCTTTACATATTTCTTGATTTTAAATAAACGCTTTGCACTTTCACCAAGTTTCCAGATTAGTAATAGTGATGGTTGAAGACTTTTTTTAACAAGTAATGATAATTCTTTTCTGACTAATTATTTCTAAAAGTTTCCCACCACAGCAGTTAAACATGACTGTTCTGTGCTTATTTTTGAACAAGGGCTGAACACCTGCAGTAGTCCAGTCCTCTATCACCTCTCCTGAGGCTACTGAAGACAAAGAATATAGTCAACGCCCCTGCAATCTTTACTCTCACTTCCTTCAATGCATCTCGTCTTGGTGCCTTGTCAACACTAAACACCTACAGTCTACCCAACACTTATTCCTTATCAATTCTGAACCCTTCTAGTGACTGTGATTCCTCCTCTCTCACCATGGCATAGAAAACATCTAGTTCCTTTGTAAAGACAGATGCAAAAATATTAATGATTTATTATTAAACACTCCAGCAATACCTCTTGCCCTTGTGTGTAAATCCCCATTTTGGTATTTAATTGGTCTTCCTGCTCTTTTTAACCATATGAGTTATGTGCAGATTGAAAAGTTTAGGATTCCTCTTTCTGTTGGCTACCAGTCTTTTCTCAATCTCTCTTTGGTTTTAGATTAGATTACTTACAGTGTGGAAACAGGCCCTTCGGCCCAACAAGTCCACACCGACCTGCCGAAGCGCAACCCACCCATACCCCTACACACCCTTACCTAACACTACGGGCAATTTAGCATGGCCAATTCACCTGACCCGCACATCTTTGGACTGTGGGAGGAAACCGGAGCACCCGGAGGAAACCCACGCAGACACGGGGAGAACGTGCAAACTCCACACAGTCAGTCGCCTGAGTCCGGAATTGAACCCGGGTCTCAGGCACTGTGAGGCAGCAGTGCTAACCACTGTGCCACCGTGCCGTTCTCGAATATGCTTTTTCGCCTCCCCTCTGAAACTTCTAAATTCCTCTCGGTTCTCAAATGAACCTTTCTGGCGTGTCATAAGCACATATTTTTCCTCTATTTTAATTGCTATCAGCTTTCTCATCTAGGGAGCTCTGAAATGGTTTATTCTCCCTTTCACTTTTGAGAGAATATACCTGGATTGTAATTGAACCCAGCTCCTCTTTGAAGGTAGAGTTGAGAGTGTGGTGCTGGAAAAACACAGCAGGTCGGGCAGCATCCAAGGAGCAGGAGAATTGACATTTTGGGTAAAAACCCTTCATCAGGAATGAGGCTGAGCGCCAAGAGGGTGGTGAGATGAATGGGAGGGGGGGTTGGAGGGGCTGTGGAGGTAGCTGAGAGTGTGAAAGGTAGATGGAGGTGGGGGTAATGGTGATAGGTCAAGGTGGGAAAGATGGACAGGGAGGATAGGTCATGAGGGCGCTGCCGAGTTGGAGGGTTGGAACAGGGATATGGGGGGGGGGGGGGGGGGGGGGGGGGGTGAGGGGGGAAAGAGAGGAAACTAGTGAAATCCACATTGATGCAGCTCCTCAGATGCTGCCTGACCTGCTGTGCATTTCCAGCACCACACTCTCCAGCATCTGCGGTCTTCACTTTCACCTCTTTAAAGGGAGCCTATTGTTCTGCTACAGATTTTTTCCATCAACCTCTCATTCCATGTTGTACAGTTCTGTCCTTGTCCTATTCAAGTCGGCTCTCTCCCAGTTAATTATTCTTACTCTGGATTTCCTATTATTCTTTTTTATCATCCCACATGTTGTTATTATACAGTGACTGCTATCTCTAAACATTCCTCGACTGATATCTGAGGTACTTGCCTCAAGTCATTTCCAAGAACCATATCCATTAGCGCGTCCTTTCTTGTGGGCTGGACACAATGTAGAAGATTTTCCTGAACACAATCTGGAACATTTAACACTTTTCCCTTTCTGTCCCAGTCTGCACTCAGGGAGGTATATTCACTCCAGAATGTTGCACCTCTCTGTAATTTCCCTGCACATCTTCCCCCAAGTTGCTCCCATTGGTCGTCTATAAACTACACCAAGCACTGGAGGTAGTTAACAGAAGGTTCCCTGGGATGATTCCCAGTATGGAGAGATTATCTTGGGACCAAAAGTGGACAGCTTGTGACTGAACTCATAGGAGTCTAGAAGAATGAACAGTGATCTCATTGAAATATATAGGATGCTCATATATGAGAAGACATTTCCCCACATGAAAGAGGGTCTAGGACCAGAGGGCGTAGTCTCAGAATTAAGGGGCATCAAAACAGAGATTTACACAAGGGCTAGAGACATTTAAGTGTTAATAATAATAATCAATATTTTTGCATCTGTCTTTACAAAAGAACACGATGAAGAGGAGTTTCTTCTCTCAGAGGATTGAGTTGTCTTTGGAACTTCTTGCCACAGAGAACTGTGGGGGTAGAGACCTTGTTTATACTTAAGGCCGAGATAGATTTATTCTTGATCAGTAGGAGAATCAAGGGTTATGGGGAAATGCAGCATAGTGGATGCGAGGAAAGTTGGATCAGTCACAATCCTATTGAATGGTGAAGCAGGCTTGAGGGGCCGAATGGCCTCGTCCTTTTCCAATTTCTTATGGTCTTAAACAATGCAATTGCAACCTTTTTGATCATTAGCTCTTGCCAAATTGATTCTTTGAACCCTCAGGTACCTTCCTTCTCCAGCACTGCAATACTTTCCTTACTCCAGCTTCCCACAATGATATTCCATTCACAAACAAATGCTATCTGCTTCTCAAAGTATTTTGTACACTCCAGCATTTGACCCCAATATTCCCTATTGGTTCACACCCCTGATGAGCTAAAGTTCTCCCAACAGCTATATCTGACAGTTAATAAAGATACATGCCCAAATTCTTGATATACAGTAAGTGCTGTTCATCGATGGTGTGAAAGCATCAGATTAGACACATCGGATAAATGGAAGGCTGAGGATGAAATACAGGCAGCAGTATAATCAAGGGTTATGATTGCAAACAATGAAGATCTCTGGTGAAGTGGGTAGTGTCTCCGACTTTGAATCAGAAGCACTTGGTTGAAACTTTCCACAGATTTGACAATTATGAGAGGTTCATTGACAGTGTGGCCAAACAAGTTGATCATTAGTTTGTAAATCCTTCTAATGCACTTACAGTGAGTGATAAGAACAGGAGAGTCTCCTGGTCAGCTATACTTAATATGGAGCTGTGATTCTCAATCTCTAGCCTCTGGATTGAAGCCAATTATCCATTCTGGGGAACAATAAAAGAGGTGGCATGCTGGCTCAGTGGTTAGCACTGCTGCCTACACAATTCCAGGGACCTGGATTCAATTCCAGCCTTGGGGGGAGTGTCTGTGTGCAGACTCCACATTCTCCCCGTCTGTGGGTTTCCTCCGGGTGCTCCGGTGTCCTCCCACAATTCAAAGATGTGCAGGTCAGGTGATTTGGCCACGCTAAATTGCCTACAGTGTTCAAGGATGCGTAGGTTAGGTGCATTGGTCAGGGGTAAATATAGGGTTGGGGAATGGGTCTGGGTGGGTTACTCTTCGGAGAGTTGGTGTGGACTTATTGGGCCAAAGGGCTGGTTTCCACACCATCGGGATTCTATAAAATAACCTACCAAAACAGACTGTATGTGTAGTCCGCTTCCTGCATCTCTAATTCAAGAAGGAATTATCTAAACAAGTTTATTAATGGCAAATGGAGCCAGAAATCATAAAACAGAAACCTCGTGCTTTTTTTAAAAAAAAACATCCAGCAGTTTCAATGAAAGCACTGAATTAAAGGCTGAGTTTTACACAGGCCCACCGCTGCTGGCAATAGACAACAGGTGCAGGAGTAGGCCACATTCAGCCCTTCGAGCCTGCACCGCCATTCAATGTGATCATGGCTGATCATTCCTAATTAGTATCCTCTTCCTGCCTTATCTCCATAACCCTTGATTCCACTATCTTTGAGAGCTCTATCCAACTCTTTCTTAAATGAATCCAGAGGCTGGGCCTCCACTGCCCTCTGGGGCAGAGCATTCCACACAGCCACCACTCTCTGGGTGAAGAAGTTTCTCCTCATCTCTATCTTAAATGGTTTACCCCGTATTTTTAAGTGGTGTCCTCTGGCCTTGAAAGTCATGATTTATATTTTTCCCTGCTGTCATGTCTTCCAGCCTGCTGAGGCAGAATGCTCTGCTTTCAGCAGCTGATAGACAAAGGGCCACCTAAGGGACTCAATTTATTGGAGGACATGTGGGATGCTCAGTAGCTAAGCTGCGGATGGTATATTACCAATGGAAGCTGCAAATTGAAAAGCTATCCCATTCTCTGGGTTGGGGAAAAGATTCTGATCAAAGAGCTGAATGATTTTAGGGGGATACACTGACATAAAGGTAATGTCACTCGAGTATTAGTAGTGAGATCCATGCTAATACTCTGGGAACAACCTGCAGATGCTGCAACTCTGAAAAACAGAAACTCAGCAGGTCTGGCAGCATTTGTGGGGAAAGAAAGAGTTGATGTTTTAAGCCTGATATGACTCCCCAAAGAGTCACATTTGGCTCGAAACATCAATGATATTTCTATCCCCACAGATGCTGCCTAACCTGCTGAGTTTCTCCATTCTATCTTGTTTTTGATGCCCTGGGAATACTGGTTCAAATCCTACCACAGCAGCAGGTGGAATTTCAATTCACTCAACAAATCCAGAATTCCTCTTGGAAATGAGGACCACAAAACCATTGTTGATTGTCATAATAACACATCTGGTTCATTAGTGTCCTTTAAGGAAGGAAATCTGCCATGCTTGACTGATCCAGTCCATGTGATTCCAGACCTATGGTATTTGATTCCAAATTGCCCTCTGAAATCGCCAAGCAAGCCATTCAGCTCAAGGGCAATTAAGGATGGACAACAAATGCTGACCTTGCCAGCAACACTCACATCCTATGAAAGAATAATAAAAAAAACATGGAAGTGAGCAACATATCAGAGATATCCCAGATTCAGTCCCGAGACAATGCTGCCATTTACAGTGGCAGAAACAGCACTACAACCAAGTCTTAGAATACATGGCCTGAACAGCAGATGAATACATCAGAAGACATCGTACTTCTGATCACTGTTTACAGAATCCCAATGGAAAATGCAGACTGTGTAAATATAACTTATAATGACCAGTAGACCATCACAATGGAGTAGCTAACTCCAAGATGTGGGATAAGACACAAGATACTTGGGAAAGTATTAAGGAATTAGTTCTATGGAATGCAAGTCAGAGTTAGTCCATTCAGGAGAAGGGTAACTACATTTAAAAATAATCCAATCTTGCAAAATGACAACTTGCACAAAGAATGTGGAAAAGAGCTAATATAAAGAAGGACCCTGGGGTCCGTTATACCTTAGGAACAGCAGCTTGGAATCTTATATTTTTCACTGGTTGTGGTGCCGTACTGATCATGGAAGTGACAACAACCAAAACATCTGGCTGTCCTGGTGGAGGGTCCTTCGCAAAATGAAACAGAACTCGAAAACTATTCTTATCATATACAGTAACTGGCAAGATGCTACCTGTGTGGCAGAGATGGAGAAGAAAGTCAAGTGAAATGTATTGATCATAAAATGCTGCAACAGTAGTTTCTCCCACCTGCCATTTCCCATACAGTGAGCATCTCTAACACCATGCACTTACCATTCATCCAGCACTGCCCTCTAACCTTTTGCCAAACACCTCAACCAATGTTGGTCAGGCATCTTCTCTCTCCCTTCATCTTGAACCATCATCTGTTCCACATCACATAACAAGATGTGCAAGAGACGGGTGAATGAGGGACAGACTGTGAAAGTTACTGCATGTGTCTGTCTGCCTGTATGGATGCTAGATGAGATTGGGATTGGGCTCAGTGAGATATAAAAGCCTAATGCTCACAGTCAGAAGCAGACTAGTTGGCTAGGAAATCTGCTATCATCTATGAGACCAAACAGGAGACAGTGAGGTCTGCAGATGCTGGAGATCAGAGTTGAGAGTGTGTTGCTGGAAAAGCCTCCCCAACAACCCACCCTCCCCTCCTGGCATCTTCCTCTGCCACCATAGGAATTGCAGAACCTGCACCCACATGTTTCCCCCTCATTCTGTCCACAGCCCCAAAAGGAGCCTTCCACATCCAAAGTTTCACTTGCACTTCCACACGTCATTTATTTTATCCTAATGCGGTCTCCTCTACATTGGGGAGACTAAACACATTCTCGCAGAGCGCTTTACAGAACATCTTCAGGACACCCGTGTCAATCAACCCTACCACCCTGTGGCCGAACATTTCAACCCAGCCACCCACTCTGTTGAGGACATGCAGGTCCTGGGCCTCCTCCATCACCACTCCCTCACTACCCGATGCCAGGAGGAAGAACGCCTCATCTTCCGCCTTGGGACCCTCTAACCCCGCCCTCATGACCTGTCCCACCTGTCAATCTTCCTTCTCACCCATCCATTCCACTCTCCTCTCTGACCTATCACCTTCGCCCCCACCTCCATCCACCTATTGTACTCTCAGCTACCTTTCCCCCAGCCCCACCCCCTCCTATTTATCTCTCCACCCCCAAGACTCCCAGCCTCATTCCTGAAGAAGGGCTCCGGCCTGAAACATCGATTTTCCTGCTCCTTGGATGCTGCCTAACCTGCTGTGCTTTTCCAGCAACACACACTCACATATGGGACTAAACACCTGAGTGACGTCTGTAAGATAGGAGCAAATTACTCCCCCACCATTACACATGCACCAAACAAAAAAAGTCTTCAAAGCTCTTCACTTTTGTAGTACTTAATATAAAACGCAGTTCTGCCAGCTCATGAAATTACATAAAACATAGGACAGTACAGCACTCAAGATCACACTAAACTACATATCCTTCACGTGTCTTTCCAGGTGTCTCTTACATGTCCCTAATGTGTCTGACTCTACTACCACTGCTGGCAGTGCATTCCACGCACCCACCACTCTACACAAAGAACCTACCTCTGACATCTCTCCTAAACCTTCCTCCAACTACCTTAAATTTATGCCGCCTCGTGATAGACATTTCCGCATGGGAAAAAAAAAGGTTTCTGGCTATCCACTCTAATTGTGCCTCTCAACATCTTGTACAGCTCTATCAAGTCACTTCTTATCTCCTTCACTCCAATGAGAAAAGGTCTAGCACCCTCAACCTTTCTTCATAAGACATGCTGTCCAGTCCAAGCAGCATCTTGGTAAATATCCTCTGCACCTCTCTAAAGCTTCCAGATCTTTCCTATAATGAGGCAACCAGAACGGAACACAATATTCAAAGTGTGGTATAATCAGGGCTGTATAGAGCTGCAGCATAACCTTGCAGCTCTTAAACTCAATCCCCCTGCTAATGAAAACCAACACACCATACATCTTCTTAACAACCCTATCACCTTGGGTAAAAAATCTTCTAGGAGAAAGTGAGGACTACAGATGCTGGAGATCAGAGCTGAAAATGTGTTGCTGGAAAAGTGCAGCAGGTCAGGCAGCATCCAAGGAGCAGGAGAATCGACATTTCGGGCATGAGCCCTTCTTCAGGGCTCCATCTGCCACTTATCACTGTGGTTCTGAATCCTGTCAATGTCCTGTTGCAAGCTACAACAGCCCTCCACACTATCCTCAACTCCACCAACCTTCATGTCATCAGCAAACTTACTAACTCACCCATCCACTTCCTCATCCAAGCCACTTATAAAAATCACAAAGAGCAGAGGTCCCAGAACTGATCCCTCCGTAACACCACTGATCACTGATCCAGGCTGAATATTTCCCATCTACTACCACTCTCTGCCAGTCAATACCGTATCCAGACAGCCAGATTTCCCTGGATCCCATGCCTCACTTTCTGAATGAGCCTACAATAGGGAACCTTATCAAATGACTTGCTAAAGTGTCTTTGCAAAGTGAATGCTCCCAAAGTCATTTCATAATCATGGAATAATAACCCAGGAGATTTCCAGGCACTAGCTCTTCGAAAGAGCTATCTAATAGGTGTACTCCTCCTGTCCTATTGCTCCGATCAATGTTCCATTACAAGCTTATCCTGCAAGTTACTGTTGAATTGGTTTCCACCATCCTTTTCGATCGTCCATTCCAGATTGCAACTTGATCATAAAAACTGTTCATGTCCTCCTTTAACCAACCACTTTAAACCAGTGCCATCTGCCTAAGGACCCTCTGCCAACAGAAACAGTTTCATCAGAACTCCCTTTAACACAGTCTGCCACAAAAAGGAGAACAACTGCAGCCTCTGCACTAAAGTAAAGAACAAGGTGAAAATACTCACTTGGTTTAATTGATTCTAGAGGTACTAAAACATTAGTGAGGGAAATTTCCTGCTGAGGCATAGGTGAGGTTTTGAGGCCTCCTTGTGCATCGTGCTGCATCCCAGGCTGCTCTATACATGGTGCAGCTGAAGCTGTGGGTAAGTTAGAGCTGCCTGTAAATGCTGCAGGCTGATCAGATTGAAGGGCAAGGCCTGCGGAAAGAGCTGTGCTTAAAACTGGCGAGACGCTCTTGCTTGAAGCAGGATAAAGTGGCGACGTGCCCAAGGCAACTGCAGTGCTAGTGTTCGATTTATTTTGGAGATCTCGAAGAGTTTGTCTTTGCTGAGGAGCTGACCTATTGGTAAAGCAAATTACAATTGTAAGAAAATGTTATTGATGGATACTGCGGCGTTTTTGCCTACCCCTGGTCAGAAAAGGTGTTTTATAATCATTTAACTTTAAGGAACAAGGAAAACAAAGTTAAAAATTTCCATCTTGCACTCAAAAAGACTGGGACTCAAGAAACAAAAAAAAAATCCCCGCTGGATTTGCAATGAATTTCATGCTCTAGAAATTACATATATTCATACGGAGGACTCTCCTTTGTGAGGGAGAAAGGGGTTTGTACAGACGTTCTACTTATTTCATTAACAAGGGTTGGCACGGTGGCTCACAGCACCAGGCTCCCAGGTTCGATTCCAGCCTCAGGCAACTGTGTGTGGAGTTTGGAAAATTCTCCCTGTGTCTGTGTGGGTTTCCTCTAGGTGCTCCAGTTTCCTCCCACAGTCTAAAGATGTGCAGGTCAGGTGAATTGGCCATGCTAAATTGTCCATAGTGTTAGGTGCAGTAGGAAATCTGTCTGGGTGGATAACGCTTCGGAGGGCTGGTGTGGACAGGTTGGGCCGAAGGGTCTGTTTCCAAACTGTAGGTAATCTAATCTAATCTTAAAAAAAGGGTCACGGAGACACCAACTCAAAGACATCTCCTCCTACTGCCCCCTCGACCATGACTCCATCCCCCATCAGAGCTGAAAAGGTTTTGCTGGAAAAGCACAGCAGGTCAGGCAGCATCCAAGGAGCAGGAGAATCGACATTTCGGCCATGAGCCCTTCTTCAGGAATCATCCCTGACCTGACCTGCTGTGCTTTTCCAGCGACATATTTTCAGCTCTGATCTTCAGCACCTGCAGTCCTCACTTTCGCCATTCCCCATCACCTAACCATCATCTCCCAAACCGTACAGAACCTCATTCACCTCAGGAGATCTCCCACCCACAGCTTCCAACCTCGTCATCCAGGAACACCGCACCGCCCGATTCTACCTCTTTCCCAAGATCCACAAGCCTGACCACCCCGGCCTACCCATTCTCTCAGCCTGCTCCTGACCCACCGAACTCATTTCCACCTACCTCAATACTGTCCTATCCCACTAGTATAGGAATTCCCCACATACATTCGAGACGCCAACCACATCCTCCACCTCCTCCAAGACTTCTGCTTCCCTGGCACTTAATGCCTCATCTTCACCATGGACATCCAGTCCCTCTATACCTCCATCCGCCATGACCAGGGCCTCCAAGCCCTCCGTCTCTTCCTCTCAACGTCCCCAACAGTACCCCTCCACTGACACACTCATTTATTTGACTGAACTGGTCCTCACCCTTAACAGTTTCTCCTTCGAATCCTCCCACTTCCTCCAGACCAAAGGGGTAGCCATGGGCACCCACATGGGCCCCAGCTATGCCTGTCTCTTTGTCGGCTACGTAGAACAGTCCATCTTACACCAAAACCACTCCCCACCTCTTCCTCCGCTACATTGATGACTGCATCGGCGCCACCTCGTGCTCCCGTGAGGAGGTTGAGCAGTTCACCAACACATTCCAATCTGACCTTAAATTCACCTGGACCATCTCTGACACCTCCCTCCCCTTCCTGGACCTCTCCATCTCCATTATGGACGACCGACTTGACACTGACATTTTTTACAAACCCACCGACTCCCACAGCCACCTGGATTACACCTCTTCCCACCCTACTTCCTGCAAAAATGCCATCCAGTATTCCTAATTCCTCTGCCTCCGCCATATCTACTCCCAGGAGGACCAGTTCCACCACAGAACACACTAGATGACCTCCTTCTTTAGAGATCGCAATTTCCCTTGATGATGCCCTCCAACGTATCTCATCCACATCCTGCACTTCCGTCCTCAGACTCCACCCCTCCAACCGTAACAAGGACAGTCCACCCTATCAACCTTCGCATTAACCGCATCATCCATCAACATTTCCGCTACTTCCAAACAGACACCACCACCAGATATATTTCCCTCCCCACCCCTTTCCACAAAGACCGTTCCATCCGTGACTACCTGGTCGAGTCCACACTCCCCAACAAGCCGCCCTCCCATCCTGGCACCTTCCCCTGCCACGGCAGGAATTGCAAAACCTCCGCCCACAACACCTCCATCACCACCATCCGGGGCCCCAAAGGAGCCTTCCACACCCAAAGTTTCACCTGCACATCCACCAATGTCATTTATTGTATCTGTTGCTCCCGATGCGGTCTCCTCTACATTGGAGAGACTGGACGCCTCCTCCCAGAGCGCTTTAGAGAACATCTCTGGGACACCCTCACCAATCAATCAATCAACCAACCAACCACAACGCCCCGTGGCCCAACATTTCAACTCCCCCTTCCACTCTGCCGAGGTCATGGTGGTCCTGGGCCTCCTTCACCGCCGGTCCCTCACCACCCGAAGCCTCGAGGAAGAATGACTCATCTTCCGCCTTGGGACCCTTCAACCGCAGGGCATCAATGTGGACTTCACCAGTTTCCTCATTTCCCCCTCCCACCCCCCCACCCCCCCCCACCAACACCACCTTACCTCCGTTCCAACCATCCAGCTCAGCACCATCCCCATGACCTGTCCTACCTACCAATCTCCCTTCCCATCTATCCACTCCACCCTCCCCTCTGCCCTATCACCTCTGTCCCCATCCCCATTCACCTATTGGGCTCTTTGCTACCTTTTCCCCAGTTCCACCACCTCCATTTACCCCATTTATCTCTCCACCCTGGAGGCTTCCTGCCTCTATTCCTGATGAACGGCTTTTGCCCGAAACATCGATTTTCCTGCTCCTCGGATGCTGCCTGACCTGCTGTGCTTTTCCAGCACCACTCTGATCCAAACCCTTCAGGCTTCTTCCTGTCTTCTGAGAACCTTGTTCCACTACAAGTTATAACCTTTTAGATTTTTTTCATTTTAAAAAAAAGGTTCAGATACTATATGACTGTCTTATTCCTCAAAAAGAACCGCTGGCAACCCAATGGCGCACAGCTGTTACTGGTGGCAGAGGTGGGAATCATTGGATGAGCTGCATTCCCCACAACAAGGTAAGATACAATGACAATGCTAGCTCAAAATGCACTTGTAATTCATTGCCCACAGTGTCTTACCATTTGACCTGTTGAGATCCTGGAGGCAACGACTGCTGAAGGAGGGTTTTCCCCAACATATCCAAGTCATCCAAGGCTCTGCTCCCAGAGGATGCAGGCACGCAGGCAGGGGCAGGATTTTGCTGGCCAGCTGTCGAAGCTGCTGGCTTCAACAACTCAGAGGACAATACGCCGGATTCTGCTGAGGTTACGGGGCCACTCAGCTCTTCAGACTCAGAGGACTAGTGGGGATAAATATAACATGTGTTTTTGTTATGGAAAGTGAGCACGTCTTTTATGTATTATGAAAGCAAAAAAAAAATAGGAAGTACTGATGAAGGTTCAAAAACGATTACAATTGTTTACAAATAATTTACAAACAATTATCTCAAAATTGAGAAGTTAGCGCCAACAGACAAGGTTGGAAAGGCTGGGGCATGTTTTTCTAGAAAACAGAAGACAGAGGAGACCTACTCAAAGCCTTAAAATTTATGATGGTGTTTATGAGGATAAATGATGAGGAGATGCTATCAGCAAAGTATAAAACTAGAGGCAATAATGGGAACTCAGATAAACTTGCTTATCCAGAAAGGAGAAATTAGAACAACTGAGATAACTACAGATGCACTTGAGAGAAATTGGATCAAATAAGCGAGGGAGATAGGTGTAAAAGGTCATGCTGATAAAGTAAAATTAAGTGTGCAGAGACGAGACTTGTGTGAAGTATAAACATCAGCACAGATGAGAAGTGTTGTAAATTCAGTGTAACTTGTATAATTCACTGTAAAGTCTGCTATATAGCATGCATGCCAAAATTGTTATCTCATTAATCTCTTTTTTTTTTTAAAAACAAACCACTAACGTTTCAAGTTTAAGCCATAGTAAATTTGGTTTGACAACTGAAACTACAGTTTCAAAATATATAAATTTTGGAATACTTTTCTAAAAATAATTACCGAATCTTTACTTTGAACTTGGGGAGCAGGAACCTTTTATGCTGTATTAAAGCAAAGTCTTAAATTTTCCAATATGGTTTGCTTTTCAGTGAATGGTTTACAGATTTAGGCTTACCACGATAGACAATTAATTGATTCTAATTAGCAAACATTATTCAGAACCAAATCTGATAAGGTTATTTTCCTTCTTCCTTCAGAAGGCAAGTTGCTTTTTTTTTAGTTCAAGGGTCAATGTCAAGGGAACAAATTTTAAAGGTGAAGGCTAGGAGGGAACTTGAGCAAACTGTATTCCATCTAGGGGACAGTGCAACATCACTGGGAGGGCAATAGAGGTAGGAAACTTCACAATGTCCAAGTGGTATCCTGTTTTTGGTGCAGATTAGGTCAAAGGATCTCTTCTTCACTGGATGACAATGATTCTCTAAAATGTCATATGCTAAGTTCAATGCTACATGAAATACAATATCAAGACCCATATCCTGTATTTTCTTACCTGAAATGTATTCCAGTTACTTGATTCAAGAGACTGTGATGAAGGTACGGCATTAGGAACTAGATCATTCAGCCCTTCAGTGAGAAAAACAGGAGAGAATTGTAACAGAAGATTCTAACATAGCAATTCAGATCAGGGATGAAATGTACCTCCATGGCATCTGTGAGCTGTTCAGTCACTTCTCTGAAGGACCAAGTAGAGACTGGGCCAATTTTGAGCAGAGGTCTCACCAATCAGTTTCTAATCGACAAATCCACAAAATGGTTAATTCCTTCCAATATCCCACTAGTGATCAGTAAATCTTCTGATATGGAATAAAACCAAACTTTCACAACTGTGGTAAATGAAAGTTTGAAAAGGCAAGATACCCTAGTGACTTAAAGCTATGGACTTTTTGTATGGGAGCTCAGCATTTAACTACTAGACATGAACATCCATCTACTTCACTGAAGTTGAAATCTCTTACAACAGTACACTAATAACTTAGTTGAGCACCAATGCATAACATCCTAGATAAGGTAAACTCTCTAAAATCAAACCAAACCTATACACCACACAAGCAAAGAACAACTTGCATTTATATAGCACCTTTAACTAGTAAAAGACATTCCAAAACTCATAATCAAATAAAGTTTGAACATGATATACAAGAAGTCAACAAGGTACTGAAAGCTAGGGCCTAGGTAGCTAAGAACATGATCACCAATAGTGGAGCAGTTAAAGTTGCTGGTTGGTAGATGACACATCAGAAAGAGAGGGCTTAGATGCTTGTGGGCTAGAGGTGGTTACAGAGTGGGAGGGGATCAAATCCAAAGAGGATTTTAAAAAGTTCTCACGTGTTAATTTTGAGCCAGGAGTAAACTGAAGTCAGCAGACAGATGACTGGTGAGTAAAACTTGAAACAAATTAGATAGGGGCAGCGGAGTTTTACATGAGCTTAGCTTTAGGTGGAACAGATCAGCGAACCAATGGAATAATCAATTCTGGAGGTAACAAAGGCACAGACAAGGGTTTCAGCAGCTAATATGCTGGAATTACAATTAGTAGAATGTTACGCTAACAAGGGGATATTAAAATGTCACGTTTGGAGAGAAGCAATGCAAAAATAATTCTCACCTAATGACATTAATTCATCGTCTAGTAATGATACAGAGCTGCTTAGTTCCTGTGCCAGATCAGGATTCCAGGTCTTACTGGCAGGGACAGCAGGATAGGAAGGAGTATTTGAGCCAGTGTCCAACCCCGTCAGGTCTAGTAGAGCTGAACTGCTGGCTAAATAACAAAGAAAAGTTAACAGCATATTAAGTCACAAAGCATGCAAGTCTTCTGAACTATAGTTTAAAAAAAAAACAACCCCCACTATGAAGCCAATTTAGTTATCAATTAGTTTAAATTTATTTGAAAAAAAGACAAAATAAATTATTCTTCACTCATTCCTATATGGAGCTTTTTGGGGGGGCATAAAAGCACAAATAAGCTCCAAATCGACAGAACATTTTAGTAGTGCTGCACTGTGACTGGGAACCACCGAACATGGAATGGAGATAAGGCTACTCAAGAATGTGCCTCTGCTCCCTCCCTTTGGTTGGATACTGTTTCAAACATAGTGGTGTACTGACCCAGTAGTCAATGGATTATTCCACAAGTTGTCATATTCTTGATGTTAATAAAGTGGGCACGGATTAATTCTAGACTATCTACATTCTGTACTTGCAAAATGCTGGAAAACCCAATTATTGTATGTTACAAGCTGCAGTCAGAAAGGTAGCAAAGCAGTTGTTACAATTATCTCGGGCCATCAAAATGCAATAGATCATTCAGGACTGGTTAAATTTGGACTTAAAATTCTTCTATTTTAACCAATTATGCAGCTTGATTAAAATCTCCCAAAGCTGATTCAATTGTACCAGTGATACACCAGCATTTCTAAAGTAACCATTATTAAAAAGAATCCAGAGTGTGCACTATGGTGTAGAAAGGTGGGCAATTTAGATATGGAACCACATACTACCAAAAACTGAACCAAGATTCTCCAAATTAGTTTTCTCATTTGCAGCTTCTCTGGGTCTTGCACTTTTATCAGTTTCTGTCCACATGCATTGCACATAGATCATATCAGTTTAGCAGAGTCTTAACCCAGTTATTTGGAGGCATGCTGACTTCCTCTCAATATCATCGAGTCCAAGAAATGATCAGTTGTGAAGTCACGTTACTACCATACAGATACATCGATGATGACTCAGTTGGCTACAGTATGATCTCTAGGCCAAAAGTTGTGTGTTCAAGTCCCATACTCGTAATTCATCTGATAGAAGAGGCTGTTAAATTTGTAAATGTGTAAGGAACAGTTGTATCATCTTTCAGATGTGATATCAGCAAAAGTGACTACAATACAGAGGACCATCAGCTCTCATTACAGAGAGACAACTTTTGGCAAGTTTTAGCCTGAATGTCACCACCTCTTAGTAGAGGTTGAGAAGGCAAGACCTTCATTGACTTCAGCCGGTACAGGCATCGAAACCATGCTGTTGATGTTATTAACTGGCTGTCCAACCAACTAGCCAAAGTAGGAACTATTCTGTTGGTTCAGGTGGGCTGTAAAAGAATCCTTGGGAAAGGGGGAAGAGATTTTTTCAGCCTAGTGGCATTATGGCTTGACTATTAATCCAGAGACTCTAGTGATGATCTGGGTTCAAAACCCAACATGGCAGATGGTGGAATTTGGACTCAATTAAGAATTTGGAATGAATAGTCTAATGATGACCATGTAACCAGTGTTGATTGTCAGGAAGAACCCATCTGGTTCACTAGTATGCTTCAGAGAAGGAAATCTGACGTCCTCATTTGGTCTGGCTATACACATGATTGCCGACCCACAGCAGTGTGATTGACTCTTAACTGCCCTCTGGGCAATTAGGGATGGACAATAAATGCTGGCCTAGCCAGTGATGCAAGGAACAGGAAATTCGACGTTTCGGGCCAGAGCCCTTCATCAGGAATGATTCCTGATGAAGGGCTCTGGCCCGAAATGTCGAATTTCCTGTTCCTTGGATGCTGCCTAACCTGCTGTGCTTTAACCAGCAACACATTTTCAGCTCTGATCTCCAGCATCTGCAGACCTCACTTTTTACTCTAGCCAGTGATGCCCATGTTTAGTTTATGAATATTAAAAACATTCTCTCAGTCAAAGCTACTGAAAACAATTATTTGACTATTCATGTCATCGCTGCTGGAGATATTTCTGACTCAGGATGGCTGCCAAGTAACTGTACAACAGTACCCTCAAGAGTTTGTCTATGGAAGACGTGCTTTGAGAAGAGACAAAGTGCTTTATAAATGCAAGTAATATTACAGGCTGCACACTACAAGCTGAGAAAGATGAGATAACACACACGCAGTTGAACGTGAAACTGTCTGATACATCTATATGCTTTACATTCTGCTGCATTTGGCACTACATGTCAAGGGAAATGTACCAGATAACATTACATACCTTTAATGTTTGGCAGATCGATCACCCCATTAACTTCTTCTCCTTTCACTACCTTCTTATACAAGTTAATGACCTGAGTTAAGTTATCATTTGCTTGAAGGATTTCAGCTGAGGCAAAAATAAAACAAAGTTGGAAATGAGCATGTAAACTTTTTAAACACAACCTGTTCATTTACAGCACCTACTGCTCCTTAACTTCCTGCAGTTCATATGCCCCGAGGGATCATAAGGCCATGCAGCAACTATAAATTCTAGCTGGATACGATGGCCAAGTCTTATAAAAATGAGAAAACTCAAGGAGAAAATGACAGAAATACACAAGGTGTTTTCCATCAGAAACAGAAAATATGCTCAGGTTTCTAAAATAATGCCAGCCATTTGAACAGATTCTCGCACAATCCAGTAGATTGTGCTTTTATTTTAGAGTTACATCTGCTGTACCTCTGTGCATATATGACATGCAATTTGTTTACACAGCCACAAAGTCTAATTGGAGCAAAGTGTGGTCAGTTAGAAGCCAATTCTTGCTTTCATTTCTTTTCAATAGTGTCGCATGTATGTAAACACAGGAAAGATGTTTCACCTACATGTAGCAAGCTCACTTCTCCCACATACATCACATCTACATGGTGTGACAGAAGTTCATTTTAATAGAATAATTATAGCTATTTCATATAATTGGATATTTGTTGAACTAGAACTAATAGATGGCAGCCATGATGTGAAGGTACTGGTGTTGGACTGGGTAACGAATGAGCAGCGCTCCATAAGCTTGTGATTTCAAATAAACCTGTTGGACTATAACCTGGCATCGTGTGATTTCTGGCCTAGGACCAACAGAATTATCCATACAATAATACATATGGTAAATAAAATTTAAGTAGATTTAGTCATTTATTTTACCCAGTGCCTCATCATTGTCCTCAGTGTCACTGGCCAATCTGAATAGTGTGGGCCTCATCTTTTCGCATCGTTGGTACAATTCCTGCAGCGAGCACATGCACAAAAGAATAATTTAATTAAGGAAAATGAACAAATATCCTCCAAGTATCTCACTTCAAGTTAAAAGCAATTAGAAGCATGTGGAATCAGGATGAGTTATGGGAGCTGCTGTGCCGGAAATATCCCTGTTGTAGTCTAGACAGATGGGATGACAAACTCCTCTGGCCATTAATAATCCTAAACTGATTACAGAGGAACCTCGATTATCCAGCATTCGATTATCCAAATATTAGATTATCCGGCAAGATCGCAAGTTCCCAGTGCTTGGTTAAACAATATTATCCGGCATTCGATTATCCAGAATTTGATTAACCGAATGAAATACTCCCTGCCAGTGTCATAGAGACGTACAGCATGGAAACAGACCCTTCGGTCCAACCCATCCATGCTGACCAGATATCCCAACCCAATCTAGTCCCACCTGCCAGCACCCGGCCCATATCCCTCCAAACCCTTCCTATTCATATATCCATCCAAATGCCTCTAAATGTTGCAATTGTACCAGCCTCCACCATTTCCTCTGGCAGCTCATTCCATGCACGTACCCCTTAAGTCTCTTTACTATCTTTCCCCTCTCACCCTAAACCTATGCCCTCTAGTTCTGGACTCCCCAAACCCAGGGAAAAGACTTTGCCTATTTATCCTATCTATGCCCCTCAATTTTGTAAACCTCTATAAGGTCACCCCTCAACCTCCAGCGCTCCAGGGAAAACAGCCCCAGCCTGTTCAGCCTCTCCCTACAGCTCAAATCCTCTAACCCTGGCAACATCCTTGTAACTCTTTTCTGAACCCTTTCAAGTCTCATAACATCTTTGCAATAGGAAGGAGACCAGAACTGCACGCAATATTCCACCAGTGACCTAACCAATGTCCTGTACAGCCGCAACATGACCTCCCAACTCCTGTACTCAATACTCTGACCAATAAAGGAAAGCATACCAAATGCCTTCTTCACTATCCTATCTACCTGTGACTCTACTTTCAAGGAGCTATGAACCTGCACTCCAAGGTCTCTTTGTTCAGCAACACTCCCTAGTACTTTACCATTAAGTGTATAAGTCCTGTTAAGATTTGCTTTCCCAAAAAACAGCACCTTGCATTTATCTTTAGAGAATCCAAGTTCCTCCGTAATGGTTCTGGAAGCACCAACATAAGAAACTCTGAAATACTTCGCCCCATTTAGCATTTTTCCATTTAACTACTTGCGCATAGCTCTATGATAACACCCTCAATCCTCTCAAAAGGACACAATCTGGGACTTCCCAACATGAGCTCCTAACTTGCAAAGGCATTTTGCTTTGCTGGTAAGTTATACACTTCAACATCGGAGGAATGATACAAACCAATGGTGCACTTGTGTATTTTTGTGCACAGAGGAAGAGGACATATTTCCAATTCTGTCATCCATCACTCGCTGCCTCAGATATAGTGCAGAGAGTGTGAAGTTGTTATAATTTTACTCCAACAACAACTGGGAACCTCTTTGCACTATGTAACATGTGGTCCCTCTCAACTGAACCGCTGTTTACATACTTCCTTACTTCTGAGGGGAACTGGTTTAAGGATATCTTGTTGCATGCAAGGCTCTTATGTCTGGAGAAGGCACAAGGTCACATGCTGTCAAGGCTAAATTGAAACAATGTTTTCACAAGGGGTTATGTCAATCTAATAACCCCAAAAACCATACAGTATATCCCTAATGTGTAAAGTTACAAAACCTGGCCAGTACCAGTTTTTCGGGCATATGCTCATGGCTGGAGAAGAATTTGCAGTAGGAAAGGGTTTCAGTCATCATGGTCCATGCAGTCACCAGCCAGATAAAGAGAACAAGGAAAGAGGCCCTGCATAGTAAATATGAAGAGTTTGGCACAAAATTAACAAGCCGAATCTCAAAAGCGTAATTATCTCGGATGGCGTTGCAGAGGAGAAGTGGGTTGGAGGGGTCACCGGGCACTGGCACCAGGATTGGGAAAAATAGGAAATGTACTGCTGGGATGGTTTACCAATGAATGATGTTGCAGCCAGTGTTCTAGCAGGTTCAATGGTTCAAACATTATTTAGGTGCAAGCTTTATTTTCCACATGTGATGATGCTCACTTTGACAAACATGTACACATTATAATCACAGCCTGATAAAAATATTTTTGTCCCATATGTACCTTCATTATTTCTTCATTACTCTCAGATGTTTCATTCTTGCTGTAATTCTCCAGCATTTCACTCAGAAGTTTAACATTGTTGTTCACCTCTTCAATTGCATTCACTCTTTTAGAAATCTTCTCCATTCTTTTCTGGTCCTAAAGAGTTTAAAGAACAGACCTCATTCTTAATACAACATTATTTAGCACTGCTGCCTCACAGCGCCAGAGAGCCGGGTTCAATTCCTGACTCAGGCAACTTACTGTGTGGAGTTTGCACATTCTCACCTTGTCTGCGTGGGTTTCCTCCGGGTGCTCCGGTTTCCTCCCACAATCCAAAGATGTGCAGGTCAGGTGAATTGGCCAAGCTAAATTGTCCGTAGTGTTAGGTAAAGGGGTAAATGTAGGGGAATGGGTGGGTGGCGGGTCGGTGTGGACTTGTTGGGCCGAAGTGCCTATTTCCACACTAAGTAATCTAATCTAATCTAATTTCTACAAGTAGAACACCTTTACTGAATTATTAGCAATATGAGGAAAAAACAGAAAATGAGGGTGATGGGGTGGTGGGCAATGACCTGACTGGTTCAGTAGTTTTACACCTCTGAGGTGGACTTTAATCAGATCACTTTTCCAATTAGGTTTCTGGCGTCATTGTTGGCCAGAGACTGAACTGGATTAGCCATATAAATAGAATGGCTATAATATTAGGTCAGAGGCTAGAAATCTAGCGTCTCTTGACTCCCCCAAAACCTGCACACAATCTACAACGCATGAATCACGAGTGTGATCAAATACTCTCTACTTGCCTGGATGAGTGCAGCTGCAGCATTGCAGAAGCTTGACACCATTCAGGACAAAACAGCCCACTTGATTGGCACCACATCCACAAACATCCACTCCCTCTACCACTGACGTTCAGTTGGAACGTGTACTCTTTACAGTGCAGAAATTCTCCAAGACTCCTTAGATTAGAAGTCTAATAAGGGTAGCAGACACAAGCTCCACACCGTCTTGACTTGGAAAAATATCGCTATTCCTTCAGTATTGCAGGGTCAAAGATCCTGGAATTTCCTCCCCAAGGAGGAAGTGGGTCTACAGCTATCACATGGGCTGCAGTGGCTCAAGAAGGCAGCTCACCTACTGTCCTTGTCCATTTGTGGGAGTGTGGGTTTGATATGCTGTCAAAGACATTCTGGTGAGTTACTGCTATACATTTTGTTGATGACACAGTTGGGATGGCAAAGATTCATCTTTGGGATGGCAAAAATTCATTTGTTGGCACGAACACCTCCACATTATGAGATGCAGAAGTGAAAATGGAGATACAGAAAAGTACATGTAGATATTAATATACACTTTTACTGGACACATCCAAGTAGACAACAAGACCCACCTCTTGAACCATCTCCTTGATTAATTTATTTGCAGCTCGGAGGTCCTCTGGATGGCTGCTCTTCAGAAGTCTGGCCAGTAGCTAAAACAGAAAATTGCACTAAAAGAAAAATCAATCAATCAAGAGGCAAAACTTCTGCCAATTCTCTTCCTGATAATGGTTCAAAGGCATTTTACATATCAAATGCAAATGTGCTACCATACTAAAACTCTGCACTATTTGAGAGCTAATGTGAAAACATAAATGTGCAGTACCATCTAGTGATGGGAATGAATACTACAACAGCAATAGATATAAACCGGGCCATTCTCCTGACCAGTTAACCGAGTGGGCTTGCAAACATGAAGTTTTGTTAAACAAAAGTAACAATACACCAAATGTACTTTGATGGTTGTAACACGCTTTGGAACATCCGTAGGTTGTGAAAGGAACCTGATAAATGTATGTCTAACTTACTTATTTACACAGTTGGAAAAATGAATAAGTATGCCTGCTCCTTTAACACAACTCTTCATTAAAAAATCCCACTGATTTTAGGGAGTCATTCCAGCTATTATTTTATCTGAAGATTCAGATTGGAGTTTTTAACTCTAAAAGCTTTAAACACCAGACCTTCAAAGCACCTCATGTAATAGAAATTAAAACCTAAGTTATTCAGACACTAGAAATCAGAAGTTCTGCTCCAGCATTAAGGTTCTTGATTGTCTCACAATAACAAGGCGCAAACACTAAAAAGGTAAAGTTGTCATAGTCCTACCAGAGCATCGGGCTTCTCTCAGATTAGTGAGAGGCGACTGGTAGTGAGTTTAACTCGAGGGTCACTATGCCTCAAGTTAGGGGACAGGTTGAGAAGGAGAGTCCTTCATGGTGAACTCAGCCAAAACAGGAAGCTAGCCTACTAACTTTCACTAGCCTACATATTAAAAAGCTTATGACTTTTCAAAGTTACTCTTCAAACTTTTCCACGAACTGTAACAATATTACAATGACTCCAGCCAGCATCCCAAACTGTTACGCATCAAAACGTAATTACAATTTATGAATATCTCCATTGATCATTACTGATCCATTAAATTTAAATCCACGAATCCTAGATACAACATTTAAATTGGCAGGCACAAGTCAGCAATAAATGCTTTTAAGCAAAAATAACTGACATATTTCTATACACAAAAGACATCTAATCACATATTCTGAGGATTAGTGAGGTTATAGCTAAACCATCTCCAACACAGCAATGGACTTCAAGTAATTCATAGTATGCAAAACATTTGAGGTGTGTGAAAACAAAAAAGTGCAAATTTATCTGAAATAAAACTGTTCAATATTAAGTTTTACAATTGACAGTGTTCATTACACTAGAACCACAACATATTTTCCCAGAGAGTAGCACCTGGACTTTAATATAGAGATACCACATTGTGAGGAAGTTACTACCTCAGTTTTCTGTTCCCTGTAGGGATGTATTCCTTTGCTGAAAAATTGAAAAATCTCTTCTGCCTTTTGCAACCCTTTTCAGACCCTTTCCACCCTTTGTGGACCCCTCTTCCCCTTCTCAACCCCTCGCTCCTGACTCATAATTTGACATATTGATATCGGTTTAAGCTGTAAAGGTTTTATTGTAAATCTACACCGTGCAGTACAAACATAACTTTTCACCTTTCCCTGACAAGAAATCAACTCTCCAATGGGGAAAAGCTTGGCTTTTATTTTATATAAGTACAGATCACAATCGCTGTCTGCCAGGGGCAGAAAGGGTACTGCAGTCAATACTGCCAGGTGTGTGCCATCCAAATACCCAGTTTGTTTAACAAGGTTAGGTGTAGACAAGTCATAGATTCACAGTAGTACAGATATTTTTGAAACAACACTGTTCAGAGCTGTTACGAAATATCTCTGGAGCAGATAGGATTTGAAACCAATCCTTCTGGCTAAGAGACAGGGACATTACCATTGCAACGAGCCTTTGGAACTGCTTGAAAGTACTTTTAATCTGCCTACTCAGATACATTTGACACCTCTGAAGCAGAAGGTACTTGAACCCAGTCCTTCTTGACCAGAGATAAGGACACTACCACTCCATTAACAGCCCTTCGAACTACAAGCATTTTTAAACGCTAAATTCACCTTGATCATCCAATCACCGCTGGCTTTTCCCCTATGATAAAAACTGAAAGAAATGCGGATGTCGAAAATCAAAAACAAAGTTAGAAATTGCTGGAAAGGTTCAGCAGATCTGGCAGCATTTGTGAAGAGAAAAAGTTAATGTTTTGGGTCCAGTGACGCTTCCTAACCTTATTCCTAGACACCATCAGTTCTGAGGAAGGGTTACTGAACCTGGAACTTTAACTCTGATTTCTCTACACAGATGCTGCCAGACCTGCTGAGCCTTTTCAAGCACCTACCCGCGTTATTGAATTTTTACAGGCAATATGGGGACTCTCAGGAATACTTTACCTGCATCCTTGTGTATTTTGAGCACTTCTATCTACTCAAACAAAATATAGAATTCACACTTTAAAATGAATGACATGAATTATCAGGGTCCAAACTAGCTCCTCTTCTCTACCTTGACATGACCTGAAGATTAAATGTTCCCTTTGATTACATTTAGAGATCCCACATTGTGAGGAATTTACTACCTGTTTTCCTGTTTACCTGCATGCTGACGCAGGTAATTTCTTTAAAGTGCATCTTTTTAAGATTTGAGAGAGTAATTTAATAGTACAGCATGAACAGTGTTGGCTTCAGCAGTGTCCTTAGTTTTGGTTCCTGCAAACAGTGGGACAGGGACAAAATACCTTAGACTTTTCCTCATCTTCAAACATGGCATTTGAGCGTGGAGGTGGCGGCGGAAGGGGTTCATCATCAGGTAACACAGGATCCTGTTTTATAATTCCTGTGGAATAGTAAAGCAAAATATTAACACAGAAAATTCGCAGCAAACAGCAAAACACTTTCCACGCAACTCAGCCAATGTGAGAAACACACTGAAGACAGGGCTATGAGAAGCTCTGATTTAGTAACTTTGATTTTTCAGCTTATTAACTTGCTAGTACTCTCTCCAAATCCATTATAACCTGCCTCTTTGTACTTCATCTCTTTCTCATCAAGTTACTTCTTACTAATAACTGATTCTATCTTTATAACAAGCAAACATGAAGCATTTTTTAAAGTTTTAAAATAAAAATTTAACACTGATTAGCAACTGATCACTGGTCTTCAACTCAAACCACTTGCCTTTAAAATTTACATTATGCGTTCAATTTGCTGGAATCAGTTTTAAAAAAAATGAAGCCTCTTTCACATTTCCTCTTGTGGAAGACACTAAAACTAGTGGACACAGTTTAAAATTAAACAGTGCCTATTTAGTGGAGAGATGAGTATTGTATTCCCCTTTAAGGGGAACAAGTAGAGGACATTCACCTGGATGTTGCCTGAACTGCTGCAATTCAGCGACAAAGAGAGATTAGATAGGCTGGGGTCATTTTCCTTAAAGCCGAGAAGGCTGAATGGGGGACCTGACTGACATGCACAGAGTTCAGGCATAGATAGAGATAAAATTTCCCCTTAGTGGAGAGGTCAATAACCAGGTGAATAGTTTTAAGGCAAGCAATAGGAGGTTGAGAGAGGATTTGAGGGGAAAAAAAACTCACCTAGAAAATGAACTCACTGCCTAAAATGGTTGTAGAGGCAGAAGTTTTTAAGAAAGCTGAAGACGTGACTACGGACCAAGTGCTGGGAAATGAGATTAAAAATAACATGATGACCTGTATCAACATGGTGGGCCAAAGCACCCATTTACACAATGTAAAAATTCTACGACTCCATGGAACTCTTTCCCCACACAGCAGTGAAGACCAGGTCACTGAATATTTTTAAGTCAGAGGTAGATGGATTCATTACTAACAGAAGAGTGTAAGAATATCAAGGGTTATCAGGAAATAGAGCTAAATCCACAGTCAGTTCAACATGACTTTATTGCAAAGCACAACAGGCTCAGGGGTTAATAGCCTACTTACGAATGTACAAATTAGGAGCCTATGTTTCAGTGAAAATCTGTGTTAACTAGGGACTGTTTGCAGCCATTTACGTCTGCTCAAAAGGAAAGTTTTTGCAGGAGTCACAGTGACTCATGGGCAAACACTGACTTCTCTAAATCAATTGGATTTCACACAAGAAAAAAAAGAGGCTAAATCCAACCTGCAAGACATCCAAACAAAATGACAATTCCTCATCTAATTGAACCTTGGCTACAGTCTCCAAGTAGACAAAAACTGCTCACCCTGACAACACGTCAAACATGGAATTCCACAGTATTTGGTGCTGCCAATCAATGGTCAAACCCAAAGCCGGACACATTCGCAATGAACGACTGCATAGAGCATACAGCACAGAAACAGGTCATTTGGTCCAACGAGCCCAATCTAATATTTATGCTTTCCATGAGTCTCCTCTCACCCTTCTTCATTAACTCTAGCAGCATAATTTTCCAATTCTTTCTCACTCTTTTGTTTGTCCATCCTCTTAAATTTGCTCCTACAAATCACCTTAATTAAAGCTTGTGGCAGTGAATTCCACAATTCTAACCCCCTTCCCTGGGTAAAGAAACTTCTCTTGATTTATTAGTAACTATGTTATACTTGGGATCACTAGTTGTGGTCTCTCCACGTAGAAACTCTCTGATAATGATAAAGGCTTCCAACAGACTCTCCTCTGGCTTTGACTTTTGCAAAGTTAAGAACGCCAGTCTGTTCAATCCTTTCTGATAGGTATCACTACTCGGTTCTGGTATTACTCTTGCCAAGAAGAGTAAGAGTTTTTGGAAAACATTTATTGCATCTTAATGAAGTATACATACTTGGACAGGTATTGATACAGTAACTTTTAGAATAATAGTGCAGATTGACAGAGTCACAGAATTTTACGTACAGAAAGTGGTTATTCAATAGAATTGTGTAGTTCAGGATCAGGACGTATTGTCAGAAACAGCAGTAGTTTATAGCAGAGTACTGAACAAACCTTGTTTTTTAAGCATGTGATAGGCCTCTGTGATCTTCAGCTCATCTGGTAGACCCACTGTCCAGCTGAACATTAGTTCCAAAACTTTAGCTTTTACTTTCTCAGAAGCTCGCGTTCCAAGATACTAATGGGAAAAACAATGTTAAAACACTCCTTAACCACAAATTAGAATTACTAATAGTGCAACTAAACAATAAAGAATTCAAGCACTGCTGGAGAAAAAAAAAGAGACATGCTGTTGAAGCTCATTGTCTTACATTCACCAGGAGAGAATCAAAAGAATAACAAATCTCAAAAGGGAACAATTTATACAGCATGAGAGGAGGGTGCTGATCAGTTAGCTGAGAATGCACCAAAAAATAGTCAACCCCAAGCTATTGCTTAGTTGAAAATATGTAATGTGTTCACATTATTTGTTTGCAAAGCACAGCTCCTGCATATGCATAAGTACAAGTACAGCTTCTGACAAACATAAACGAGACTAAATTATAATTTTGATTTGGTTGTTAGTATTACTTCTAGCACTTCTGAATTGTTAGAGGAGATTCTGTGATTGGACAACACTCAAGGTTGGAGATTTCTTTTAGTTTGGGGAAGCAAGGTTTGGTCGAGCACGGTCAGTACTTATTTTAAACATGCTGCTTCATAATGATCTACAAGTTGTTGGGACATTTGGCCTACGCAGAAAGCATCATAAACTGAACTTCATGTACTAGATTACTCATGTGCAGCAGACAGAACATCAACCCCAGTGCAGTTAATGCATAACAGCATGTGAAGCATCTAGTTCCATTTGTTGCTCAAACTTTGAATACATCTTCCAAGCTCGGCAAACGGGGCTCTGGTCCTGTTTACAAGGTTGCCAATAAGGCCGACCTTATAGTGCATGGAATTATAGGTATCGCCCAATGCAAATATTCACCAGTGAAAATGGGCTTGCAGCAGACTGTAGGAGATTTCTCAACTGGTACATTGAGGTAAGGGATGCATTATATTGCTTCAACTCAAAGGTAAATTTAAATGCAGGAAGAACCCATGGAGGTAAATAAGGAAATTCTTATATGGAAACTCCATTTATTTGTTGAAGAGACTAGCTTTTAAACTCAAACATTTTTCAATGCTGACATTCCAATCTTTCTGCAACCGGTAAAGCAATGAAGCAGCCCCACTGTAAAATGGAAACGTTAGCTCTTTGAATCACTTTCTGGAATTCTTGGCATATTACCCAGGATAAACCCAGCAGTACAAACCACCAATAAAGAATCCATTCAGTGCTACTCCATTTCCCTGGGAAGTCATATGCAGGAAAGATACATTGAGCACCATGTTCTTTAGGATTTTCAAATTTTTAATCTCTCTCAAAAGACAAATCCAAACAGGCATTATGTGATTAGACTGTCAATTTGGTCACCTGCATCATTTGAGGGGCCCTCCTAATTTCAGTATCTTTTCATACTCTTCTGAGCTGTTAACACAGGTTTCCAGGGTCCTCTGCATTAGTCACCAATGAAGACACTCATATCTCAAGCAAGCTTCCACGCAAAATAACATACAATGTCAGCTCTATTGCTATTGCAACTGCAATGAGAAATTTACAATTGTGAGTGACCAACAGCTGACTTTATTGTAACACAATACACAGATGCTACAAGAGGACATCTCACTTGGAGCTCTCCAGTCCCAGGCTCCAGTTCCATATATGATGTTATTATGACTTTGTTCCTGCAGCCATATGGTACAAGGTACATTTTCCTTTGCTCTACAAACGTGCCCATTATGCTCAAACAAGTACTCTATATTTTAGTCACGAGAATGAGATGGCAAGCAAGTCAACTAGAGATTTGCTCATCTATTTTCCATCATGGTACAATGAGGCTAAAAGATTATGGAATCCCCTACAATAGACTTACCTTGGGCGACACCACTTTGATTAATTCATTTAAAAACCTGAATTTTCCTACTTCATTATGAAACCGCTTCCCACAGTTTTTCATACATGTCTCCAGGACCTGAACAAAAATTGAGAAATTTAAATTTCTTTGACACTGAATAAAATGAATTAAAAAAAAATACATTCATCTTTTCATCCATGCTTCACTGCCCTTTCACTTCTTGAAATAAAATAAAACATGCTTCCTTCCTTCTCCTGAGGTTCTGTAGAGATCTTCCTCCCATCTGACGTTAACTTTGGCAGAAGAATAGTTGGAACCCAGGAATTTAAGCAAAATGTGATTTGGTTGGAATTTCAGCCAAGTTACGGAGGATGGAGAGGAGAAAACTCTACAGAAATTTAGCTCCACTGGCTGTACACTGGGAACCTGGTTTCATGGGAATTAGTCACCTTTTGGTATCTAATGCTAGTGGTCATGTTTTACATGCCACTTTTGTTCATTAATACCGTGGGCTTTCTAATTGTGGACAGTGTTACAATGAAGTAATCTCCTGCTCTTGTCCAATATTTGCACTTTTGATTGGGGCAACAATCAGGATGGGCAATCTTGCCTGATTTTACAAAACTAATACCCAGGATCAAATCTAGGGCAGTTTGGTATGAATGGCTTGAACAGAGAATGTACCTCAGCCATTATGGGATTGCTTAAAACAGAAAATTTTAAGTTCATGTTCTTGTTTCACCCTGCAGACCTACAGAAATCAGTGTATCTGCAATGAGATGTTCAAATAATAATGATGAAATGATTAGCAAGTGAATTCATGCCAGTTAATAGCTGAATGCTGAACAGAAGGTCCCATGAATAAAGAAAAATACAATCTCACAAGCCAAGTGCACAGTAGGTTCTGAATTGGTGACATTTTTAAGATTGACATTTAGGACCGAAAGTGTTGCTTATCACATCATGATGGTGACAGACCCCAACTGCAAATGTCAATGAGTATCTCAGCAGAGTGATTCTTATTTTATAAATTGTGTAGAATTTTATAGTTTTCGTTTTACAGATGGTGCGGCAGCCTCCAACAGACTGTCACCAAAAGGGCAACTTTTAATTATTTTAATAGTATGTGGGTCTGGCTAACAAAAAAAGCAGCATTTGCTGTCCATCCCCAATTGCTAAGAAAGGATGGCCATTTTAAGATGAACAACAAATGCTTGATTTTCCAGCAAAGCTCACATTCCAATAAAATTAAAAGTTGCCCTTATTATATTGTGGCACCAACCTGCAGGATACTCCAGGTATATACAGGAGTGGTCCATTACCATTCTCCTCGCCGTAACTACATGGTGTTGGGCTCCAAGGTGGAGCCTTTCCCAAAATAATGCGAAACTTTTAATGGTATTTTTAACGTTTTTAAAAGCACTGAAAAATAATCAGCTGAAACAAAGTCTACAAAAATTTAAAAATTAAAAATCATAGATTCAGACCTCAATACTTAGGAACACAGGAGCAGAAGTAGATCATTCAGCCCATCAAGCATGCTTTACCATTCAGTTAGAAAAAAAAACATGGCTGATCATCTCGATTCAATGCCACTTGCCCACACTTTCAGCATATCCCTTAAATAATATCGATATCCATCAAGATCATTTAACAGCAAAAAGGCTTCAGACAAAGAGTTACAGTAAATCTTACTGTCAAGGCCTGAATAGCTTCCCATTCCTGGGGAGATTGGATCTTATGTGCCAGAAATCTTGTGGCAAGCTGTGGTCTAAGGGAAGAGAAGTGTAAGAATGATTCAGCATTATGCATGATACTCTACAAAACAGAACATTAAACAAGATGCAAGTTCACATTGTTGTGACATTACTGTGAATTAATAAGCAATCCTAACCTAGTGATATTATCGCTGGTTTGCTAATCAAGAGACCCAATGTTCTGGGAACCCGGGCTCAAAGCCCACTTTGGCAGATGGTGGAATTTGAAGTCAATCACAGAAATCTCTGGAATTAAGAGTCTAATTGTGACTATGAGTCCACTGTCAATTGTTGGAAAGACCCATCTGGTTCATTAATGTCCTTTAGGGAAGGAAACTGGTATCCTTACCCGGTCTGACCTACATGAGTGTCCAGACCCTTTGCAATGTAGTTGACTCTGAACAGCCCTCTGTGCAATTAGGGATGGGCAATGAATGCTGGCCCAGCCAGTTACACCTTCATCCAGTGAATGAATTGAAGAAAACAATCTACAGGTACATTTTTGAATAATCAAAATGATGCAACCCTATGGTCTAAATGAACTTATCCATGTCTATTCCCTTTTATCTTCATCCACCCATCCAATCTAATCTCGAATGTTATCAGTTCTTATCTCAACCAGTTTGTTTAGCTATGATTCCCAGAATCTCTCCAATCCCTTCACAGGTATGCCTTCACTAGTACTAGCTATCTCCTTCACCTTTAGCAACTGGGTTCAAACGGGATGACTCAACATAAACAAGTCAAATCCCATTTTAATGTCCAGTATGTTTAGTGGATGGCAATGTGTGCCAAATGAGGCCACGGTCACAAATGCATTGTAAACCTAACCTTGAATAACTGTGCAAATTTGAAGCTACATCTGTGCCTACAGTTCTACAATTACTCCAACTTCTGGGGTCATCCTGCATATCCTTCAACACAATTTTCGTTTTTCAGGCTCGCTGACAAAACTTGACATTTTTCATTGACTCAGATCAGCCAATCTTCAACCACCAAAAGATAAGATGCACAAAAGCCAAGGTTTGTTATTGGTCACTGTAAATATTTGTATAACTGATTCAACAAATGGGTGCAGTGCTGTTTGTCCAATTGCGCTGATTTTCATGAAGTACCTACCCTTCCAATTCCTTGTTCAGCTGGTCACAAAATTCTTGAATGTAGTTCCATTCCAGTTCTCGATTTAAAGGATTTGTGGCTTTATCTATGTTGGAAACAAAATAAACACAGATTACTATAAATTCCAGATGATGAATCTTGCTGTCATGATCCAGTCAGCTCTAGGACTGGAAAATTACTATCACAAAATTTCCTTGACTTTGTTATGAAGACACTTCATGTTTAACATTTCTTTGAGGACTTGAATTTTGAAGGATTGTGGAAAATAGATCCATTTTGAGAAAATGCCTGGAATGGTTTCTTTAATACAAGTTAAAGCAAGCAGTCAATCTGAAATGTTAATGTATATTTCCCCGATGGTTCAGCAAGTAAACTTATTTCCCAACAAACTAGTCTTTAAAGTAAGGACTTTAGTTTCTGCTAGGTCTCTAGTTATTTTTCCCTCTTTTTCTTAAAAATATCATATTAAAATAACATTGATACTGCTGCATGAAAAAAATACATTGAATTGTTCAGCGTGCATTAAGCAAGTGTAAGGAACAGGGATACTAGAGATGGATTCATTTAACAATCAGGTTAAAATATGATCATGATTGCAGATCGGGGGAGGTGTTGCTGCTGTGACATATTAGACACAGAGGTAATCTAGGTTGAATTCATCTGTGGCAACTGTTTGTAGAGTAACTTTGGATCAAACTTGAAGAGCTCAAGTCCGAACTGCTGACATTTCATCACATCAGGGAAGGGAAAAAGTTACTTATACATTTTGATCCAGGAGGCAGTCATACTCTTAGATTAGGTAATTCAACAATGGCCTGTGATTAAGGACAGGACTGCAAACGTAGGTCAGGAAGACATGGGGACCCAAGGAATAGGTCTCAAGGACCCTGCCTCTGCAACTGTCCAACAGGTGAGGTGTTTCAAGCCATGAGGACTGCAGAGAGGGTGAGCAATCTGACCATGACACAGTGATTCGAAGAACCATTCAAGTGGGAGAATAATTACTCTTCGGAGCGTCGGTGTGGACTGATTGGTCCAAAGGGCCTGTTTCCACACTGTAGGGGATCTAATCAATGCCAGAGTTACGCTCATATCCTCATGACCTTAGAGGAATTTGGATTAGAAGGGGAGGAGTTCGTTTGTCATCATCCAAATAGATATGATGACATTGATAGGACTGGATAAAAGGTTATACTGAAAGACTGAACAGTTAGGAGCTAAACTACAAAGCAGGACTTCTAAGGTAATAATCTTGAGACTATGACCGGAGTCACAGGCCAGCTGACATATGGTAAATAAAGGAAATACATTAAATGTATAGCTTTAAGTTTGCTGTGGGAAAAATGGGTTTAATGTTATTGGAGCATTAGTACTAGGACAGCAGGCAGCTGTTCAGGTTAAATGGGCTTCACTTGAAAAGTACTAGGTCTGGTTCCTTGGTGAATGGAATACTTGCGGCTGCAGAGAGTCATTTTAAACTAGTTGGAGGGGAGGATTCAGGAGGGGGGATCCATAGGTTCACAAAGCAAAAGGATATGGCAGCATTGCAGGGCAACTATTTTGATAATGATTCCTAGAATGGGTAAGAAGCAACAATTTATACAAGCATAAAGACAAGCAGCAAATAGGGTCAAAAGTGGTAAAAGGGCAAAATGGGTGCTCTGAAATGCACATTATTTTAATTCTATTGTATTGAATACAATGGCACAAGGTTAGTGGGTATAACCTTCTAGCCAATAGAGACATGGTTGCAAGGAGATCAAAGCTAGAAAATTAAATATTTAGAGGTATATGACTTTTCAGAAGTACTGGTAGAAAGGATGGGTTGTGGGGTAGCTTTGTTAGTATGAGACACAATTGTAAGAAATGATCTTGGACTGGATGGTGTAGAATCCAGGTTGGGCAGGGAGAGGGGTAAGAACTAAGTGGGAAATTAAGACACTGGTCGGAACAATCTATAGGCCCCCCGCCAGTAGCAGTTCTGCTGGGAAAGAGAGAATACATCAGGAGATGATTATGACATGAAAAGGCAGTATAATAATTATGTGTGGCTTAAATCTTGTAGATCAAATGGGAAGCCATGAGAAAGAATTCATCGAGCATATTCAAGACAGTTTCTTAGAACAAAATGCAGTCGATTCAACCAAGGTTCAGGCTATTTTGAATACGGTGACATGTAATTAGACAGGCCTAATAAAATGATCTCATAAAATATCCCTTATGGACCACAAAAAGGAGGAATTTAGTGTTCAGTTTGAAAGACAGAAACAATTAAAAATAATTGTACTTACACCAGAGTAATTACATTGGGTTGAGGGCATTGTTGGTTGTAGCGGATTGGAAAAGGAGTTTAGCAAAAAAGATCGTTGAAGAACAATGGCAGACATCTAAGAAAATAGCGCATGATTCACAGGAAAGATTTAGTTTAGTGAGGCAGAAGGATTCTAGGAAGCAGGTTAAGGGCAGTAACAAACTGAAACAAAAACACATGAGACAGAAAAGATCAGTGGCAAACCATAGCGTTGAGAAAATTTTAAGACAACAAAGATGGCCTAAAAGTATCAACATGCTTCAACGGCAAACTAGCAAGTAAAACAAAAACATATATAAAAAAAGAAAAAAGGGCCAAAATGAACATAGGCTCATTCTGTAATCAGCCTGAGGAAATAAGATCGGGAATCAGGAAACGACAGAAGAATTGAATGAATATTTTGCATCAGTCTTCATGGTATAGAACACGAATTGCATTCCAAAAGAATGCTATATTTAAAAAAAAAATCAAGGGAACAAAAAGGACTAAACAAAAAAAGAATGTACTGGGAAACCTTATGGGGCTAAAGGCTAGTAAGTTCCCTAGACTTGATGGGTTGCATTCTAAGATTTCAAAAGAAGCAGCTACAGAAATACTAAGCTTTCAAGAATCTTTGGATTCTGGAAAAGACCCAGAGAATTGGAAAACTACCCCAATGTAACACCCTTACTTCAAAAAGGGAGGGAGACAAAGAAAAGGTAACTGTAAGTCTGTTACCTTCACACCTTCTATGGGAAAATATTAGTCTATTAAAAAAATTCAAATAGTGGAGCATTTAGAAACACATGACATAAATCAGTTAAAAATCACACAACACCAAGTTATAGTCCAACAGGTTTATCTGGAAGTACTACATTTTAGAGCAATGCTCCTTCGTCCTGTAGCTGTGGAGCACGATCATTAGACACAGTTTATAGCAAAAGACCATAGTGTCATGCAACTGAAGCAATATATTGAACAAATCTAGGATTGCTGTTAAGTCTTTCATCTTTTAGAATGGGTTGTAGGTCCCAGTCCAACACAGACATCAACACCTCCACATCATGGCTACCATTGATACCACTGCTGGCTCAAAGTGGAGAGGATATCCAAGAAGATCGTGCATATCGACACAGACATCAAGCTTCTGCAGAAATGCAAGAAAGCAATAAAGATCTGAAAAAGGATAATTGAAACCTGCAACCCATCCTAAAAGACGAAAGACTTAACAGCAATCTAGGTTTGTTCAATATATTGATCCAGTTGCATGACACTGTGGTCTTTACTATAAACTCTGTGGCTTATGACCCTACTCCACAGCCACTGAAACGGCTCCTTAACTATACATATTTATAAAGAAAACACGACAAGATCAAAGAAGGCTGCTTTTACTCAAAATGACAAGCTACGGCACAGCAAAGGTGAAAAGGGTGGGAAGTCAGGGCAAAAGTCAACTTGCGTCTTCAGCTTTATTATATGAGAAAAGCTACAGTCTTGCACACTATCACCTCCAAACACTGAAGCACCAACAAACCATGGTATCGTTGCCATTTAAAAAGATTTATTTCAAATGAGATATTCAACATTTGAATACAGTCACAAGACTGGATGGCTTATGAAGATATCGTGACAACTGACAACATGCAAAGTATAACATTTTCTTATCGCGCTGGAAAACATTACTGTTTTTGCACCGAAATGGTTTCTATCTGGAGTACATGGCTTTAGGGCAGGACAGGGAAAGTTTTGCAAAGATTACAGACCTGATTGTTCAACCATGATCTGTGAAAACAGACCATTGTCTAAATGGAATAACTGTATAACCCTGGTTAAGTCTGAATATTATAAAAGTATTTTTGATTCAAGCATTGCCACACTTCAGGGGCTTCAGCACTAATACTTCAGTACTCTACAATGTTTCTATGACGACTTACAATCAGAATATAAAACACAGAAACAGACCCTTTGGTCCAACTCATTCATACCAACTAGGTATCCTAAATTAATCTAGTCCCAGTTACAGCTCTTAACCCATATCCCTCTAAACAGTAATCTTTGAAAATTGGGGAGTTATGCTGGTATTCTATCCAACATTTTCCAAAGATTAGCTAGTTCTTGCATGCAAATCACTGCGCTTGCCCAAAACAAAGTGATTACTGTTGGTTGAGAAATGCTTTGAGACATTGAGAATTTAAAAGACACTTAGGAAATCAACAGTTCTTTCCTGATATTTGGCACAAGTACTAAACTCCTTTTCATTCATTTTTTTGGAAACTGGGATAAAGACAAGTATTTTAACAAATTTTCTCTCGCATTACACAGCACCCTTTCAATATTAGAACAAATATGCTACGCTTTACTGCTGATCTAAAATTTTCCAATGCAAAGCTTGCCATGCCTGTTTTGATTGCTTCATTAGGTGACAGAAACAACTTCACCAAAACTGACCTTGAAACATTTCTGTTCAGCTGAACCCCTAAACAGACTGCAAAAATCAGATCAAAAAGCAATAATTAAAATCCCAAGGCTGAGTTTTAGTACTGGAGAGAAGTATCTGATCCATAGATTTAGATGCTGCAAAGAATAAAAGGGGGAAGAGTGTACAGCAAATCTCAACGTCAACAGCTGAGAATACAAACAAAATCTGGGAATTGTGTCAAGTGAAGACAAAATCTCCAACTCTAGGAGTGCCACCCTATGCTGCAAAAATCTCAGATCAAGTCAGATCAAAAGTGATTCTACCCAATGTAGAAACAATTCAAAGTAAACAATGATTTCATAAATCCTAAGACTAAAACTTTCATTTAAAAACTGGAGCAATATTTCAATCAATGAATACTGATATACAATGTTAAAGAAATTATTGCAATATGAAATTACATGTTGCAACACAAGAGGCCATTCAGCACAGAGTGTACTGACTCATTGAAGAATCCCATTCAACCTTTTCCTTCTTATTCTAATGCCTATCCACTCACCATCATGGATACTGGTTAAATGATTAGTTTTTGCTTCCACCACTCTAGTTAGGAGGCCAATTCATACATTACTACATAAACTTCCCTCACAGTCTTCAATGTACTGTTTATTAAACAAAACCTCTGGCTCCATCTCCAACTCTATTTAAAGTAATTATCTTAATTTCCTTCTAAGTGGACAAGAACACCTCTCAAATTTTTCTTGTTCTGGCTGAAGAGCCCAATTTGTTCATAGCCTTTTGTATTACTGTAACTCTCAAGGTGGGGCATCAGCCTTGCGGCTCTTCCTTAGCAACACCTCAATGACTAAAGTCATAGTCATAGAGATGTACAGCACGGAAACAGATCCTTCAGTCCAACCCGTCCATGCCGACCAGATATCCCAACCCAATCTAGTCCCACCTGCCAGCATCCTGCCCATATCCCTCCAAACCCTTCCTATTCATACACACATCCACATGCCTTTTGAATGTTGCAGTTGTACTAACCTCCACCACTTCCTCTGGCAGCTCATTCCATACATGTACCACCCTCTGTGTGAAAAAGTTGCCCCTTAGGTCTCTGTTATATCTTTCCCCTCTCACCCTAAACCTATGTCCTCTAGTTCTGTACTCCCCCACCCCAGGGAAAATACTTTGTCTATTTATCCTATCCATGCCCTTCATGATTTTATAAGCCTCTATGAGATCACCCCTCAGCCTCCAACACTCCAGGGAAAACAGCCCCAGCCTGTTCAGCCTCTCCCTCTAGCTCAAATCCTCCAACCCTGGCAACATTCTTGTAAACCTTTTCTGAACCCTTTCAAGTTTCACAACATCTTTCTGTTAGGAAGGAGACCAGAATTGCACACAATATTCCAACAGTGGCCTAACCAATGTCCTTTTACAGCCGCAACATGACCTCACAACTCTTGTACTCAATATTCTGACCAATAAAGAAAAGCATACCAAACACCTTCTTCACTATCCTATCTACCTGCGACTCCACTCTCAAGGAGCTATGAATCTGCACTCCAAGGTCTCTTTGTTCAGCAACACTCTGGAGAAGCTTACCATTAAAAAGGTGTATAAGTCCTGTTAAGATTTGCTTTCCCAAAATGCAGCACCTCGCATTTATCTAAATTAAGCTTCATCTGCTACTTCTCAGCCTACTGGCCCATCTGATCAAGATCCTGTTGTAATCAGAGGTAACCCTCTTCGCTGTCCACTACACCTCCAATTTTGGTGTCATCTGCAAACTTACTAACTGTCCCTCTTATGATCACATCCAAATCATTTATGCAAATGACAAAAAGTAGAGGACCCAGCACCAATCCTTGTGGCACTCCACTGGTCACAGGCCTCCAGTCTGAAAAACAACCCTCCTCCACCACCACCGTCTGACTTCTACCTATGAGCCAGTTCTGTATCCAAATGGCTAGTTCACCCTGTATTCCGTGAGATCTAACCTTGCTAACCAGTCTCCCACAGGAAACCTTGTTGAATGCCTTACTGAAGTGCATATAGATCACAGCTACCGTTCTGCCCTCATCAATCCTTTTTGTTACTTCCTAAAAAAACTCAATCAAGTTTGAGAGACATGATTTCTCATGCACAAAGCCATGCTGACTATCCGTAATCAGACTTTGCCTTTCCAAATACATGTACATCCTGTCCCTCAGGATCCCCTCCAACAACTTGCCCAACACCAACGTCAGGCTCACTGGTCGAGAGTTCCCTGGCTTGTCCTTACCACCCTTCTTAAACAGTGGCACCATGTTAGCCAACCTCCAGTCTTCTGGCACCTCACCTGTGACTATCGATGGTACAAATATCTCAGCAAGATCTTACTGTTGAGATTGGGCAGAATGTTCAAGATGCAGTATGCGCCAAGCCATATATTGATACATATATATTCAGAAACCAGTGTGTTAAGTTGCTCTGGGATTTCTTAATTAAAACATGCTGCATTTGGGTTTTCACACTAAGCACAATTTGTGATCGGTGAAACAGGCCAGGTTCACAATCCATCCAGGTTTTCTCACTTTAAACTTCCCTGATTTCCTCAGTGATCTTCGACTGGCTCTACAGTCTCTGGAAAATAATTTTCCAAGAATAAAGTAGTTTTAAGGAATCTGTCCATCACATCAACCAATGAGCTAGCTGAGTGACTCCTCACTCATATGTGGGTGAATTAATTCCAACAGGCATGTTTACACTTTGAGGGGGAGTGTGTTGGGCATATTGGGTGCGCGCGTATGTGTACTTTTGTGGGGAGGTTCTCTCACCTGTCATTTGGAACTGCTCCAATGAACACAAGAGATTGTGGTGCATAACTCACAGGACTACAGTTCTTATTTTTGCTAATATCTAATTCTATTTTGAAATCACAGTTGCATTGTTGCCTTTCATGATGTATTTAATCTACTGTGTTGAACTTTAATGATACCTACAATGTCAATAATTCTGAGCAGTGGTTTCTAAGATATTGGAAAGCTTTGCAATGCTGCATCTATTGTGAAGAAGGTTCATCATATAATCTGGATTGTAAATTATTTTGGCTTTCAGTGCTGTGAAGACTGAACTGCTTTTTTAAAAAATGTCATTGGGACCAGTGAGTTGTGGACAGCATTTTAAAGAAATCACGTGACAAGTTAAATGACTCAACAAGCTACCTGGAGAGATAAATGCTGCTTAAGGTTAACTTGAGCTTTTATGACCAACAGTAGTAGATGGTCAAAGACCAGATGCAGTTGGCAGTTCAGAAGGAAAGCTCCATTCTAGTAGATGTGCTGTATGGTAGTCCCCAGCAGTTTATTTCTTACAGTTCAATGAAAAAGAAATCAGTGTGTTATCTTGGATGGATGAGTGCCTCAGGAGGGGGACAGACAGCATTAGAGAAAATCTCTATCTCTGTCAATGTTCAGAAATGATTTGGAGATGCCGGTGTTGGACTGGGGTGTACAAAGTTAAAAATCACACAACACCAGGTTATAGTCCAACAGGTTTAAATGGAAGCACCTTAGCTTTCGGAGCGACGCTCCTTCATCAGGTGATTCACAGGTCTATCAAACCAGGTTTGCCCACTACCTCTCACTTTTGATGATTGTACTTCCCTTAATGGGCTTTTGACATTGAAATAACTGCACAGAGGCTAAGACCCCATCACCAAGTCATCCTTTATTTACTTGTGCACAGTATACTGGCTGTAGCCAGCCAGTTCGGAGTCAGAGTCCGAACTGAGGAGATTCTGAATCTCCTGTTATATTTTTTATTGTTTAAGTTATTTTGCTAATCAACCTGTTCAGAAACATTATTACACCCCTCTGGTGTAGGTGGAACTTGAACCCAGGTCTCCGGTTCCAAGGGCAGAGACACTACTACTGTGCCATAAAGGGCCCCCTCCTGCTTAAATTGGTCAGCAGGGTTTCCTGATTGGGGTCATTAACCTGGGCCAATCAAGGATCTCAGTCATGATTGCCTGGCTCCAATCCCTTCAAACAAATTAAATCAATTGGAAAACATGGTTGATTTATAACCACTTCCGAATTACAAATAAAATCACGTTTCATTCTGGGATCGGATCTCCCCACTATTACCACTAGCTGAGATCTTTAAATCTTTTAAGAAAATATATCCAGAGTTCAGAAATCATATTTCCATATCTGAAAAGAAACAAAAAAAAAGGAAAAATGGAGGTCTATAGGAAAACAGCAGGGAAATAGCACAAGATAAGCCATTTCTTTCGAGAACCAGCACAGACACAACAGGCCAAATGATGTTCTTCTGTGCTCCAACTGTTCTATACACCTCCAATTCTCAACTGCCTTTTTGTAAAATGAATGCAAGCATACGAAGATGTCCATTAGTTTCCACTGGCTGAATGGGTGTAAGAACTATAAAGATAACTTCTAAATGTTCCTGATCTCTACTTCACATACAGCTTTTGGTCGCAGCAGTAAAGAGGGCTATCTTCAGTTCACACTTGTTTTAATTTTTTTTTTAAAACCCCCACACTACCGCCTAACTGCGGCAGTGCTTATTTTTCCGCAGCACCCATAATGTGTGTGTGTGTAGGTGTGAGACACAGTGAGAGACACAAAGTGCACGAATCTTTATTCAATTCCCACCACCAGGAAGATAGGAAAACACCCGGGTGGCCAGTGTCAAGCAGTGCCCTTCACATCAAAGGGCAATGCTGTGTGATCAAACAGTGAAGGGGAGGGCAGGGACTAAATCAAAATAGAGTTTGAGGGGACACTTGTTTTTATCAGTCCTCTTGCTGATGCAACTGTAACATAACATTTATTTTTTCTTTTGAAGCCAGTTAATTTGAGTGAGAGTGTTTAGGAAGCCTGTAGGTTAATGCTACTTTCTCCAAGGTAACGCCTCAGCTAGAAGTTGAATTGTCAATCAGCACCTTGTTCCTTCTGTAGAATAAATTATTGCAATCAGTTGAAATTTGGCATTCTTGCACTTGTCCTGATGAATGCAAGATTAAAATTTTTGACAACACGTTCTTTTAGCAATACTCAAATTTTGTATTGCAATCATAAACAGAAAACTAAATTAAGAGTTCAGAGGCAGATGCAAATTTCTACATATGATAATAAGGTTTAATTTATGGAAATTGCTGTTTGGGCAATAATCAATGTCATACAGCTCATAAGCAGCACTACTGCAACACTGTAGATACTCACGGGACAAGACAAATCTTTTCTCGGGGGAAATAGGATCAGCTGGTTTTGATGTTTCAGCGATGTGTACAAAAACATTTTTTTCCACGTTTACACTAAGTGAGCTACACCTCTGTACAGGAGTGATCTGCTATGGAGATCCCACAGGGATTTTAACTGCAAGTCAGCTGAATGCTATTTTGGGCTACTATCATCAAGTCATCTCAAAAGCATATTTCTTCAAAGTGAACTGATAAGTTGTCCTTTTATGTACACACAGTTATTAACCAAAAACTTTAAAAATTGCTACTTAAAGTTTCCCCAATTTTTTTTCAAAAGTAAAGAAAGCACAATAGGAAGAACAAGGATGCAATCCCAACGTATTTGAGGCTCAACAACTTCAACTTGCCTCAAACCATTAGTCTCAACATTCAAGAGGGAAATGTCCTATTCAACTAATCATAATAATAGCAACAAGATGAATCATGAATGGCACAAGGCATTGGATTGGCATGTCATTCTGGGATTCACTGAAAAACCTCATAATAAACTTCTCAAAACTCTATAATAAACTTCTGTTTCTTGAGTTATGGTCCTTCTGGTTACGGCCCTTTCTTAAATCCAGCCTCTCGTCAAAGGCATGTTATTCTACACAAAGTTAAGCCATTCTCACACACTGAATTTACAAGGCAATCCAGTATTGTGTCATTTAGTGACTGAAACCTTTGAGAATACCAACAGCCAATATAATACTCCCAAAAACTTGTTGCTAGGCATTGAAACATCTGAGCATTGGGATACATTACTTACATAACGTCAATGCTATGTAACATCACCTTAAAACTTGTCTACTGACAGGTTACAATCAAATTACTACTGCAGAATGTTGTGAAATGGTTTTGTTTTGTACCACACACTGCAGTTTTAGTGTAAACTGAGCCTAAATCCAGAGCAGGGCCTGACCTGAATGCAGTACTTTGGAGTAAACTCAAGCCTTGGCACTTTTGTTTAGAAGCATGAAACCAAAGCCACTTTGCACCAATGCTGAACATGCAGCGTAACTACATTGTCATCTAGCTTAGTAATCTGATCTACAAAACATAGCTTTATTGCATTTGGATAGTCATTCAATTTTACCTTAGCATAATTTGGTTTAGATTCAAGAAGGTTGACTTTCAAGATCATGCTTTCAGAATTCACATGACTAAATTCGGAAATGTAAACCCAAAATAAAACTAAATAGCTCTAGGATTCTACTGCCAGGCTAAGAGCCAGAATTTGCAATATATTATACATGGGGCTGGCTCGAAGCTGCTCATTTTCTGACACCCAGATAAAACACTAAGAGCTAATAATATATTTCTTTAAAACATTCCTAAATTACCATGTCAATTTGCGCCTAACACAAATTACAGACATGTAGCTAATCCAATGTCACTCCTGCTCGAAATACACTTTCCCAAGTCACACATCATTCTTGATAAACTATTTCTGTAATCTCATCACTGTTATTTTAACCTCTCATCATCCCTGGACAATCATAGCAAGATTTCCTTATTCTGAGAAGATAGGAATAGGAGTAGGCTATTGAGTCCTTTGAATATCTCTTAACATGCTGGCTTAAAAAAAAATTTAAAATTATCAAATGATTTAGTGTCAACTGCCGCTTGTGGAAGAGTGTTCCAAACCTTTACCATCCTCTGTGTAGAAGTGGTTACTAACATCTCTCCTGAACCACTTGCTTCTAATTTTTAGACTCTACCCTAGTACTAGAATCCTCAACTAATGGAAATAGTTTATCTTTACCTACCATGTATTTTCTTAAAGACTTCAGTCAGACCAACTCTTAACTTTCTAAATTCTAAAGAAAACAGGTTTAATTTATATAAATCGCTCCTCATAGCTCAACCCTGAAGCCCAGGTATCATTCTTATAAACCTACACTGTACTGCCTCCAAGACCAATAAATCCTTCCTGTCCTTGTATTATAAAATTAAGTCCATAATACAAAGGAGCAGAAATTCAGCCATTCAGCCCGTTGAATGGCAGAGTAGATTTAATCATGGCTGATAAGCTTCTAAATCCCATTATACACGTAACCCTTGAAGCTCTTGACAATCAAGAACCTGTCTAGCTCCGTCTTAAACAGACACAATGACCTGGCCTCCAGAGCTTTCTGTAGCAGTGAATTCCATAAATGTTCCTTCTTATCTCTGCACTAAAAGGTCTTCCCTTTACCTGAAGACTGTCCTCAGGTCCTAGTCCTACCAATGGAAACATCTTCCCAACATCCACTCCTCTATCGCAAATATTGTTAGTAAATACAATTAATCCTATATACTCTAATACACACTTTCCACCAGTGCAGTTGCATCACTAATATTAGAGACACTATTTCATATGCCCTGCAACACCAGCATTGAAAAATCACCTCCAATAAAAGCCACAGATTTGTCGCCAATTTGTCACTCAAATCTTTAACTGAACATATTTAGGCATTTCAGAGTCTAGGAACATACGTGACTGTGGCAGCAAAAATCACCCAAGGAAAAGAAGATTTGCTTCCAAATGCAACCCAGTAAAAACTCTTGCTGCTGGACTGCAGGTTATCGGAAAGCCTACAAGCCACACCCTGATTTGCAACAAGACCTGTACATCCAACATTCCTACACACACTGATCTATATGGGCCATCAGATGACAATATTTCTAATCTTAGAATCTTCATTTATAAATCCATTTTTAGCCTTGCCCCTTCCTAACCTTACGACAATTCAGATCTCTCTACATTACAATTTTAGACTCTTCAACATTTTGACTTTAATTGCTCTTCCAGTCACAGCCATGTCTTCAGCTCCTACAGGTCTCAGTAGTACAATACAATACTGCATGGGAGCAAGCCCTTCGACTCCACTAAACTTGGGTTGATTCCTAATCCTTATTTAGACCCACTATTTCCCATTTGCAGTTCCTATCACTCTGTTCACCCCCATTCATGCATTTATCAAGATACGTCTTAAATGTTGCTAATGTGCTTGCTTCCACCATCTGCACTGGCAATGCATTCCAGGCACCCATTACCATCTCCCCCTTCACTTGAGCCTATGCCCTCTGGTAGTTGACCTTTTCATCCTGGGAAAAAGCATCTACCTGTCTACCCTATCTTTGCCTCATATTTTGTAGGCATGTATCAGGTCGTCCCTCGGCCTCTGTTTTCAATGGAAAGATAATTTGAGTTATCAAATCTCTCCTCATAACTAAAGACTTCCAGGCCAGGTAACCTCCTGGCAAACATTTTCTGCACCCTTTCCAAAGCATCCACAACCTTCTAATTGTGTGGCAACAAGAACTGCATGCAACATTTCAAAAGTGGCCCAAGCAAAGTTGCTTACAGCTGTAACATAACTTACCAACTTTTACATTCGATGTCCCAGTTGAAGGAGAGAATGTTGTATGCCTTCTTGACCACTTTATCCATTAGTGTTGCCACTTTCAGGCATCTACAGACCTCCAAAATTCCTACCCTAATATCTCTTTGTGTGGTATGGTGTCAAGTTTAGTTTGACTGTTTTATACAGTTTTATCATGCAAGAGATGAATTACAAACGAAGAGTCTATTCAGCCGCAGCAGCCCAGATTAAAGTATTAAATCAAACGATCCATTGGCATTACAACATAATCATTGAGATGGCAATGCTGATCAAAGATCATTAACTTGACAGATTAATAGTGTTACTCTCTCCATACGTGCTCCCTGGCTTGCTGAGTATTTCCAGCTTGTCATTTTTTAAAATTATGATAGAAGACAAACCAGGTGATTGTAGCCATTCCCTGTCTGACAAAGTCCATGTTTTCTATGAAAGGACCATGAGTACATATAGTTTCTAGTGAGTTATGTTACAAACTTCACTGATTATCTAAAATTGGTTGTCAGTGCGGTTATTGGTGCATTCTGGATTGTTCAGAAAGAGCTGTCATCTGAAAAACACATTGAACAGCAGATGTTTTGTTTGGGTTTTGTGCATGGGGGCTGGTTAAGTATGACCTGTATTCTGCCTCCAACAAATAACCCAAGGAGTATGCAGTTTGATCTACAAAGAAATAAATATAAATGAATTACCCATTTATTCTTCTATTCGACCCTGTGTTTTAATAGCTATTAAAACTGTATGGTTTGAAATGATAAGATGGTGACAACTTGAAGTTTCCTTTTAATTTTAACATATGCAGTTAGAAAGCAACACTATTAATAAAAGTACTTTTCACAAGATATTTCAAAGTACTTTACAGTAAATTCCACACTTTTTGATGCGTAGACACAGTTAATGTATAAAACACAGCAGCAAGTTTACACAGCAAGTCCCACAACTAGCTGTGATAATAATCAGACATGTTTATTTTTGAAATGCTGATTGATTGATACATATTGGCCAAGCCACTTGTGGTACTTCTCCTGCTCCTCTTTGAAATAGTGCCACGGATAATTCATTTCAATGTAAGCAACTGTAAGGACCTTGGTGCAAAGTCTTATTTGAAAGTCAGCACATCTAGCAATGCAGGATCTCTTGGCACGACACTGAAAATTTGATCTTAATTTAGTTGTCAAGCCCTTAAACAGGATTTAAATCTAGAACTTTGCATTTCAAAAAGGAATGCATGTAAATCAGCTCCCTCAAAAGTAAATAACTCCAAGGCACTTCACAGGAATATTTTGAAGCATAATTTGCCATTACACAACACAAAATAGGTTCAAGGGCAAGTGGCCAGTAGCTTGGTCACAGCAATATGTTTTATCGAGTATCGCAAATGGGTAAAGACAAAAGAATAAGAAATAGGGGCCATTCAGCCCATTGAGCCTGCACAAACAGTCAATAATATTGGGGCTAATCTGACAGAGCTTTAACTCCACTTTCCTGCCTGTCCCTCATTACTCTTGGTTCCCTTATCAATCAGAACATTTATTGAGCTCAGAGTGGAATGTATTCAATCAACCAGCCTGCAATGCTCTCTGGAAGTCAGAATTGCAAAGACTGATTGTCTGAAAGCAGAATTGTTTCATCACCACCTTAAATGGGAAACACTGCGGCCTTAGCTCTAAGATTCCCTCATAAAAGGAAAACAACCTTGCAACATCTACTCTGTCAAGCCTCCTCAGAATCTGACGTTTCAAGAAGATCGCTTCTCACTCTCCCAAACTTCAATGAGTATAGGTCCAAACTTTCAACACCAGACAACGTCCTCATCTCAGGAATGTGTCGAGTGAGCTGCTTCCAATGCAAGAATCTCTCCTTAAGCAAAAGGATCAAAACTACACATCATACTCCAGAGTTCACAAATTAAGGCTGGTTGCCACAAATATGGATCCAATGAATAGGGAGGGATAGGGATGAAAGCAAAGTCCTGGAGAAACTCATCAGCTCTAGCTACATTTACGGAAAGAGAAACAAAATTAATATATAAGCTCAACATGACTCTTCCTTGGAACTGAGAGGGGTAAAAGTTTACTTTTGCACTCATTACATTTTGTCGAAGATCTTTATTTTGCACTCATCAGGACAATTCATAAGAAATACCAAAGAAAATAACACTTAACACATACAAAAGGTGTAACATAAATGCAGTTGTTCCCTCTTTGTATTTCTTACAAACAATGAACGCAAGGAAGAAGCTTTGACAAAACACCTTTTTGTTCAGCAATACTCAAGTTCCAAATGACCAAACAACTATAGGTAGACTTTTAGTGAGAAACCTACAGCTCATGTACAAGGCGGCCTGAGTACACAGAAATGGGCTGATCTCTTGTAAAAGCACCATTCCCTGGTCCACAATGCATAAACATGTCAAATTATTGAACAAGGGCTTCAGGATCATGTAGCATCCTGGTGATGATGTTAGAGCTACTCTTTGCTGGGGAAGAGTTAAGGAGAAAGTGATAGCGAGGCAGAAGCTGAAATTTAGCCACAATAATGTGTTATAAACACATGGAAAGAAACTTGTGGAGTGGACTGACAAGCATCAGAGTTAGAGCTCATGGAATATACTCACCCCTCATTATCTGAGGGGGGGATGGGGCTTCCCGCAGGTAACAAAATAATGCGGATACCTCTCCTGCATATTGCGAAGAACCACGCAATGTTTACTGAAGACGACTGGACAAAACAATGAGGATATTGTCGGGAGAACCGCGAGGCAAATCACCAGCTGAGAAACTTCAGAGTACAAGTTTCCTCGGATATGAATCGCAGAAAGCTATATGCAGGTACAGCACGTAATAAGGAAGACAATTTGAATTTTGGCATTTGCTTCTAAAGGAATAGAGAATAAAAGTGGGGAAGTATTGTTGCACCCGTCCAAAGCTTTAGTGAGACCATGCCTGGAGTATTTTGTACTGTTCTGGTCCCATTCAGGAAGGATGTAGTTAAATTCAAGGGAGTTCAAAGGTGATTCACGAGATTATAGAGGTGAGGGATTTATTTTATGATGAGAGATTGAACAGCTTAGGCCTATACTCACTAGAGTTTAGAAGAATGAGAGCAGATCTAATTGAAGAATACAAATGCTGAAACGAATTAACAAAGTAGGTGTAGAGGGGAGATTTCCCCTTTTGGGACAACCTAGAATGAGGTCATACTTCAAGGTAAGGGCTGATAAATTTAAAACTGAGAGAAGCAATTTTTACTCATCTCTAAGGGTTGGTAAATCTGTGGAATTCATCATCAGAGTGCAGCAGGAGAGTAAATTTGAGGAAGAGGCAGACAGATTTTTAATGAGTAATGCACTGAAGGGCTATAGGAAGCAAGCAGGAAAGTGAAGTTGAGACAGAGATAAGACCTGCCCATGATGGCATTGGATGGCAGAGCATGCTTAAGGGACCAAATTGCCTATTCTGCTCCTTATGTCCTTAGACAATGAGGATTAAGTGCAGTCTTCCAAAAACACAAGAGCATGTGACCATGAGAAACAGAAGTAGGCCCTTCAGCCCCTTGAGCTTGTTCTGCCATTTTACAGGATTGTGGCTCATCCAAAAACTCAAGCCTACTTTCCTGGCCAATCCCCAAGGTGTAGTAGGCTATTAATCAAGTGGAGGTAAATGTGAATAGCATAGCTTGGTGCTTGCGGGTCAGCAGAGACATATGGGCCAAAGGAGCTGTTTCTATGCTGTATGACACTATAACACTAAGACCATCATGTAACTGTAAGGACGTCTGATCATATACAAACAAACCAGGAACAGGTCTTCCAAGCCTGCATTGACACATTTTGCCCTTCCAAACTAAAACTGCCTTCATTTATGGGATCTGTATCCCTTTATTCCCTTCCTATTCATGAATTTGTCAAGGTGCTTCTTGAATATTGCTGTTGGGTCTGCTTCCACCTCTGGCAGCACATCCCAGGCACTTACCACATTTTGAGTGAAAAACTTGACTCGCACATCTCTTTTAAACCCCATAACCAGCCACAGTCCAGTATCTTGAACCGGTGTCATCTAGTAATTGACCCCTTGACCCTGGGAAAACACCGTGGGCGGCACGGTGGTTAGCACTGCTGCCTCACAGCGCCAGAGACCCGGGTTCAATCCCCGCCTCCGGCGACCGACTGTGTGGAGTTTGCACGTTGTCTGCATGGGTTTCCTCCGGGTGCTCCGGTTTCCTCCCACAGTCCAAAGATGCGCAGGTCAGGTGAATTAGCCATGCTAAATTGCCCGTAGTGTTAGGTAAGGGGTAAAAATGTATGGGTGGGTTGCGCTTCGGCGGGTCGGTGTGGACTTGTAGGCCCGAAGGGCCTGTTTCCACACTGTAAGTAATCTAATCTAGTCTATTCACAATCCTATAAACTTCCATCAGGTCACCCCTCAACCTTCTGCATACTAGTGAAAACAAACCCAGTCTTTCCCACTTTTCTTCATAGGTAAAATCCCACATACCAAGCAAAATCCTGATAAACCTTCTTTGTATCCACATCATTCTGGCAGTGTGGCAAAATATAGTCGAAAATTGTCGCTCTGGAAAAGCACAGCAGGCCAGGCAGCATCCAAGGACAGGAGAGTCGACATTCCTGATGAAGGGTATATGCCCGAAATGTCAACTCTCCTGTTTCACAGATGCTTGTGACCTGCTGCGTTTTTCCAGACACCACATTTTTCACTCTGACTCTCCAACATCCACAGTCCTCACTTTCACCTGATAAAACATAATGTTGAGTCTTGATGCAGTACAAAGAAGCTGAAGTCTGGTGACAGCCTGTCTTGAACCCAAGCTCATAGGTGTCAATATAAAGACAGACTTAAAGCCAGCTCCAGACACTAGAGGTAGGCTGCTCCTGAAGCCAGATCCATTCATAAAGAGACAGGAGCGGAAGTCCCGCCCAGCACCTCCTTGATTGGCGGATGACGCAAAGCCAACTGGCCGGCTATTGGTCGATGAACATGTCAATCATCACCACTTCCTGCCCGTTCCCCACCCCCTAGTCCTTCCAAATCCACATAAAACAGCCAACAATTGCCGCCGCGGGCACAAAAATAAAAGCGACGTTTTTAAAAGAGTGAAGCTTCAAAGCACGTTTTAAACCCCCGCTCCTGGAGATGTACCCACCCTCCGTGAGCCGAAATCGGCCTTCTAGAATATTCTGAGGCGAGCTCCACAAGGTTGTGGGCCCCGCGTTTAATTTTCACGAGAGAAATATAAAAGCTGCCCAATGCCAGTCTGTGCCCCACCCCAGCCCCCGAAAATAACCGTGTTTATTTATTGTCAGTCTGTGCGGCGGGTGTTTTATTTTCTGCCGCTCACACTCACTCAGTCTCGACTCCAAACTCTCCTCCTCCGGCGGCGCCGCCATCTTGGATCCAACTTCAACTTCTCTCCTCCCCCCGACAGGTGGCGCTGGCTCTTAAAGGGGCAGCCACCTTCGCTGCTGCTGTTAAAGGGCCAGGCACCCTCACTGGTGCTCCGAAACGACCAGGCGCCCCCGCTTCTGCTCTTAAAAAGAAATATGCACCTTCTCTGCAGCTGTTAAAGGGCCAGGCACGCTCGCTACTGTTCTGCAAAGATCAGGCACCATTGCTGCACTTAAAGGAGCAGGCACCCTCACTGTTACTGTTAAAGGGCCAGACACGCTCAGTGCTGCTCTGAACGAGGCTGACACCTTCACTGCTGCTGTAAAAGGGACAGGCACCCACACTGCTGCTATTAAAGACCTTCATTGTTATAAAAAGGCCCAGCACCAATACTGCTCTTAAAGGAGCAGGTGCCCTCACTGCTCTTAGAGGAGTAGGGACCTTCACTGCTACTGTTAAAGGGACAGGCACCCACACTGCTGCTATTAAAGAGTAGGCATCTTCACGCCACATTTAGTGCCAGCGCCTCATTGTTGCTCTTAAAGAAGTAGACAACTTCACAGCTGCTCTGTCAGGATTAGGCATCTTCATGACAGTTCTTAAAGGGGCAGGTACTCTCACTTGTCTTGCACAGTAGGCACTGTTGCTGCTGCTCTTAAAGGGACAGGCACCCTTACTGCTACTCTTAAAGGAAGAAGTTAAAAATCACACAATACCAGGTTATAGTCCAACAGGTTTAATTGGAAGCACACTAGCTTTCGGAGCGACGGCATCTCCAAATCATGACTTAAAGGAAGAGGCAGCTGAAAATGTGTTGCTGGTTAAAGCGCAGCAGGTCAGGCAGCATCCAAGGAACAGGAAATTCGACGTTTCGGGCATAAGCCCTTCATCAGGAATGAGGAAAGTGTGTCCAGCAGGGTAAGATAAAAGGGAGGGAGGAGGGACTTGGGGGAGGGGCGATGGAGATGTGATAGGTGGAAGGAGGTCAAGGTGAGGGTGATAGGCCGGAGTGGGGTGGGGGCGGAGAGGTCAGGAAGAAGATTGCAGGTTAGGAGGGCGGTGCTGAGTTCAAGGGAATCGACTGAGACAAGGTGGGGGGAGGGGAAATGAGGAAACTGGAGAAATCTGAGTTCATCCCTTGTGGTTGGAGGGTTCCCAGGCGGAAGATGAGGTGCTCTTCCTCCAACCGTCACGTTGTTATGTTCTGGCGATGGAGGAGTCCAAGGACCTGCATGTCTTCGGTGGAGTGGAAGGGAGAGTTAAAGTGTTGAGCCACGGGGTGGTTGGGTTGGTTGGTCCGGGCATCCCAGAGGTGTTCCCTGAAGCATTCCGCAAGTAGGCGGCTTGTCTCTCCAATGTAGAGGAGGCCACATCGGGTGCAGCGGATGCAATAGATGATGTGTGTGGAGGTGCAGGTGAATTTGTGGCTGATATGGAAGGATCCCTTGGGGCCTTGGAGAGAGGTAAGGGAGGAGGTGTGGGCGCACGTTTTGCATTTCCTGCGGTTGCAGGGGAAGGTGCCGGAAGTGGAGGTTGGGTTCCACACCCCCCACCAACCCAACCTCCACTCCCGGCTCCACACCCCCCACCAACCCAACCTCCACTACCGGCTCCACACCCCCCACCAACCCAACCTCCACTCCCGGCTCCACACCCCCCACCAACCCAACCTCCACTACCGGCTCCACACCCCTCACCAACCCAACCTCCACTCCCGGCATGCTGCCTAACCTGCTGCGCTTTAACCAGCAACACATTTTCAGCTGTGATCTCCAGCATCTGCAGACCTCACTTTTTACTTAAAGGAAGAGGCATCCTTAATGCTGCTCTGAAAGAGGTAGGCATCTCACTACTCCTTTTATACTAGCAATGACTATCCTGGGGATGATTGACTACAGTGTTGAGAGTGTGTTGCTGGAAAAGCACAGCAGGTCAGGGAGCATCCAAGGAGCAGAAGGATCGATGTTTCAAGCATAAATATAGATGGAGGCACAGGGCTAACGTCACCAGATGAGCCCTCCAGAAGTTCACGCTAACGATCTGAGAGGTTTCGCCATATCAATGAACAGTACAAAAAAGGACTGCAGACTTTGAAGAAGGTAGCTCACCACCTAAGTTCCTGCAATTATTTTTTCTTCTACTCTGGCGTGTAGCAGAAACTTCCAAAGTTCAATGCTGTGAATGACGTCAATCATCATGTGTGCAGTGTAGCTTAGGGAGAACATTGCTTGCCACCATCTTCTCAAGGACAGCTAGGAGTGGGCATCCAGAAGGATTAAGCAGTAATATTTGGAAATGAATACACCAGTCACATTGGGGCACTGTTGTAAGGTATACAAAACAAACTTTCCTGGTTTTTCCTTCTGGGCAATAAATGCTCACCTAGTTGGCGATCCCCGCATCTTGTGAAAGAGTTTTTAAAAATGCAATTAATTGATTTGTTCAAAAAGTTGCTGGAGAAACTCATCAGGTTTGAGAGCAGCATCTGTGAAGAGAGAGACCGAGTTGATATTTCGTGTCCAATGTGACTGTTCAGAAAAGCAGAGTCCCTGCTCTGAAAACATTAACTCTGTTTCTCTTTGCACAGACGCTGCTGCCAGATCTGCTCAGTATAACCAGAGCTTTCTGATTTTAGTTCAGATTTCAAGCATCCACAACTTTTATTTAAGTCATTAATAAACCTAGTGATTCCTAAAAAGAATCTGGAATTCCATAATCTGCCACTGATTGTTAATGGTGTAGTACAATGGTATCCTTGCTTGGTGTGGCCCATGTGTAACTCCAGATCTACAGTAATGGATCCACACACACCTCTGAAGTAGCTTAGTGAACCACTCAGTTCAAGAACATTTACATATGGGCAACAAATATTGGCCTTTCAGTGATGATCATGTCCCATGAAAGAATGAAAACACATGCAAACACTGAACAAACTCAGCAACTCTTCCCAACTGCCTCTAGCAGCACCTTCCCAAACCCACGACCAAGAGCACAAGGACAAGAGACATATTAGTAAGACCAAGATCTGCACATTCTCCTCCAAACCACACACTGTCCTGATTGGAAACAATATCGCTGTCCTTAAGTGCTGCAGCATCCAAATCCAAACCTCTCTCCTTCATGTCACTGTGGGTCAACCTGTCCCACATGGACTGCAGCAGGTTAAGAAAGCGACTCATCATCATCTTCTGAAGGGCAAATAGGAATGAACAGAAACTATGTCTCTTTTGAGCAATGTTTCAATTCTGTCCTAACAAGTAATTATTTGTTAATTAGGTAATATCATTGAGGTAAAAACAATGACTGCAGATGCTGGAAACCAGATTCTGGATTAGTGGTGCTGGAAGAGCACAGCAGTTCAGGCAGCATCCAAGGAGCAGCGAAATCGATGTTTCGGTCAAAAGCCCTTCATCAGGAACAAGGCAGTGAGCCTGAAGCGTGAAGAGATAAGCGAGAGGAGGGTGGGGGTGGGGAGAAAGTAGCATAGAGTACAACGGGTAAGTGGGGGAGGGGATAAAGGTGATAGGTCAGGGAGGAGAGGGTGGAGTGGATAGGTGGAAATCATTGTCAGAGTGATGCACTCTCCCCTCTGAGAAATTCAAGCTGTCAGTGTCAGAGTTGAATCAATTATCAAGTTTATCATGTTGGTACAGCGCTCAGGTCATGTAGCATTGCCTTTCTGGAGAAGTGACATTAAGGCTGTGTCCACTTGCATTATCCATAGTTTGAGGCTTGGGTTGTTGCATAGTTCAGTGACAGCTTCCTTACTGAAGCAAGGTTATTTCAGACCTTGAACCTCATTAAAATTCTTATATCAATATACATACACACACAGATCAATAATGTACAAAATATAGGGATAGTACAGGAAGTCGGGGTCAAAGCAGATGAAAGGGCACAGCAGGCTCGAAGGACCAAACTGCCTTCTCCTGCTCCCATTCCTTATGTTCAGATGCATTGAAAATGTAGCACCAACTTCATTGAAACAGTTGGGCCAAAAAGCCTTCCTCTGTTATGGTTTCTATGCTCATCTATTTCTAAATTATTCTTCCACCAAAAGATTTGCTACTATATCGTTGTTTATGTCATTGGGATACCCTAAACTATTTCAAACCTAATGAAGGGGTTGTTTAATTGAACTTCAGCTTTACAGGAGAAAGTAAGGACTGCAGATGCTGGAGATCAGAGCTAAAAATGGTTGCTGGAAAAGTGCAGCAGGTCAGGCAGCATCAAAGGAGCAGGAGAATCAACATTTCAGGCATGAGCCCTTCTTCAGGAATGAGCAAAGTGTGTCCAGCAGGCTAACATAAAAGGTAGGGAGGAGGGACTTGGGGGAGGGCCGTTGAAAATGCGATAGCTGGAAGGAGGTCAAGGTGAGGGTAATAGGCCGGAGTGGGGGTGGGGGCGGAGAGGTCAGGAAGAAGATTGCAGGTTAGGAGGGCGGTGCTGAGTTCGAGGGAATCAACTGAGACAAGGTGGGGGGAAGGGAAATGAGGAAACTGGAGAAATCTGAGTTCATCCCTTGTGGTTGGAGGGTTCCTAAGTGGAAGATGAGGCGCTCTTCCTCCAGCCGTCGTGATGCTATGGTCTGGCGACGGAGGAGTCCAAGGACCTGCATGTCCTTGGTGGAGTGGGAGGGGGAGTTGAAATGTTGAGCCACGGGGTGGTTGAGTTGGTTGGTCCGGGTGTCCCAGAGGTGTTCTCTGAAACGTTCCGCAAGTAGGCAGCCTGTCTCCCCAATAAAGAGGAGGCCACATCGGGTGCAGTGGAGGCAGTAAATGATGTGTGTGGAGGTGCAGGTGAATTTGTGGTGGATGTGGAAGGATCCCTTGGGACCTTGGAGGAAAGTAAGGGGGGAGGTTTGGGCGCAAGTTTTGCATTTCTTGCGGTTGCAGGGGAAGGTGCCGGGAGTGGAGGTTGGGTTGGTGGGGGGGGCGGGATGTGGACGTGATGAGCGAGTCACAGAGGGAGTGGTCTTTCCGGAACACTGATAGGGGAGGGGAGGGAAATATATCTCTGGTGGTGAGGTCCGTTTGGAGGTGGCGGAAATGACGACGGATGATACGATGTATATGAGGTTGATGAGGTGGTAGGTGAGGACCAGTGGGGTTCTGTCCTTGTGGCGATTGCCCTCCAACTGCCACCAGGACAGAACCCCACTGGTTCTCACCTACCACCCCACCAATCTCCACATACATCGTATCATCCGTCGTCATTTCCGCCATCTCCAAACAGACCCCACCACCAGAGATATATTTCCCTCCCCTCCCCTGTCAGCGTTCCGGAAAGACCACTCCCTCTGTGACTCCCTCAACACGTCCACACCCCCCCCCACCAACCCAACCTCCACTCCCGGCACCTTCCCCTGCAACCACAAGAGATGCAAAACTTGCGCCCAAACCCCCCCCCTTACTTTCCTCCAAGGTCCCAAGGGATCCTTCCATATCCACCACAAATTCACCTGCACCTCCACACACATCATTTCCTGCATCCACTGCACCCGATGTGGCCTCCTCTATATTGGGAAGACAGGCTGCCTACTTGCGGAATGTTTCAGAGAACACCTCTGGGACACCCGCACCAACCAACCCAACAACTCAATGGCTCAACACTTCAACTCCCCCCTCCCACTCCACCAAGGACATGCAGGTCCTTGGACTCCTCCGTCACCAGACCATAGCAACACGATGGCTGGAGGAAGAGCACCTCATCTTCCGCCTAGGAACCCACCACCCACAAGGGATGAACTCAGATTTCTCCAGTTTCCTCCCCCCATCTTGTCTCAGTCAAATCCCTCGAACTCAGCACCGCCCTCCTAACCTGCAATCTTCTTCCTGACCTCTCCGCCCCCACCCCCACTCCGGCCTATTACCCTCACCTTGACCTCCTTCCAGCTATCGCATTTTCAACGGCCCTCCCCCAAGTCCCTCCTCCCTACCTTTTATGTTAGCCTGCTGGACACACTTTCCTCATTCCTGAAGAAGGGCTCATGCCTGAAACGTCGATTTTCCTGCTCCTTGGATGCTGCCTGACCTGCTGCGCTTTTCCAGCAACACATTTTCAGCTTTAGCTTTACAGCCAATTTGCACACAGCAAAGTCCACAAATATTATTGCATGAAATGACTAGTTAGTCTGTTTTAATAGCATTGGTTGAGGGAAAACATCTTGACCAGGACACTAGGGAGAAACATCTTTGTTCTCCTTCAAATGCATATCATGGAATCATTTTAACATCTGATTTAGCAGATAGGTAATAGAGACCTTGATTTAACCCGTGTTAGGGAACTGGAGCTGGAGTTGGATGAACTGCGGATCATTCGGGAGGCAGAGGAGGTCATAGATCGGAGCTTTAGGGAAGTAGTTACTCCGAAAGTTATAGACAGATGGGTGACAGTGAGGGGGAATGGGAGGAAGCAGCTAGTGCAGGGACCCCCTGCGGTCATTCCCCTCAAGAACAAGTATACCGTTTTGGATACTTGTGGGGGGGATGACTTACCAGGGGCAAGCAACGAGGTTCAGGCCTCTGGCACGGAGCCTGGCCCCGTTGCTCAGAAGGGAAAGGTGGAGAAAGGTAGAGCGATAGTTCTTGGGGACTCAATAGTGAGGGGTACAGATAGGCCGTTTTGTGGGGGCGACAGAGACTCATGATTGGTATGTTGCCTCCCAGGTGCAAGGGTACGTGATGTCTCTGATCGTGTTTTCCGGGTCCTTAAGGGGGAGGGGGAGCAGCCCCAGATCGTGGTCCACGTTGGCACCAACGATATAGGTAGGAAGAGGGGTGAGGATGTCAGACAGGCTTTCAGGGAGCTAGGTTGGAAGCTCAGAGTTAGAACAAACAGAGTTGTTGTCTCTGGTTTGTTACCCGTGCCACGTGATAGAGAGTCGAGGAACAGGGAGAGAGAGCAGTTAAACGCGTGGCTACAGGGATGGTGCAGGAGGGAGGGATTCCGGTTTCTGGACAACTGGGGTTCTTTCTGGGGAAGGTGGGACCTCTATAAAAAGGATGGTCTACACCTGAACTTGAGGGGCACCAGTATCCTTGGGGGGAGGTTTGCTAGTGCTCTTTGGGAGGGTTTAAACTAACTCCGCCGGGGCATGGGAACCTGGACTGTAGCTTTAGGGTACAGGACCTTGAGTGTAGGGAGGTTATGAACAAGGCAGCAATCTCGAAGGAGGGTGCCTGTAAACAGAAGGGTGGATTGAAGTGTGTATACTTCAATGCCAGAAGTATAAGAAATAAGGTAGGTGAACTTGCAGCGTGGGTTGGTACCTGGGACTTCGATGTTGTGGCCATTACAGAGATGTGGGTAGAACAGGGGCAAGAATGGCTGTTGCAGGTTCCAGGGTTTAAATGTTTTAGTAGGGTCAGACATGGGGGTAAAAGAGGGGGAGGTGTGGCATTACTTGTCAAGGATAGTATTACAGCGGTGGAAAGGATGATGGAGGAAGACTTGCCATCTGAGGTAGTTTGGGCTGAGGTTAGAAATAGGAAAGGTGAGGTCACCCTGTTAGGTGTTTTCTACAGGCCTCCTAATAGTCCGAGAGATGTAGAGGATAGTATTGCGAGGATGATTCAGGAGAAGAGTGAAAGTAGCAGGGTGGTTGTTATGGGGGACTTTAACTTCCCAGATATTGACTGGGAAAGCTATAGCTCGAGGTCGTTAGATGGGTTGGTGTTTGTCCAATGTGTGCAGGAGGGTTTCCTGACACAATATGTAGACAGGCCAACAAGAGGTGAGGCTATACTGGATTTGGTTCTAGGTAATGAACCAGGCCAGGTGTTAGACTTGGAGGTAGGTGAGCACTTCGGGGACAGTGACCACAACTCGGTGACTTTTACTTTAGTGATAGAGAGGGATAAGTGTACACTGCAGGGCATGAGTTATAGCTGGGGGCAGGGAAATTATGATGCAGTGAGGCATGACTTAGGATGTGTGGATTGGAAAAACAGGCTTCGAGAGAAGAATACTAATGATATGTGGAGATTGTTCAAGGAACAGCTACTGAGTGTCCTTGATAAGTATGTACCAGTCAGGCATGGAGTTAAGGGTCTTGTGAGGGAGCCGTGGTTTAATAAGGAATTGGAATCCCTTGTGAAAGGGAAGAAGGCGGCATATGTAAAGATGAGGCGTGAAGGTTCAGTTGGGGCGATTGAGAGTTATAAGGTAGCCAGGAAGGATCTAAAGAGAGAGCTAAGAGCAGCGAGAAGGGGACATGAAAAGTCCTTAGCTGGTAGGATTATGGAAAATCCAAAGGCTTTCTATAGGTATGTCAGGAATAAAAGGATGACTAGGGTAGGTATCGGTCCAGTCAAGGATAGTAGTGGGAAGTTGTGCGTGGAGGCGGAGGAGATTGGAGAGACACTAAATCAATACTTTTCGTCAGTATTCACTCAGGAACAGGACACTGTTGCTGGTGTGAATATTGAGTCACAAGTGATTAGAATGGATGGCATTGAAGTATGTAGGGAAGAGGTTTTGGGAATACTGGAAAGGATGAAAATAGATAAGTCTCCTGGGCCTGATGGCATTTATCCTAGGATCCTCTGGGAAGCTAGGGAGGAGATAGCAGAGCCATTGGCCTGGATTTTTATGTTGTCATTGTCAACGGGAATAGTACCAGAAGACTGGAGGATGGCGAATGTGGTCCCCTTGTTCAAGAAGGGGAGTAGGGATAGCCCGAGTAACTATAGGCCAGTGAGTCTGACTTCTGTGGTGGGCAAAGTCTTAGAGAGAATTGTAAGGGATAAGATTTATGAACATCTGGATAGGAATAACGTGATCAAGGATAGTCAGCATGGTTTTGTGAAGGGCAGATCGTGCCTCACAAACCTTATTGAGTTCTTTGAGCAGGTGACTAAGGAGGTGGACGAGGGTAAAGCAGTAGATGTTGTGTATATGGATTTTAGTAAGGCGTTCGATAAGGTATCCCATGGTAGGCTAATGCAAAAACTACGGAGGTATGGCATTGAGGGTGCATTAGAGGTTTGGATTAGAAATTGGCTGGCTGGAAGGAGACAGAGGGTAGTAGTTGATGGTATAGGTTCATCTTGGAGTGCAGTTACTAGCGGTGTACCTCAAGGATCTGTTTTGGGACCATTGCTTTTTGTTATCTTTATAAATGATCTAGAGGAGGGGCTTGAAAGCTGGGTGAGTAAGTTTGCGGATGACACAAAAGTCGGTGGAGTTGTGGATAGTGAGGAAGGATGTGGCAGGTTACAGCGGGATATAGACAAGTTGCAAAGCTGGGCAGAAAGGTGACAAATGGAATTCAATGTAGCTAAGTGTGAAGTCATTCACTTTGGTAGGAGTAACAAGAAGATGGATTACTGGGCTAATGGTAGGCTACTTGGTAGTGTGGATGAGCAGAGGGATCTTGGTGTCCATGTACACAGATCTCTGAAAGTTGCCACCCAGGTAAATAGTGCTGTGAGGAAGGCATATGGTGTACTGGGCTTTATTGGCAGAGGAATTGAGTTCCGGAGTCCTGAGGTCATGTTGCAGTTGTATAAGACTCTGGTGCGGCCTCATCTGGAGTATTGTGTGCAGTTTTGGTCGCCATACTATAGGAAGGATGTGGAGGCATTGGAACGAGTGCAGAGGAGGTTTACCAGGATGTTGCCTGGTATGGTAGGAAAATCGTATGAGGAAAGACTGAGGCACTTGGGGCTGTTCTCATTGGAGAAAAGAAGGTTTAGGGGAGATTTGATAGAGGTGTACAAGATGATTAGGGGTTTAGATAGGGTAGACACTGAGAACCTTTTACCGCTAATGGAGTCAGCTGTTACAAGGGGACACAGCTTTAAATTAAGGGGTGGAAGGTATAGGACGGATGTTAGGGGTAGATTCTTTACACAGCGGGTTGTGAGTTCATGGAATGCCCTGCCAGTAGCAGTGGTGAACTCTCCCTCTTTATGGTCATTTAAGCGGGCATTGGATAGGCATTTGGAAGTTATTGGGCTAGTGTAGGTTAGGTAGGATTCGGTCGGCGCAACATTGAGGGCCGAAGGGCCTGTACTGCGCTGTATTTTTCTATGTTCTATGTTCTATGTTTAACATTTCAGCTGAATGGTGGCTAATCTATCAAACTTAAATATGCAATGAAGTTTGGGATTTTTTAAAAAATGCTTTTTTTCCCCAGAACAGTCTTTCTCTCGAAAGGTCAGGATAATGTCACTGCTGTCTGTGAGTAACAAAGAGATGACAAATCTTATTTTACAGTTTCACCACTGCATTTGCTGTCCTCTGGTTGGAAGTGATTGACATCTGGTATGTCATTTATCTATTTGTGCGTTTAATCTGTAAGAACGTTTAATAAACAAAGGGGATTATTTTGTCAAATTTCATTAGCTCTTTTACAGGGGTGAACTATGTCCTACAGACTTTCTATCACATTAACTAAAACAGGACAAGCAAGGTCATATAAGGAGCTGTACCAGGGTTATAGCATGACCGCTCACCATCCCAACTGATGGCATGCAATGACTTAGACAACCTAGCCAGATATTTTTACACCTGTTCATCAGATTTCTAAAACGTTCTTTTAGGAGATGTAGACATCTCTAAGTTGAGGTAACATCTGTACTCATCTCTAATTGCCCTGAAGGTCGTAGAGTCACAGAGAAGTACAGCATAGAAACAGACCTTTCGGTCCAACTAATCCATACTGACCAGATATCCTAACCTAATCTAGTCTCATTTGCCAGCACTTCTGCATGAAAAGGTTGCCCCTTAAGTCACTTTTGTATCTTTCCTTTCTCACCCTAAACCTATGCCCACTAGTTCTGGACTCACCCACCCCAGGGAAAAGACTTTATTTATATCTCCTATCCATGCCCCTCATGATTTTATAAACTTCTATAAGGTCACCCCTTAGCTTCCAACGCTCCAGGGTAAACAGCCCCAGTCTATTCAGCCTCTCCTTATAGCTCAAATCCTCCAACCCTGGCAACATCTTTGTAAATCTTTTCAACTGCTTTCTTGAACTGCTACCATCTTTAGGGTGTAAATTCACCCATGGGAATTTCAGCATTTTGACCCAACCACAGTGAAGGAGCGGCCATATAGTCCCAAATCAGGTGTGTGACCTGGAAGGGAACTTGCAAGTGTTGGCGATCCACGCATCTCCTATGGTAGAGATTGCAGATTTAGGAGGTGTTATTAAAGGGGTCTTGATTATTTGCTGTAGTGCATTTGTAGATGGTACAGCTACCACTGTGGTGAGCCTTTAATCACCTGTCCTAATTTAATCTTCTGTAGTTTGTCAGATTATACTGCCATGAGTCAGGCAGGGTTTTTTTTTGTTACTATGTTGGAGGTGCTGTTGACATAGAATCATTGGACATAAGAACAGGAGTAGACCATTCAGACCATAAGTCTGTTCTATCATTCAATAAGATCATGGCTGATCTGTGGCCTAACTCCATATATTTTAATATCTTTGCTTAACAAAAGATTATCTATCTCAGATTTAAAATTAATAAGTGATCGTGCATCAACTGTCATTTATGGAAGAGAGTTCCAAACTTCTATTACACTTTGTAATATGTAGCATATTTCTAATTTCTCTTTTCTAACTCTTTTGGACGTTTAGCATTTGACTGTACTTCCTTTTGTAACAGAATAATGTTTGTATGTACCAACCACAGACCGGTACCAAAATAAGTTGAGTCATTGACAAGCAATGACATGCAATTATTTCCTATCTTTAATATCACAGAGATAGGACTTTAGCCGTTAATATTGCAAATTTGAGTTAATTATTACTATTTACAGCAGCCAGGTCTGGACAGAAATAATGGGAACGTGTGAGAAACAGAATATCTAAAGTCAGTTCTTCTGAAACCATGAAGGGCCAGCTTATGTTAATACCGTATTTGTTTAGGTCCTGTGTCTTATAACTCAGTGTTGGCCGTACTTTTAATATCAGCAATCTCATTCCCAAGTTGATACCATTTATTCCCCATTAATAATTATTTCTGTTCATGAATAATAGGAATGGTAATTCGGAATAAACATACATCATGAGTGTTGGATGTACAAGGCACCGTGTTTTACCACCTTACCTTTTAGTATGAAAGCTGTTGGTTCACCTCCTGATCCAGATGCTACATTCAGACAAAGCTGAGACCTAACTATAGTTCTGTTGGAGATGCTGTTGTTTGTTAAACTGAGGACCTATCTGCCCTCACACTTGGTCATAAATGTTCCCATGGCACCACTTCAAAGAAAAGCATTGTCACAATGCTGTTTGTGGGAGCTTGCGGTGAGCAATTTGGCCTCTGTTGTTCCCTACCTGACAGCTACACTTCAAAACTACTTTTTCATCACTAATTCAGTAGTGAAATACTTGGAGGTTGTGAGACATGCTAAATAAATGTTTAACAGTGTTTCAAACTGCAATTAATAGACAAATTCAAGCATTAACAGTTAGGGATTTGCCCCTGGAGAGGGAGTGTGTGATTTCTGTTGATACACTTGAGTCTTTCCTGACTGACAGGCAATTCGGGTGCTCCTCCTACAACTAGTTTTAAATTTTAAGTTTAATTTGTGGAGTTGGCTTTGTCCAGTGTTTCTTTAAGAGACTATTTCCTATTAATGTTGTCTAATCTGGTTTGATTTCTTATTTAGTTATTCAAAAGAATACAACAACATGACTAATCTGTAGTTATGGCCGAGTGGTTAAGGTAATGGATTTGGAATCCATTGGTGTGATTCAGTGCAGGCTTGAATTACATAGAATGTAGAACATTACAGCGCAGTACAGGCCCTTTGGCCCTTGATGTTGCGCCACCCTGTCATACTAATCTGAAGCCCATCCCACCTGCACTATTCCATGTACGTCCATTTGCCTGTCCAATAACGACTTAAATGCACTTAAACTTGGTGAATCTACTACCGTTGCAGGCAAAGCATTCCATACCCTTTCTACTCTCTGAGTAAAGAAACTACCTCTAACATCTGTCTTACACCTATCTCCCCTCACTTTAAAGTTGTGTCCCCTCATGTTTGCCGTTCCCATACTTGGAAAAAAGCTCTCCCTGTCCACCCTATCTAACCCTCTGATTATCTTGTATGTCTCTATTAAGTTACCACTCAACCTTCTTCTCTCTAATGAGAACAGCCTCAAGGCCCTCAGCCTTTCCTCGTAAGATATTCCTTCCATACAAGGCAACATCCTAGTAAATCTCTCCTGCACCCTTTCCAAAGCTTCCACGTCCTTTTTATGATGTGGTGACCAGAACCGTACACAATACTCCAAGTGTGGCCGTACCAGAGCTTTGTACGTGGTTACAGAACTCAATCCCTCTATTAATAAAGGCCAAAACACAGTATGCCTTCTTAACAATCATGTCAATCTGGGTGGCAACTTTCAGGGATCGGTGTGCATGGACACTGAGATCTCTCTGCTTATCTGCACTCCCAAGAATCTTACCATTAGCCTAGTACTCTGCATTCCGATCACTCCGTCCAAAGTGTATCACCTCACACTTGTCCACATTAAACTCCATTTGCCACCTCTCAGCCCAGCTCTGCATCTTATCTATGTCTCTCTGCAACCTACTACATCCTTCGTCATTATCCACAACTCCACCAACCTTAGTGTCATCCACAAATTTACTAACCCACCCTTCTAAGCCCTCATCTAGGTCATTTATAAAAATGACGAACAGCAGTGGACCCAACACCGACCCTTGTGGTATGCCGCTAGTAACTGGACACCAAGATGAACATGTTCCATCAACTACATCCTTCTTTTTTCTTTCAGCAAGCCAATTACTGATCCAATCTGCTATGTCTCCCAAAATCCCATTCCTCCGTATTTTGTATAATAGCCTACTGTGGGGAACTTTATCGAACGCCTTGCTGAAATCCATATACACCACATCAACCGGTTTACTCTCATCTACCTGTTTGGTCACTTTGTCAAAAAACTCAATAAGATTTGTTAGGCACAACCTACCCTTCACAAAACCGTGCTGACTGTCGCTGATCAGATTATTCTTTTCTAGATGGTTATAAATCCTATCTCTTATAACCTTTTCCAACACTTTACCAACAACTGAAGTGAGACTCACTGGTCTGTAATTACCAGGGTTGTCTCTACTACCCTCTTTGAACAAGGGAACCACATTTGCTATTCTCCAGTCCTCAGGCACTATTCCTGTAGACAATGATGATTTGAAGATCAATGCCAAAGGCTCAGCAATCTCTTCCCTTGCCTCCCAGAGGATCCTAGGATAAATCCCATCTGGCCCAGGGGACTTGTCTATTTTCACATTCTGCATTATTTCTAATACCTCTTCCTTGTGAATCTCAATCTCTTGTAGTCTAGATGCAAGTATCTCTGTATCTTCCTCACCAACATTTTCATTTTCTATAGTGAACACTGTCGAAAAACATTTATTTAATGCTTCCCCTATCTCCTCTGACTCCACACACAACTTCCCACTATTATCCTTGATTGGCCCTAATTTAACTCCCATCATTCTTTTATTCCTATCCGCCAACAACTTCTCATGTCTCCTTCTGGCTCTTCTGGGCTCTCTCTTTAGGTCTTTCCTGACTTCCTTGTAACCCTCAAGTGCCCTAATTGAGTTTTCACATTTTGTCCTAACATAAGCCTTCTTCTTCTTGACCAGGGATTCCACTTCCTTAGTAAACCATGGCTCATGCGTTCAATATCTTCCTCCCTGCCTGACAGGTACCTACTTATCTAGGACACACAGGAGCTTTTCCTTGAAAAAACTCCACATTTTTTAATGTGCTCATCCCTTGCAGTTTCCTTCCCCATTCTACGCTTCCTAAATCTTTTCTAATTGCACCGTAATTTCCCTTCCCCCAGCTGTAACTCTTGTTCGTGGAGTACACCTATCCCTTTCCATCATTAAAATTAACCTGACAGAATTGTGATCACTGTCTCCAAAGTGCTCACCTACTTCCAAATCTAACAGCTGGCCATGCTCATTACCCAGTATTAAATCTAAAGTGGCTTCGCCCCTTGTAGGCCTGTCTACATACTGTGCATACTGTGTCAGGAAGACGTCCTGCACACACTGGACAAAAACTGACCCATCTATAGTACTCGTACTGTAGTGATCCCAGTCAATAATTGGATAGTTGAAGTCCCCCGCTGACTATGCTTCTCATTGTCCCTAACTTTAACCAAGTGCCTATAAATTCATTACCATAGAAATTTTAAAGAAATTATATTAAAATAGGGACTGTTCATTTGTTAATTTGATTAATTGCTTTTAATTTTCTCAAAAGACCAGAATAGAAAAATCAGCGGTGGCTCACAGGTAGTACTCTTGCCACATTACATAGCAAGGTTGTAGCTTTAGAGGTTTGAAAGCTGACATTCCAGTGTGAGTTTGAGGGAGTCTCAAATGGTCAAGGTCTTGTCTTTCTGATGAGACAATAAACCCTGGCCCTGTCTGCTTTTTTTGGTAATTGCAGAAGACCTCATTAGAGCAGGAATATGCCAGCTGATCCCATGAACGTGAACTTCAAGCAGATCATATCTGATCATCTCCTCTGTCAATTTCCACCCCATATCTCTTGATAATTTAATATCTAACATCGATCCACTTTTCTCTTGACCTTTCTCATTATCTAAGCCTCCACAGCCTTCTAGAGAACAAAATTCCAAAGATTCACTACCCTCTGAGTGAAGAAATTTATCTTCTTCTCACTCTCCTTATTCTGAGATTCTGACCCAATTTTTGACACCTCCCCCACTCCAGCCAGGTGAAACATCCTTCCTGCATCTACTCTTACACCCTGTAAGAATATTGTATGTTTCAATGTCATCAACTCACATTCCTCAAAACTCTAGAGTATGCAGAAGCCAGATTCCTCAATTTCTCCTCATAGGATAATCTTGCTATCCCAGGAATCAGTCTGGTTAACCTTTATTGTACTCCATCTGTGGCATGTATGTCCTGGATTAGGTAAGGAGATCAAAACTGCACATTGTATTACAGGTACAGTCTCACCAAGGCTCTGCACAACTGTAGCCATACTACTAATCCTTGTACTCAAATCTTCTTGTGATAAAGGTCAGCATTAGATTTACCTTCCTAATTGGTTGCTACAACTGCATGTTAACTTTCTTGACCTGTGAGTAAGAACACCCAGGTCTGCATTTCTGTTTTCCTACCAAAGTAACTTCAAATTTTCCCATATTATATACCACGTCTGCTTGCCTTTGGCCATAACACCATGAAGGAAAGACTTATAGGACAGTGGGTGAGTAAATAGGAGGCACAGGTATGTAATGCTGCACTCTGGTAGGTCAACCAAATATCAAGAAAAGGATTTGCATCTTGTTTCATTCATATTTACCTGATTTCTCAGCCTGGGATCCAATTAAGACATTTCTGTGTCTCTTGGCTCCAATTTAAAGTAGGTGGACTTACTTTTGGTAGACTTACTTCCTTTAAGAACTTGCACTTCATGAACATAAGGACTTAGAAATTCAGCCTGTCGAGCCTGCTCCACCTTTCAATACAATCATGGCTGGTCTAAACTCAACCTGAATTCCACTGTTTTGCCCACTCGCCATTACTCTTTAATCTATTATTAATTAAAAATCGATTTCCTACTTAAATTTATTCAGTGTCCTGAAATCTAACACACTGTGGGCCAGTGAATTGCAACAGATTCACAACCTTCTGAGAGAAGTAATTCCTCCTAATTCCCCCTTATTTCTGTTTTAAATTTGCCATCCCTTATTCTAAAACTATAACCTCTTGTTTTAGATTGCCCCATAAACTCTTCATCTACTTTGTCAATCTCCATTAGCATCATATGTACCCTAACTAGATCTCTCATTCTTCTAAACTCTCGTGAGTATAGGCCTAAACTGCTCAATGTCTCCTGAGAAGACAAGTCTTTCACCTCTGGATTTGATGTGGTGAACCTCCTCTGAATTGCAACTGTATCCTTTCTCAAGAAAGGTGATGTAAACTATACACATTACCCCAGATGGAATTTCATCGATGCCTTGTGCAGTTGCAACAATATAATTCCATCCAATTTTTAGACTCCATTTATTAAGCAATAAATGCCAAAATTCCACGTATACCTGAGAAACCTGACTATAGCACACACTGCATAGCGCTTTGACAAAAGAGGTTTATATAATAAATGGGCCCAGGTGGGAGTACTGGAAACTACGGCACAACCTGACCAAGATTGAAAAGGGACCTGATAGAGATATACAAGATTATAAATAGAATGGATAGGAAGGCACTTAATCAATAACCAAGAGGCATAAATTCATGGTAAGAGATAGAAGGCTAAGAAGAGAGTCGAGGAGAAATGTTTTCACCCAGGATGATGGGATTCTGGAACTTCACTGTCTGAAAGGGTGGGTGAGTCAAAGACTCTTGTAACATTTCGGTTAAATTTAGATATCCACTTGTGTTGCCATAGCCTCCACAGCTTTGGGCCAAGAGCTGGAAAATGGGAGTAATGTAGGGTGGCACGGTGGCACAGTGGCTAGCACTGCTGCCTCACAGCGCCTGAGACCCGGGTTCAATTCCCGACTCAGGCGACTGACTGTGTGGAGTTTGCACATTCTCCCCGTGTCTGCGTGGGTTTCCTCCGGGTGTTCCGGTTTCCTCCCACAGTCCAAAGATGTGCGGGTCAGGTGAATTGGCCATGCTAAATTGCCCGTAGTGTTAGGTAAAGGGTAAATGTAGGGGTATGGGTGGGTTGCGCTTCGGCGGGTCGGTGTGGACTTGTTGGGCCGAAGGGCCTGTTTCCACACTGTAAGTAATCTAATCTAGTCAGATCTTTGTTGACTCTGCAAATATAGCGGGCTGAATTACCTCATTTGTGCTGTAAATATCTGAGTCTGTGAGTCTATATGGCATTCAATGTACTGCCCATCACTGACTAAATGTGTGAGTAGTGTGTGTCAAAGTGAAGCCATCAGTTCCAGTGTTGCCTTTGAGAATTGGATGGTGCCCAGGAAATTTCTTCCATTTACTGGATCTACTGTGTTGCCATTTGGAAAAAATGGATGGACTGAAAGTGGATAAGTGCACAAAAACAGAAGTTGCTGGAAAAGCTCAGCAGGTCTGGCAGCATCTAAGAAGAGAAATCAGAGTTAATGTTTCACGTCCGGGGACCCTTCCTCAGAACTGATGGCAGCTAGGAAAATGTCACTGTACATGCAGAGGATAGGGTGGGAACAGTGGGTAAGGAGTAAACGATAAATGGGAATTGAGCCCAAAGAGAGAGAATAGTTGGACAGACAAAGGAGTGGATAACGATCTGATGAGGAGAGTGAAAGCTGTTAATGGAGACGTTTAGTGGCTAACAATAAGTAGTGTGTAATGGTAGACTGTGTTATAACAAGGCCTGGTGTGTGGGGTTGGGGGCTAGAACATGGGAGAGTTCAGGCCTTAAAATTATTGAACTCGATACTGAAAATATAGATCATTTTCAGGGCACGTATCATGTAAGTGTCTGCCATGCATCAGCACATGGCACTCCTTAGCCTGGGTCACAGTGTTCAAGTTCCACTCCAGAATGGTTTAGCACAACAGGTCAGGCAAAGTCTGAGGAGCAAGAGAGTCAACGATTCGGGTGTAAACGCCTCATTAGGAATATGGGGCTTTTCCAGCGTCACACGTTTTGACTCTGATCTCTAGCATCTGCAGCCCTCACTTACTCCAGAATGGTTATCAGGATGTACTGCACAGCCAGCTTTCAAATGAAATGTCAAAATGAGGCACTTCTCAGATAAATGCAAAACACCCCACCACATTCTTTTTAAGAAGAATAAGGAAGTTACCCTCACAGTCCTAGCCAATCTATTGCAAACAACATTACAGTCTGCAGGAACTTACTGTTTTTTTTAGATTACTTACAGTGTGGAAACAGGCCCTTCGGTCCAACAAGTCCACACCGACCCATCCATACCCCTACATTTACCCCTTTTACCTCACATTACAGGCAATTTAGCATGGCCAATTCACCTTACCTGCATAAGCTTTGGACTGTGGGAGGAAACCGGAGCACCCGGAGGAAACCCACGCAGACACGGGGAGAATGTGCAAACTCCACACAGTTTGGAGGCAGGAATTGAACCCGGGTCTCAGGCGCTGTGAGGCAGCAGTGCTAACCACTGTGCCACTTAGTCCCCATAAATTCTCTCCATGTATACTGCCAGACCTGCTGAGTTTCTCCAGCATTTTTTTGTTTCAGATTTCCAACAGCCATAGTTCTTAATTATATTATATTGCTGTATAAATTGACTGTCACATTTCCTCCATTATAGCAGTGACAACATATGAAAAGCATTTAATGTGCTGCAAAGTGTGACATTTCATTGTAGTGAAAAGTGCTTTGTATTTGTATTACTGTTATAAATCATTTGCAAGTGGACTTAAAACTGATACGCAACATGATCAATGATTAACACACTTTGGTTAATATATGCGCTCAGTTCTGCTAACGTTTGTCTCTTCACAAGACTGTCACAACTTCCCTCACGTACTTAAGCTTCCTCTGTAGATACAAGATGCCGGTGAGTAGAGTACATGGACTGTCAAGTTGTTTATCATTTTGTCTTTGTATTTAACCAGGAGAAGGGACCAAGACCCTTTTCAGTAGAGTACTGCCAAATTGTCAAAAGTTTAAAGAGGAAGCATACTCAAGTTAATGTTATGTCTTACTTGAAATGCCATTAAACAAAAAGCTAATCTCTGGCCCATTTCAAAACATGGAAGTGATGTTTCGTTTATAATTTGATTCCGCTCAGATACAGAACTGGTTTCAGTCACACTAATTCGTACAAGCCAGACCTTAACTTTTTGCAGGAATGCAAATGCATTGCAAGGAAGATAAAATTAGGTTAGAATATGGGAAACCTGAGTGCCAATAAGATTGCAGCATTTAAAAGGATTCAAGTTACTTGAAGTATTACTTCCAATTCTTGGCACCAATCTTTTGGAATGAGGTGAAGGCTTTGCAAAGGGTACGGAAAATATTTATTTGGATTGAGGGATCACAATGAATGAGCAATGTGAAGGAGTTGGGTTTGATTTCTTGGAGCAGAGAAGACAAAGAGGAAACTTTATACAAATGCTTAAAATCACGTTGAACAAATTTGACTGTTATTGAAGAAGGAGTAAAGGTTCAAGCGATATGGGGAAAAACCAGGAAATAGCCAGTCCAGTCTTGATTGAACAAATGGCCTCCTCAGTGTTGTACAATTTTACGGTCCGACAGGTTGGTTTGGAAAATATACTTCTGAGATATTCAATAGTGAAGTGACACAATCTTAAAATCCAAGCTTTTCCACCTCCACATCAAGGAGTGTAGAATCTTTCAGAAAGGATTGTGATCATAGAGGGGAACAACTGCAGGTTGAAACCTGAGAACAGTAATATCCCTGTTAGTCAAGGAAATCAAGAGTCATTGAATTGCAATGGGTAAATACAGCTGAGGCCGAGATCAGCTGTAATTCAGTATAATGGATGCCTACAAGTTGGAGACATCAATGTAAAACTGATTTCATTCTTCCTGTTTAAATGTTATTATTTCCTCGCTGGGGAAAGAAACATCTTGTTCTACTCTTGCCTCAGAGCCATGTCGTTTTGGTGTCTTGATTACTTTGCACATAGGGTCAACACTAATTCTCTCCCTTTCATTTCTTAATTTACACCCATTTTACATCTTTCTTTTCTCCATTATCAACAACCCCTTTGTTTTTTACACTGGGTCTCTGTTCCATCTCTCTTCTTTCTCCCCCTCTGAACCTGTGCAAAGTAAAAAACAATTTTCAACACCTTTTAGTTCTGAGGAGTCATACCAGACTCAAAACTTTAACTGTTTCTCTCTACCCATAGATACTGCCAGACTTGCTGGGTTTCTCCAGCATTTTCTGTATTTATTTCGGATTTTCAACATCTAAAGTATTTTGCCGTTAAGTCTTTAATGGATCAAGGCGAATGGTTGGCAAATGTTGACTATTCTTAATTCTGGTGTCTTGTGCATTCATGGTTTTAATTGCTCCATCATTAGTGACTGTGCTTTCAGTTCCCTGAGCCTAAATTCTGGAATTATCTCCTTAGATGTTTCTGCCTTTTATCTCACTTTCCTCCCTTAAGACACTTTTCAAAACTCGGCTCTTTGTTCATTGTTCCAGCTTTGTTCACTGGACCCAATATCTCAATATTATGTACTTCAATTTTGTAGAATAATCCTGTGATGTGCCTTGGCACCCCCTCTCATGTTAGAGATGTTATACAATTAAAAGTCATTGTTTTTATCCAAATTTCTCCCACTCAAGACTTTTGAAGGTAGCTGTTGCCCCTTTTTCATCAGTTGATTCCACACTGGGGATGTTAAATGGTCTGCAGGGCATCAGGCAGCGTACATATAGACTGGGGAAGTACAAATTATTTTGAGTATAGCTTCTCTTGATTTAGTTGATGTGCTACAAGTGCTTCTTAAAGTCACTTCACCATATTTGAAGTTGACCATCAATATAAGCATGTGTTTTATCGTTAGTGTTCATGTTGAAGTAGATTTTCTGGCCCATGCTCTGAGTTCCCTCCCACCATTTCTACTTTACAACCCTGTTAAAACCCTATATCAATAATGATGTTTCAGGTCATCCCTTCACCTTGGGTGTAAATTTTATTTTGTCAGATTCTAACCCTATGAAGGGCCTTAGGTTTTAATGCAAAAGGTGTCAAACTGCAATTTGTTGCTTTGTCCAGTCACTTCAACACTAAGCTATGATGGGCTATTTGAAATTTGGAAGCACCAGAGTGTACAATGGTTTACCCTCTGCATTGTCAGCCATAGAAAATATTCAAGGCTGAGCTACAGACAGATTTCATATTGAGAAAAAACAGAAATGTAGAAAATGGGAACAGGGGTAGACCATTCAGGTCTCGAGCCTGTTCAATCTTTCAATATGATCATGGCTGATCATTCAACTCAGTACCCTGTTCCTGCTTTCTCCCCAGACCCATTGATTCCTTTAGCCCACATAATCAGATCTAACTCCTTTTTGAAAATATTCAATGTTTTGGCCTCAATCACTTTCTGAGCAGAGAATTCCCCAGGCTCACCCATTCTCTGGGTGAAGAAATTTCTCCCCCACCACAATGGAGTCAAGGGCCATGGAGGAACACACAGGAAAGTGAAGGTGAGGCCAAATCAAATCAGTCATAAACTTATTAAATGGTGGTACAGACCCGAGGTGCCAAATAGCCTACTCCTGTTTCTTATCTTCTTAAGTTCAATCTTCTCTACCACTCTTTCCAACCCAACTGCTGCAGACTTTGATCGTTCACCTAGATTTGCCAATAATTTAAAAATAATTTTCAAGAAGCAAGATGGGAGTGGTCAGGTCCATCATAATAACTCTATATTCCTTTGTTCCTTCGGGGAAAACCAAGATTTTGTAAGTGGATTCCAAGAGGATACAATGCTCCGTTTGCTGACAGCGGTTGAATTAGCTTACTTGGATTGCATCATCTCTCTCTCTCACTCTCAAAAATACATTTAGTAAGTGGCAATGAGTTACACCTCAGCAGGAAATAGCAATTAAAAGTATTATTAAGACATAAACTATAAGTGGGTGGGCCTTATCAGGAAAGCAATATAGATAGGGGACCATATGAATAGAAGGGACATGATGTAATGTGACACTACTAATCATTTAAAAGGAAGTATTATGTTTATGGATTCATATAAATTCACGACAAAACAGGAGGTCATATTGTGGCAGCTGTCTGTACTACTTTCCAATTCCTACAGTTTTGTTTGGCTTGCCCAAGCTTTTTTGAAATACGTTGAGAATTTCCGTCTGTGCCATCTTTTCATGCAGTGAAAGGTTTATTCACTTTTATGTGTTCAAGACATCCAGCACTTCCTCCTCTGTAATATGGACATTTTTCAAGATGTCACCATCTATTTCCCTACAGTCTATATCTTCCATGTCCTTTTCCACAGTAAATACTGATGCAAAATACTCATTTAGTATCTCCCCTGTCTCCTACAGCTCCACACAAAGCAGCCTTGATGATCTTTGAGGGGCCCTATTCTCTCCCTAGTTACTCTTTTGTCCTTAATGTATTTGTAAAAACCCTTTGAATTGTCCTTAACTCTATTTGCCAAAGCTATCACATGTCCTCTTTTTGCCCTCCTGATTTCCCTCTTAAGTATACTCCTTCTGCCTTTATACTACTCTAAGAATTCACTTGATCTATCCTGTCTATACCTGACATATGTTTCCTTCTTTTTCTTAACCAAACTTTCAACTTCTATTAGTTTTAAAATAGTGACGGAAAAGGATAGGCCAGAACTAAAAGTTGAATTTTTAAATTGGAGAAAGGCAATTTTGATGGTAATAGGCAAGAACGTTCAAAAGCTGATTGGGAGCAGATGTTTGCAGGTAAAGGGATGGCTGGAAAATGGGAAGCCTTCAGAAATGAGATAATGAGAATCCAGAGAAAGTATATTCCTGTCAGGGTGAAAGGGAAGGCTGGTAGGTATAGGGAATGTTGGATGACTAAAGAAATTGAGAGTTTGGCTAAGAAAAAGAAGGAAGCTTATGTCAGGTATAGACAGGATAGATCAAGTGAATTCTTAGAAGAGTATAAAGGCAGAAGGAGTATACTTAAGAAGGAAATCAGGAGGGCAAAAAGGGGACATATGATAGCTTTGGCAAATAGACTTAAGGAGAATCCAAAGGGTTTTTATAAACACATTAAGGACAAAAGTGTAACTAGGGAGAGAATAGGGCCCCTCAAAGATCAGCAAGGTAGCCATTATGTGGAGCCGCAGGAGATGGCGGAGATACTAAACAAGTATTTTGCATCAGTATTTACTGTAGAAAAGGACATGGAAGATATAGAATGTAGGGAAATAGTTCATATTACAGAGGGGGAGTGCTGGATGTCTTGAAATGCCTGCACAGTTACTGTTTGAATTCATGTATCGCTGGTCATCTGAGTGCATCTGGGAAAATTAACAAGCAGTGAAATTCACAACTAATCTTGGAGGAACCTGTTTGGGAGAGGTCACAGCACAGAAACAGATAAATGGATATGTTAAGTGTGTCTTTACAGTAAGTCTGCAGTAGTGAGTAGAGTGGATTCTTTCTTGATTCTATGTTTTATTGAGGTATGTCTTGATTAAACTTAAAATATAAGCCATAAGTATTAATTTAACCTGGAGCAGTATTTTGTAGAGGAATAAGACATTGCTATTTTCTGGCTCTGTAGATTTAAAGAAGCAAAAAGGCCTTTAGTAGAGTGATATGTTCTTCTTGTCGGATGTGGGCATTTAGGGAGAGTTTACAGGTTACTGAGCATTATATCTGCAATAAATGCCATTGGTTGTGAATCCTATCAGATCGAATGGATCAGTTGGAGACAGTTAGAGGCAATGAAGAATTTATAAGAGCAAGGGGATGTGATGGATTGCAATTATAGGAAGGGGGAAAAGCCACAGATACAGTCACATAAGTGGGTTAACTCCAGGAAAGGTAAGAGAGGTAGGCAATTAGTGCAGGATCCTTCTGTGGCTATCCCCATTTCAAACAAGTATGCTGTTTTGGAAAATGTAGGGGTTGATGGATACTCAGGGGAACGTAGCACGAACAGCCAAGTTTCTGGGTTCTAAGAGATTGATTGTGTTAGGGAGCTCTCTAGTCTGAGGTACAGACAGATGTTTCTGTGGCCAGCAGCGAAAAATCAGAATGGTGTGTTGCTTCCTTGGTGCCAGGATCAAGGCTGTCTCATAGAGGGTGCACAATGTTCTCAAGGGGAGACGGGCCAGCAGGAGGTCATTGTACACACTGGAACCAATGACATAGGAAGGGAAAAGGTTCAGATTCTGAAGGGAGATAACAGAGTTAGGCAGAATTTAAAAAGGAGGTCCTCGAGAGTAGTAATATCTGGATTACTCACGATGCTATGAGCTAGTGAGGGCTGAAATAGGAGGATAGAGCAGATGAATGCATGGCTGAGGAGCTGATGTACAGGAGAAGGATTCAAATTTTTGGATCATTGGAAGCTCTTTTGGGGTAGAAGTGACAGTACAAGAAGGAAGGATTGCACCTAAATTGTATGGGGACTAATATACTGACAGGGAGATCCTAGAGCTCTGTGGGAAGCTCAGGAAGTGACTGCTGGGCCTCTTACTAAGACATTTATATCATCAATAGTCACAGGTGAGGTGCTGGAAGACTGGAGGTTGGCCAACGTGGTGCCACTGTTTAAGAAAGGTGGTAAGGACAAGTCAGGGAACAATAGACCAGTGAGCCTGACGTCGATGGTGGGCAGGTTATTGGAGCGAATCCTGAAGGACAAGATGTCCATGTATTTGGAAGGCAAGGACTGATTTGGGATAGTCAACATGGCTTTGTGCATGGGAAATCATGTCTCACAAACTTGATTGAGTTTTTTGAAGAAGTTACAAGGAGGATTGATGAGGGCATAGCAGTAGATGTGATCTATGTGGACTTCTGCAAGGTGTTCAACAATGTTCCCCAGAGACTGGTTAGCAAGGTTTGATCTAATGGAATACAGGGAAAACTAGCCATTTGGGTACAGAACTGGCTTGAAGGTAGAAGACAGAGGGTGGTGATGGAGGGTTGTTTTTCAGACTGGAGGCCTGCGACCAGTGGAATGCCACAAGGATCAGTGCTGGTCCACTACTTCTCATCATTTATATAAATGATTTGGATGTGAGCATTAGAGGTATAGTTAGTAAGTTTGCAGATGACACCAAAATTGGAGGTGTAGTGGACAGCGAAGAGGGTTACCTCAGATTACAACATGATTTGGACCAGATGGGCCAATGGGCTGAGAAGTGGCAGATGGAGTTTAATTTAGATAAATGCATGGTGCTGCATTTTGGGAAAGCAAATCTCAGCAGGATTTATACACTTAATGGTAAGGTCCTCGGGAATGTTGCTAAACCAAGAGACCTTGGAGTGCAGGTTCATAGCTCCTTGAAAGTGGAGCTGCAGGTAGATAGAATAGTGAAGAAGACATTTGGTATGCTTTCCTTTATTGGTCAGAGTATTAAGTACAGGAGTTGGGAGGTCATGTTGCAGCTGTAAAATGACATTGGTTAGGCCACTGTTGGAAGAGTGCATGCAATTCTGGTCTCCTTTCAATTGGAAAGATGTTATGAAACTTGAAAGGGTTCAGAAAAGATTTACAAGGATGTTGCCAGGGTTGGAGGATTTGAGCTATAGGGAGGGGTTGAATTGGCTAGGGCTGTTTTCCCTGAAGCTTCGGAGGCTGAGGAGTGACCTTATAGAGGTTTATAAAATCATGAGGGGCATGGATAGGATAAATAGACAAAGTCTTTTCCCTGGTGTGGGGGAGTCCAGAACTAGAGGTCATAGATTTAGGGTGAGAGGGGAAAGATATAAAAGAGGCCTAAAGGGCAATGTTTTTACTCAGAGGGTGTATGTGTATGGAATGAGCTGCCAGAGGAAGTGGTGGCGGTTAGTACAATTGCGACATCTAAAAGGCATCTAGATGGGTATATGAATAGGAAAGGTTTGGAAAGGTATGGGCCGGGTGCTGGCAGGTGGGATTAGATTGGGTTGGAATATCTGATCGGCATGGACAAGTTGGACCGTAGGGTCTTTTTCCATGCTGTACATCTCTATGATTCTATGACCTCCTCATTGAAAAATGTTCTCTTCAACTCTCCTGTAACCTTTCTATCAAACCTTAAATTGATGTTCCCTGGCTATTGATGTCTCTACAGAAGCTCCTTCCTACCTATTCTTACTGGGCATGTATACCTGAATTAGATGTCCCCTTGGTCACCTCTGTTCCAAAGAAAGGAAGCACAACCTTTTCAAAACTTCATCATCTCTCTCAACAATTATGGCTGAACAATTGTCCTCTGACGTTTGTACTGTAAGGTCTTTGTACTACACTGGATCAATACAGGTTCAATAACACAAATAGCAGAATTGTATAAGGTTTATGTTCAGGCAACAAACAAGTTTACTCACTGGCAGCAGGCACTTCCTTTCAATTGTAATGTGTTGATCACCATGCAACACTTTCAGCAAGTCAGTGCCCACTAGTGGTGGTTGAATCAGCTGACTTTGATTCCATCTTTTCTTTCTCTTTTCTCTCTGGTGATTCTGAATCAGTAACCTAAGATGGAGGAGGGGCTAAAAACTGAGGCTGTAAGAGCTGCTCTTTATTTTGAGGTATTTTGAGTGTTGGAGCTGATTTGCTCAAATTATAGGAGAAGTAATTACAGTTTTACAAGTTGTTGCATTGTTTTGTAAATTTGGGGAAAAAGACGAAAACAACGACACTTTAAAAAGGAAGAAGAGAAACAAAGACAGTGACTATATGGGAAGTAAATCAAATGGAGTAGTACAACCTGCACAGCTATCTAACCCAGCCAGTGAGCTGCATAGCTAACTGCCTCTGCTGTTTTGTTTCAACTATCTATGGACATTGGAATTCATCTAAGTAAAATTAACAAACAACTAAATTTATAGCTGATCTCGGAGAAACCTATGTCAGGGGGTGGGGTGGGGGGTGCAGGGGAGGTCGCTCACACAGAAGAGCAGCTAATTGCTAGTTTTTAAGTGTAACCTTACTGTTCTTCTGTAAACCTTTAACAGTGAGTAGAATTGGTTCTTTTTTGATTATATGTTTTTAGTGCGATCTGTCTCTTGATTACACACTAAAAATATTTTAAAAAGGTACTAAGTTAGGCTGGAGCAGTGTTTACAGAACAGTAAGACTGTGCTATTTTCTGGGTCTGTAGATTGTTAAAGTGCAAAGACAGTTTTTAATAGAGTGATGTGCTCTTCCTGTTGGATGTGAGAGATTAGGGAGTGTTTCCATGTTACTGATGATTATGTCTGCAGGAAATGTGTTTGGTTGCAAATCCTATTGGATAGCATGGATTGGTTAGGAGGCAGTTAGAGACAATGAGGAATATACAGGAGTTGGGCGAGTGAAGGATGGCAGTTGCAGGAAGGGAGATAAACCAAAGATACAATCAGGTAAATGGGTTACCTCCAGGAAAGAGAGGAGAGGGAGGCAGGTAGTGCAGGAGTCTCCTATGGCTATCCCCATCTCAAACAAATACGCTGTTTTGGAAAATGTAGGGGGTGATGGACTCTCAGGGAAATGCAGCATTGACAGCCAGGTTTCAGGTACTCAGACTGGCCCTAATGTAACAAGGGGTATGCCAGGTTCCAAGTGACCAATTGTGATAGGGGGACTCTCTAGTCAGAAGCACAGACAGACATTTCTGTGGCTGACAGTGAGATACCACAATGGTGTGCTGCCTCTCTGGTGCCAGGATAAGGATATCTCAGAGACGGTGCAGATATTCTCAAAGGAGAGAGGGACAAGTAGGAGGTCGTTGTACACATTGGAACTAATGACACGGAATGAGAAAAGGATGAAATTCTGAGGAGACAATATAGGAAGTTAGGCAAGAATTTAAAAAGGAGTTCTTCAAGGTTAGTAATATCTGGATTACTTCAGATACCACAAGCTAGTGAAGATAGGGATAGGAGGATAAAGCAGTGAATGCATTGTTGACGAGCTGATGCAGTGGAGAACGATTCACATTTTTGGATCATTGGAATCTCTTCTGGATAGAAATGACTTGTATAAGAAGGATAAATTGCACCTGAATTGGAAGGGGACTAATGTACTGGTGGGAAGATTTTTTAGAGCTGCTCAGAAGAATTTAAACTTGTAATGGGAAGGGGAAGTTGCAATCCAGGATAATAGTGAGGAAAGAGATCAGTCTGAGACTAGTACCCTTGGGAAAAGGGGCAAGTCAATCAGGTCAGGCAGGAACAAAGCAGAGAACAAGATAGGACTGATAAATTAAACTGCATTTATTTCATTGCAGGAGGCCTAACAGGGAAGGCAGATGAACTCTGGGCATGGTTGGGAACATGGGACTTGGAAACATAGCCATTCAGAGACATGGCTCAGGGATGGATAGGACTGGTAGCTTAATGTCTGGGTATAGATGCTACAGGAAGGATAGAAAGTGGGGGCAAGAGAGAGGGAGAGTGGCATTTTTAATTAGTTGTAACATTATGGCTGTACTTATGGAGGTTACTCCTGGGAAGATGTTCAGGGAAGTTATTTGGGTGGAACTGAGAAAAAAGAAAGGGATGATAATGTTATTGGGATTGTATTATAGACCCCCCCCCACCTAGTAATCAGCAGGAAATTCAAACAATTTTATAGGGAGATTTCAGTTATTTGTAAGAATAATAGGGTGGTTATGGTATGATATTTTTACTTTCCAAACACAGACTGGGACTACTATAGTGTCAAGGGTTTAAATGGACAGGAATTTGTTCAATGTGTACAAGAAAGTTTTCTGATTCAGTATGTGGATGTACCTACTAAAGAAGGGAAATAAGGCAGGGCAGGTGACTGAGGTGTCAGTGGGGAAGCATTTTGGAGCCAGTGACTATAATTCTATTTGTTTTCAAATAATAATGGAAAAGGATAGACTGGATCTAAAAGTTAAACTTCTAAATTGGATTAAGGACAATTTTGACAGTATTAGGCATGAAATTTCAAAAGTTGATTGAGGGTGGATGTTCGCTGGTAAAGGGACAGTATGTACCTATTAGGGTGAAGGGCAAGGCTGGTAGGTGTCGGGAATGCCAGATGATGAGAGAAATTGAGGTTCTGGTCAAGAATAAGAAGGAAGCAAATGTCAGATACAGGTAGAAGAGATTGAGTGAATCCCTAGAAGAGTATAAAGGCAGTAGCAGTATATTTAAAAGGGAAATCAGGAGTGCAAAAATGGGATATGAAGTAGGGTTCAGGAGAATCCAAAGTGATTCTTCAAATATATTAAGGTCATAAGGGTAGCCAGGGAGAAAGTAGGGCCCCTTAAAGATCAGCAAGACCGCCTATGTGTGGAACTGCAAGAGATGGGGGATATTCGAAATGAGTATTTTGCGTCAATGTTTGCTGTGGAGAAAGATATGGAAGGTAATGGATGGAGTTCAACCTGGATAAATGCGAGGTGATGCATTTTGGAAGGTCGAATTTGAAAGCTGAGTACAGGATTAAGGATAGGATTCTTGGCAGTGTGGAGGAACAGAGGGATCTTGGTGTACAGGTACATAGATCCCTTAACATGGCCACCCAAGTGGACAGGGTTGTTAAGAAAGCATGTGATGTTTTGGCTTTCATTAACAGGGGGATTGAGTTTAAGAGTCATGAGATCGGGTTAGACCGCACTTGGAATACTGCGTCCAGTTCTGGTCGCCCTATTATAGGAAAGATGTGGATGCTTTGGAGCGGGTTCAGAGGAGGTTTACCAGGATGCTGCCCGGACTGGAGGGCTTATCTTATGAAGAGAGGTTGACTGACCTCGGACTTTTTCATTGGAGAAAAAGAGGAGGAGAGGGGACCTGATTGAGGATACATTATAATGAGAGGCATAGATAGAGTCGATAGCCAGAGACTATTTACCAGGGCAGAAATGGCTAACACGAGGGGTCATAGTTTTAAGCTGGTTGGAGGAAAGTATAGAGGGGATGTCAGAGGCGGGTTCTTTACACAGAGAGTTGTGAGAGCATGGAATGCGTTGCCAGCAGTAGTTGTGGAAGCAAGGTCACTGGGGACATTTAAGAGACAACTGGACATGCGTATGGTCACAGAAATTTGAGGGTGCATACATGAGGATCAGTGGTCGGCACAACATTGTGGGCTGAAGGGCCTGTTCTGTGCTGTACTGTTCTATGTTCTATGTAATGAACATGGGGAAATAAATAGTGACATCTTGAAAAATATCCATATTACAAAGAAGCAGGTGCTGGGTGTCTTAAAACACATAAAGATGGATAAATCTCTGGGACCTAATCAGGTGTATCCTAGAGCTTTGTGGGAAGCTAGGGAATTGATTGCTGGGCCCCTTGCTAAGTTATCTGGATCATAATAACCATAGATGATGTGCCAGAAGATTGGAACTTGGCTAATATTGTGCCAGTATTTAAGAAAGGTGGTAAGGAAGAGCCAGGGAACTATACAGCGGTGAGCCTGACACTTTGGTGGGCAAGTTGTTGGAAGGAATCCTGAGGGACAGGATTTCATGTATTTGGAAAGACAAGGACTGATTAAGGATAGTCAACATAGCTTTGTGCTTGGGAAATGGAGTCTCCTTAACCTGATTGAGGTATTTGAAGAAATAACAAAGAGGATTGATGAGGATAGTGTGTTAGATGTAATGTATATGGACTTCAGTAAGGCATTCAACAAAGTTCCTTATGGTAGACTGGTTACAAGGTTAGATCACATGAAATACAGAGCGAACTAGCCATTTGGATACGGAACTGGCTCGAAGATAGAAGACAGAAGGTAGGGAGGGAGGGTTGTTTTTCAGGCTGGAGACCTGTGACTAGTGGTGTGTCATAAGGGTTGGTGCTGGATCCACTACATTTTGCTATTTATATAAATGATTTGGATGTGAACATAGGAGGTATAGTGAGTAAGTTTGTAGATAACACCAAAATTGGAGGTGTAGCGGACAGCGAAGAAGGTTGCCTCAGAGTACAATGGGATCTTGATCAGGTGGGTTAACGAGCTGAGGAGTGGCAGATGAAGTTTAATTTAGATAAATGTGACATGTTGCATTTTGGAAAGGGAAATCAGGGCAGGACTTATACACTTAATAGTAAGGTCCTGGGGAGCATTGTTGGACAAAGAGATCTTGGAGCGCAAGTTCATAGTTAGTTAAAAGTGGAGCTGCAGGTAGATAGGATATTAGGAAGGCATTAGGTATGCTTGCCTTTATTGAACAGTGCATTGAGAATAGGAGTTGGGAGGTCATATTACAGCTGCACAGGACATGGGTTGGGCCACTTTTGGAAAACTGCATCCAATTCAGTTGTTCCTGCTCTGGATTGTTTGAAATTTGAAAGAGTTCAGAAAAGATTTATAAAGATGTTGTCAGGGTTGGAAAGTTTGTGGGAGAGGCTGAATAAGTTGGGCTTGTTTCCCTGGAGCATCGGAGACTGAGGGGTGACCTTATAGAGGTTCATAAAAACATGAGGGACATGGATAAGGTGAATAGCCAAGGTCTTTTCCCTGGTTTAGGGGAGTCCAAAACTAGAGGGCATAGGTTGAAGGTGAGAGGAGAAAGATTTAAAAGGGTCCTATGAGGCAACTTTTCATGTACATAGAATGAGGTGCCAGAGGAAGTGATGGAGGCTGATACAATAACAACATTTGAAAGGCATCAGGATAGATATATGAATAGAAAGGATTTGGAAGAATATGGGCCACATGCTGGCAAATGGGATTAGATTAATTTAAGATTTCTGGTCAGCATGGACAAGTTGGACCAAAGGGTCGGTTTCCATGCTGTACTCTGTAACTGGGAATAATTGACACCATCGAGGCAGGGTAGGTAGTTAACAAGTCAAGTTTGGTAAGGTACTGCAGGAAAACCTACTAGGTCTCACAGTGGAAAACCTTCTACAAAAATCTTGGACTTAGCCAGAAAAAGGTAAGATTCAGTCCAAAATACCTGTGTACATCCTTGTACACATTTACTTAAAAAGTCTATTACCTTGCCATGGGCACTCAACTCCTGACCGCATTACAGCCTTAGTTCAAACATAGAAAAAAGAACTGAATTCTAGAGGTGAGGTGAGAGTAACAACCTTTGATATCAAGGCCATATTAGACCAAGAATGGTGTCAAGGAGGCCTACAAAAACTGGAATCAATGGAAATCAGGAGGTAAACTCTCCACTAGTTTGAGTCATTGCTAGTGCATAGGAAGATGGTTGTGGTTGCTGGAGGCCAGTCCTTTCAGCTCCAGAACATCTCTGTGAGATCCTCAGTGTAATATCCTACTCCCAACCATCTTCACCTGCTTCATCATTGACCATCCCTCCACCATAAAGTCATAAATAGGAATGTTCACTAATGATTGTACAATGTTCAACACCAGTAGCGACTCCTCAGATACTGAAGCAGTCCATGTCCAAATACAACAAGATCTGGACAATATCCAGGCTTGTGTTGACAACTGGCAAGTAGCATTTGTGCCACATAAATGTTAGACAATGATCATCTCTAATAAGAGATAATCTAACCACCACCCCTTGACAGTCAATGGTGTTACCATCACTGAATTCAGCACTATCAAGATCTGGGGGGCTTATAACTGACCAGAAACTTAATTGGACTTGCCATATAAATACAGTGGCTACAATAGCAGGCCAGAGGCTATGAGTGCTGTGGCGAGTAACTCTACTTCTCATACTCCAAAGCCTGTCTCCATCTCCAAAGCAAAGTCAGGAATGTGATGGAATATTCTCCACTTGCCTGGATGAGTGCAGCTCCAACAAGAAGCTTGACACTATCCAGGACAAAGTAGCTTGCTTGATTGGTACCACATCCACAATCTTCGATTGCCTTCACCACTAACGCCCAATAACAGCAATGTGCACCTTCTACAAGATGGAATGCAGAAATTCACCAAAGATCTTCAGGCAGCACCCTTCACTCCAAGGCTACTTCCATTTAGAAGGGTAAGGGCAGTAGATACATGGGAACACCACTACCTGCATGTCCCTCTCTAAGCCATTCACCATCCTGACTTGGAAATGTATCACTGTTCCTTCATTGTCACTTGATCAAAATCCTGGAATTCCCTCCCTAACAGTATTGCAGGTCAATATAGAGCAAGTGGACTGCAATATTTAACAAAGGTAGTTCACCACTATATTCTCAAGGGATGGACAATAAATACTGGCCAGGCAGCAATGCCCACATCCCACAAATAAATAAAGAAGTTTTTTTTTCAAAGGAAAAGGTGGATTTAATACTGCATAGATTCTAGATCAACAGTCTTGTACCTTGTTGTGGTTCTGTTCGCCGAGCTGGGAGTTTCGTCCCCTTTCCAGGTGACATCCTTAGTGCTTGGGAGCCTCCTGTGAAGCGCTTCTGTGCTGATTCCTCTGGCATTTATAGTGGTGTGTCGCTGCCGCTTCTGGTTGTCAGTTGCTGTCTGCTGCAGTGGCCGGTATATTGGGTCTAGGTCGTTGTGTTTGTTGATAGAATTTGTGGATGAGTGCCATGCCTCTAGGAATTCCCTGGCTGTTTTCTGTTTGGCTTGCCCTATAATAGTGGTGTTGCCCCAATCGAATTCGTGTTGTTTGTCATCTGAGTGCGTGTTTGCAACAAAAACTCCCAGCTCGGTGAACAGAACCACAACAACGAGCACCCGAGCTACAAATCTTCTCACAAACTTTGAAGACTTGTACCTTTATGACATGACATATGACGTGTCAATGTAAAGGTACCCAACTCAACTGCAGTTGCTCTCTCTATGTAAATTGGAGTCAGGATAGAATGTTTACTTAAATCAGTCTGCAGTTAGCACAGAACCAGATTATATATTTTTTTCTTTCTTTTTTTTCTCTTATATTATTCCCCCACACTACCGCCTAACTGCGGTAGTGCTTATTTTTTCCCCAGCACTCATGGTGTGTGTGTGCAGGTGTGAGACACAGTGAAAGACACAAAGTGTACAAATCTTTATTCAATTTCCACCACCAGGAAAATAGGAAAACACCCGCGTGGCCAGTGACAAGCAGTGCCCTTCACATCAAAAAAAAGGGCAATGCTGTGTGATCAAACAGTGAAAGGGAGGGCAGGGACTAAATCAAAATAGAGTTGGAGGGGGAAATGATGCACTCCACTCCCTGCGGCGCCCACCTCTCCCTGAACAACTCCAGGGTGTTGGTGGACACCGCGTGCTCCTTCTCCAAGGACACCCGGGCTCGAACGTAACCGCAGAAGAGGGGCAGGCATTCACCTGTTTATTTTTTTTCATCAAAAATCTCCTGTTTGTTTTTTTTTATCCCCTTGGCGGTAGTGCTTATTTTTTCGCCAGCACCCATGGCGTGTGTGTGTGTGTGCAGGTGTGAGACACAGTGAAAGACACAAAGTGTACAACTCTTTATTCAATTTCCACCACCAGGAAAAATAGGAAAACACCTGAGTGGCCAGTGACAAGCAGTGCCCTTCTCATCAAAAAGGGCAATGCTGTGTGATCAAACAGTGAAGGGGAGGGCAGGGACTAAATCAAAATAGAGTTGGACAGAACCAGATTATATTGCGTTAGTCTGTGATTTGTAGCCAAGTAAATTGTTAATGATGATCAGAAACTTCAAGACATCTGGCTCAACAAGAACATGATTCTCTGGTGATATATATGATGCAGACAAACACACAGAAAACCATAAAACATATCAGCTATCATTATCAATAGTGATTAATGTGATCATGTATAGTCATCCCAGTACTATTCAGTAGAAAATCAATTTGCCTCTCATTATGCAAAAGAAAGATTCCAACCACTGAGTCATGGTAAAATAATTGAAAGCTTTCAGGTTGTAGAAGAAAAGATGTCACCATCATGTTCATGTGGGTGGGTGTGTGTGTGTGTGTGTGTGTGTGTGTGTGTACGTACAGAGGAGCCATGATTATCCAGCATTTGATTATCCGAAGTTTAGATTATCCGAACAAATATATATATCTATCTATAATCTGGCACTCGATTATCTGGCATCCAATTAACCACCCGTGTCCTTTGGATAATTGAGGTTCCTCTGTGCTCACAATTTTTCACCTCAACCTTTTCCCTCACCTGTGGCATGGTCACTCTCAGGTTGAATTATCATTAGTTGTCTCCAGTGAGACAGCAGCACGGTGGGCTTGTAGGACTGTGGCAATTTTACATTATATTCTTCTAAACTCAAACAAATATAGGCCTAACCTGCTCATCCTTACCTCTTTCAGCCCAGATGTGTAACTCTATGACTCAGTACCTTTGTGAGAATACGTGTACAAATTCAAACCTGTTCATAGTGGTAATCTGTGGGGAGTTTTGCAAAGGAAAGTCATTATGTGTGGTAGTATTGACATTGTCTTCTTTCCAATTTTGAAAATAGTTTGAAATGCATAACGTTAATTTGAAGAGCGGACAAACTCTGAAGATTAAAGGAAAGATTACTGATGATGCAGACAGGTAAGATTTAATTTTCGTTCTTCTTTGCCCTGTTTCTTGACCAAATGCTTGCAAAGAAAATTCTAACTGCAAACAGATATAACATCAATGTACAAAAGTATGCATAAATTTGTGTATAGTTCACATAAACAAGGAAAGTGTACTGATAAAGCTCAGAGTACAAGGACATTGTGGTTTTAACCCCATTCCATAAATGTGAGCATAGAACTGAGGGCAAGCTACACTGTCAAATATGCAAACTTTTTAATATTTCATATCTCTCGAGTTATGCAAAGATGTCAATTGATTTTCATGAAGATTTTTTACAGAATTAATGCCTTAAAATGTCTCCACCATACAGTATTTCAACTTTCAGCTTCTGTAGCTTCCTACTTGTCTATTTATCTTTCTCTCCTTAACACCTAGGCTTGACCAATCAAGCAAACAGTGGCATAGATTGGTTAGCAGACACATATAATAAAGCATAAAAAATTGAACACTGCATCAACTTTCAACTGAGGAGACCTTTTTTTATTGTCTCCAGTGGAGAACAGAGTTCTCCCAGAGTCCTTGATAATATTTACCCCTTCACCAACAGGACAGTTTATCTGGTTATTTCCTCGTTGCTGTTCTTCTGCCTCATACGTGCAGAAATACGCAGCACCCTCCCAGACTGACCACAAACAATGGGGAAAATGGTTGATTCTCCAACTCCTTTCTGGCCACAGATTTGCGGTGAACTTGGGGAGCAATGAAGGTCATCTTGGGCTTCACTTCAACCCTCGTTTCCACGATGATGTTGATGGTGCTGTAATTGTCTGCAACTCGAAGTGCGATGGCTGCTGGGGCAGTGAGCAGAGGGAAATGGAGTTCCCCTGCGCCAAAGGGATTGAAATCAAGGTAAGGGCAGCCTGAATGTTAAGCATTGCCAAGGTAACCTTGCTTCCCTTCGCAAATAGTGAAGTGGTAAAATTATAACGCATTACCAACCGTACAGTAGCATCTCCTGATCAAAGCAGGGAGTTTTATTGCAGTAAATGCAGGAGGAATAGTTACATCACACAAGTTTGCCGAATAAAGCCCACACAGGTTGCTTACAGCTGTGCTGTCTCTATGAATGATAAATAGTTGAAAGATTGCAAGTCAAACCATAGAGGCAATATTTTTACGTGTGAACATTTTCAATAAATAATTTTAAAACTAATGGTGCAGGGAAAATATTTTGTATGGTTGTCTTGCAAAAGTCATCCTCTTGGCATCAAGAATCTATTTGCTTTCCAATTGTTATGGGAAGTCAGGTTCCCATGATAAGCCACCATTAGCAAGGATGGAGTCAGCAAAATCAATCACCTGGCTGAGATCTTGCCCCAAAGTAACAATGTCAAGACCTCCCTGGATTCTGGTGCATGGTTTTACTGAATGGCAAACCAGTATGATGGGCCAAACGGCCTATTCCTACTTCTTGAAGTAGGATGTAGGTCCAGTTTGTCTTTTTTAGCTTCGTTTTACTCATATTCAAATCTTTCTTTTCTTTATTTCCACAGCTATATGTCACTTTCAAGGGGGACAGCTTTGAAATAAAGCTCCCGAATGATCATGTGATAGAGTTCCCCAACAGATTATCCTTGGATAAAATCGACTACATATCCGTGTGGGGAGACTTCGAAATAGCTTCCTTCAAGTTCATTTAAAATGTCTGCAATACCATACCAGCTCCCACACAAAAAAAAGGAGCAACCAATGAGTGCTGGAAATTAAGAAATGTAATAAATGTTGGGAACATGCAGTTCTGTCAAGTGTCTGGATGTAAAAGATTTGATTTCATGAGAGCCTCCACCAAACATAGTGGATGGTGGGTGACATGGTTCAACACTGAGCTTTCCTCTCTAGAGTTATGGATTCAAACCCAGTCTAGATTTCTTGGATGAAGATCTTCCCTTGCCACTAGTCTCAAAGGCGCTGCCTAAAATTAGTCTGGGCAATCTTAGTTCTATTCAAACTGACCCATTAGTGACAATTCCCCCTCTTAGGAAAGGCTTAAAGATGGTCCATGTATGGAATGGATTAGTAGAGCAGGTTTTAAGGGCTGAAAGGTTCGTGAGAACAAAGGACTAGGACCAGAGTGGGCAATCCAGCCCCTCGAGCCTGCTCCATCATTTAATACAATCATGGTTGATCTCAGCTTGGCCTCAACCCCATCTTCCTGCCCTCTCTCCAGAACACATTATTAATTAAAAATCCATTTAGCTCCTATTCCTATTTTCTAGATTACTTAGCCTCTGGCTTTTGTACACTTGAATTGGGAGTAACACCCATCGCACAATGTAGAAAAATATTCCTATTACTCAACACAAGGACCACAGAACATAAATATTCAGGGAGAGCAGACCTCATCCAACCTCTTTGAATCTGTTCCAATCTAAGTGATTGACTCATATCATCAATTTGGCTTTTTCCTTCTGAGCAACCTATATATTTCTTATTGATAGAAATGCAATTCCTGTAAGCCATCCATAAATAAAACCTCTTCTTGTGAGACTAATCAGTTCCTTGATGATGATTCTCATTCCATTATGGGTTGAAAGCAGGAGAATCAAAATTGTATATGTTCACTTTCTTTTCCCCCAGTTCTGCCAAGGAATGTTAGAAACGTCTAGTTTATCGGATGTGAGGTTTGGGTATATCAGAACATATTGGGTTCATAATACCGAGGTACGGTATATATAAAATGTGATTATATAAGATTGAATGTGTCTCTGACAACTGCTGGAGGAATGCTGCAATACATCAGGGTGTGGATGGATAGTTTAGGTGTCTTTATTGAAAGAGGGGTACACAGGGAACATTATGGAGATTCACCAGGTTAATTCCTGGAATTGTTTTATCAGGAGAGATTGAGGAGACTGCATCTGTATTTCTTAAACAATGTGACATAGGAGAAGCGGTATTCAGCTCATTGAGCCTGCTCCACCATTCAATGAGATCGTGGTTAATCTGATAATTTTCAACACCACTTTCCTACTTTTTCCCATAACCCTTGATCCCCTTGCTGATTAAAAAGTCTTTATCAGCTTTGGTTATACTTAATGACCCCACCTCGACAGCCCTCTGTGGTAAAGAATTCCAAAGATTCGCTACCTTTTAAGAGAACAAAGAATGAGGGATAACTTTGTTGAAACTTAAGAGTTTTTACAGAGCATGCCAAGATGGATATAGATCAGAGGTTTCCCTGACTTGTCGCCCATTTCTACTTTGTGGGGGAGATGAGGAGGGAGGGCATCCTTCTTGAACTGCTGCAGTCGGTGCGTGTAGGAATCTTGTCAATGCTGTTCTAGAAACAGTGAAGGAATGTTGAAATATATTCAAGTCAGGATGATGTGTCTTGGAGGAGAATTTGCAACTGGTAGTTTTCCTGTGAATCTGCTGTCTTTATCTTTCTAGATGGTCTAAATTCCTTGTCCCACTTTAGCTTAATTTTATCATTCCTTTTCAATCTACAGATCACTCCCTCACCCAACATTGGAGCACCCAGATATATTTCCTGTGCCCCATATTTGCTGAACAGATCAGTAGTGCCTTTTGTTTTGGAAGTTGTCCCTGTCCCTTTCAAGGGTGTTATATATTCATGAATCAACATTAATAATCACTGTTGGAGGAAGTGCAAATCAGTGTCACAGCAAATATATAGTCCTTTACAAACCTTATTTAAGGCAGAATGTCAATGCATCGGAGGCTATTCTGAGAAAGTTTACCAGAGTTAATAAAACATAAACAGAAATTGTGGGAGAAACTCAGCAGGTCTATCAGCACTTGTGGAGAGAGATGAGTTAACATGTCAAGTCCAGTAACCCTTCTTCAGAAAAATGTTAACCCTGCTTCCTTTCCACAAATGCTGCCAAACTTGAGTATAATAGAACATATAGAACGTAAAACATTGCAGCGCAGTACAGGCCTTTCAGCCCTCGATGTTGCGCCGCCCTGTCATACCAATCTGAAGCCCATCCCACCTACACTATTCCAATAACGACTGTCCAATAACGACTTAAATGCACTTAAACTTGGCGAATCTACGACCGTTGCAGGCAAAGCATTCCATACCCTTACTACTCTCTGAGTAAAGAAACTACCTCTAATATCTGTCTTATACCTATCTCCCCTCAGTTAAAAGTTGTGTCCCCTCGTGTTTGCCGTTCCCATACATGGAAAAAGACTCTTCCTGTCCACCCTATCTAACCCTCTGATTATCTTGTATGTCTCTATTAAATTACCTCTCAACCTTCTTCTCTCTAACGAGAACAGCCTCAAGGCCCTCAGCCTTTCCTTGTAAGACATTCCTTCCATACCAGGCAACATCCTAGTAAATCTCCTCTGCACCCCTTCCAAAGCTTCCACATCCTTCTTATAATGCGGTGACCAGAACTGTACACAATACTCCAAGTGTGGCCGTACCAGAGCTTTGTACAGCTGCAGCATAACCTCCTGGTTCTGGAACTCAATCCCTCTATTAATAAAGGCCAAAACACAGTATGCCTTCTTAACAACCCTGTCAATCTGGGTGGCAACTTTCAGGGATCTGTGTACACGGACACCGAGATCTCTCTGCTCATCTGCACTCCCAAGAATCTTACCATTAGCCTAATACTTTGCATTCCTATTACTCCGTCCAAAGTGTATCACCTCACACTTGTCCACATTAAACTCCATTTGCCACCTCTCAGCCCAGCTCTGCATCCTATCTATGTCTCTCTGCAATCTACTACATCCTTTGTCACTATCCACAACTCCACTGATTTTAGTGTCGCCCGCAAATTTACTAACCCACCCTTCTAAGCCCTCATCCAGGTCATTTATAAAAATGACGAACAGCAGTGGACCCAACACCGACCCTTGTGGTACGCCGCTAGTAACTGGACATCAAGATGAACATGTTCCATCAACTACATCCCTCTTTTTTCTTTCAGCAAGCCAATTACTGATCCAAACTGCTATGTCTCCCACAAATCCATTCCTCCACATTTTGTATAATAGCCTACTGTGGGGAACATTATCGGACGCCTTGCTGAAATCCATATGCACCACATCAACCGGTTTACTCTCATCTACCAGTTTGGTCACTTTGTCCAGCAATTTGTTTTGTTTTCAAATTTTCAGTATCGGCAGTTTGTTTTATTTTACCAGAGTAATATTTGGAATGGGTGGGTTGTCATAACAGAAAAAGTTGGACAGGTTAATCTTGTTCTTGCTAGAGTTCAGAAGAATAAGAGGCGACTTGATTGAAACATACATAATCGTGAGGGGTTTTGACATGCATGATGTGGGAAGGATGTTTCCTTATGGAAGAATCTAGAACTAGGAGACATTGTTTAAAAATCAAGGATCACCCACTTAAACCAGAGATGAAGTATTTTTTTCTCTCTCAGAGGGGCATATGTTTTTAAAATTGTGTTAGTCATACAGCAAGGAAACAGACCCTTTGGTCCAACTCGTCCATACCGACCAGGTTTCACAAACTAATCTAGTCTCATATCTCTCTCAACCTTTCCTATCCATGTAGCTGTCGAAATATCTTTTAAATGTTATAATTATACCCACCTCTGTCACTTTCACACAGAAGATGGTTTGAATGTGGAATAAACTGCCACAGGAAAGATTGCCCCACAGTTCCTTCTAAATTTTTCTCCTTTCATCTTAAAGCTATGCCCTCTAGTTTTGAAGTCCCCTACCCTGCGGAAAGACTTTTGCTATTCACCTGATCTGTACCTCATCTGATTTTAGAAACTTGTAAGGTCACCCCTCAACTTCCTAGAGCCCAAGGAATAAAGTCCCAGCCTATCTTTGCAACTCAAACCCTTCAGTGCTGGCAATATCCTTATTAAATTGGAAAGTGCACAAACAATTTACAAGTGTGCAGTGCTAACCAAAAGTGGCCTCACCAATGTCTTGTACAGCTGTAACACAACATCCCAACTCCAATTCCCTGACCAATGAAGGCAAGCATGCCAAATATCTTCTTTATCGCCCTGTCTACGTGTGATGTCGCTTTCAATGAACTATGTACCTGAACCTCTGGGTCTCTCTGTTCAACACTCTTCAGGGTACTACAATATTGAATTGATATATAGAGGGATCATGGGGTCCAAGTCCATAGCTCCCGAAAGTGACAACGCAACTGGATAAGATGGGAAAAAAGTTGTATGGCATTCTTGACAACTTCTGCAGGACATTGCGTACAAAAGTTAGAAAGTCATGTTACACCTGCATAAAATTTTTCTGATGCCACATTTGGAGTATTATGTGCAGTTCTGGACCCCAAACTATAGGAAGGATGTGGAGACTTTGGATAGAGTACAAAAGAGTTTTATCAGCATGGTGCCTGGATTGGAGTGTATTAGCTATAAGGAGAGGTTGGAGAAACTTGGAGTGTTTTTGCTAGAACTCTGGAGGCTAAGGGATGACTTGATAGAAGTATATAAAATTATGACAGGTATGGAAAGGGCAAATAGTCAGGAGTTTTTTTTTAATCCCTGGTGGAAATCTCAAACACTACAGGATAAAGGTTTAAGTGAGTGGGGGCAAGTTTAAAGCAAATATGTGAAGCAACTTCTTTACACAGGTGGGAGGTATTTGGAAATGCACTGACAGTGGAGATGCCTGGAAATGCATTGATGGTGGAGATGGTAAAAGTAGATGTGATAGTGATGTTTTCAAGCCATTTAGACAGACACACGAACAAGCAGGGAATAAGGGGATACAGACCATGTGCAGCTGAAAGACTGGAATAGAATGGCGTAATGGTCAGCTGAGACATGGTGGGTCGATAGGGCTGTTCCTATGATTGACTGATTTACTGTTGTCACGTGTACTGAGATTCAGCAAAAAAGTGTTGCTTTGCATGCTATCTTGGCAGATTGTACACAAAGTGCATCAGGGTAGCAGAACAGAGTGCCAAATGCAGTGTTACAGCCACAGAGAAGTTGCATAGAATTAATATTTGAGAGGTCCATTCAAAAGTCTAATAACAGTGGGGAAGGTGTTCCTGAATCTATTCATATGTGCTTTCAAACTTCTCTATCTTCTGCCCGATGGAAGACGGTATAACCGGAATGGGAGGAGTCTTTGACAATGTTGGCTGCTTTCCTGTGGCAGCAGGGTGTATAGCTGAATGGAAGGCCAGATTGCCTGATGGAGTGGGCTGTGTTCACAGCTCTCTTGTTGTTTCTTGTGGTCTTGGGCAGATCAGTGGCCATACTATGCTGTGATGCATCCAGATAGATGTACTATTGAAAGTATTCTATCACAATTGGTAACAGTCCTTGTGGACATACCAAATTTCCTTAGCCTCCTGAAGAAGCAGAGATAGTGTTGTGCTTTCTTGACCATTGTCTCAACGTGGGTGGACCAGAACAGATTGTTGATGATCATCACTCCTAGGAACTTAATGCTCTTGACCATCTCCACCTATGTTTTATATTCTATGAATGGTGGAATAGCTCAGCAACTGACTGACTACCTCTCTCTGTGAACCAAAAAACTAAGGGTGAATATTGTTTTCTAAGGTGGAATCTTTGGGGCAAAAATACAAACAAAAGCACTAACACACAAAAGAAAGAATAAAAGTTTTATTATAGATGAAGAGTAATAAATGCACAAGATAAAAGATTTAAATATAGACCTGTATTGATTTGTTTACAGGATACTGGTTGTATTCACATGTCAATAATCATAGCCAATATCACATCAATCAGACCCGTTATTAAAACATACATATCACACACAGTTAAGAATACATTGTACACAATTAGATCAAAATAAGGTTGCTAAGTAGATTACTGGGAATGGCAGATTGTAGTGTTGTTCTTTGCAACTATAATGTAGACATGAAGTGGTATCTAAATGGAGCTTTGCAAAGTTAATGAGGAAAGGCAGTGGCCCTTCCTTCACCACAGCTCTCTAACTTAGAGTATTTGGCATCTGATCAGAAGATCCGAAAGTGAATCCCAGTCAGAAGTAGATCCATTTCAGGCTTCTAAAATGCTCTTCATTTCTCATGTCTCCATTGCTGAGTTGAGTTTGATTTAGTCTAATGCAAATCTATACAAATGTGGGATGTTTGAATGTTAGATAGAAGGGTCTGAGACCCACAAATGTATGAATTCTATTTTGAGTTGGTGTGAATTCCATCACTCCACCTTTTGCAAAATGTTTCAAAGTAAGTTGACCCAAAGTGTGTTATTTGCCACATTATAAAGATCTAGAAATGGTAGTGGAGTTGTTATGCTGGGATGTTTTCCCCAAAATGTTCTTTTAGCGTCAATCCATGCTTCTGCAGGCATCCAGAACCACACGCTATAGAACTAGCCTACAAATCCCATCCCTTTTTAAAGTCCTGCTTTCAAATTTGCTCTGACCAATCCTCATAATCACCTAGATTCTATCAGTTTTACCACCCTCAATGAAGTTCTTTGAACACCTTCTATGCTTAATACACTGAAAGCCAAAGTGATCCAAACCACAACAATTGCACTGGAGCAATTGTGCATGCTGAGGGAACAATAGGGTTTGCCCAAAACCTATCTTGGAACAGCAATGAGGGATGAGAGAGTTAGTCATGCAACATCCCCATGGCTCAGGCCCCTTCAGTCAAGGTTGAGGTTTATTCTTACTAGACAGAGGAATCTTTGTACTAGAACAAGTAGCAAGGAGGAATAGAAAATAGACAGCAGAACACATTGGTATTGAAAATTCTTTGGCTTTATGGAGACCACTTAATGCCTTACACACAGTCCTGGACATGAAGAAACATGTTATAGTGTCTACTTCTTGGGAAGGACCATCCTTTCAGCAGCCCTTCTTTGGATACAAGACTACTTCCATCAATACAACAAACTCAACACTGATACTCAGTCTATGAGACGATAAGACATTGGAGTAGAATTAGGTCATTCGGCCCATTGAAACTGGAATGAGATGCTATAGGACTGAAGGTTTGCTAATGTTGTGCCTTTATTTAAGAATGACTTAAGGAGAAGCATGGGAACTTCAGACCAGAGTCTGACTTCAGTGGTGAGTAAGTTGTTGGAGGTGATTCTAATAGATAGTATTTACATACATTTAGAGAGGCAAGCATTGATTAAGGATTGTCAGATGGCTTTATGTAAGGGAAATAGTGTCTCACAAACTTGAGTATTTTGAAGTAGTAACCCAAAAAGATAGATGAGGGCAGAGCAGTAGACATTGTTTACATAGAATTTAGTAAAGTCTTTGACAAGGTTCCATATGGTAGACTAACTAGAAAAGTTAGATCACATGGGATTCAGGGAAAACTTGCCAACTGGATACAAAATTAACTTGATGGTAGGAGACAGAGGGTGGTGGTGGAGAGTTGTTTTTTTGGACTGGAGGCCTGTGACCAGCAGTGTTCCACAGGGATCGATACAGGGTCCACTTTTGCTTGTCATTTATATAAAAAAATCAGGATGACAATTTAGGAGACATGGTTAGGAGGCAAAAATCGGTGATACAGTGAACAGGCTATCAAAGATTACAAAAAGATCTTGATCAATTGGGTGAATGGGCTGAGTAGCAGCAAATGGAGCTCAATTTGGCTAAATGCAGGGTGTTGCACTTTGATAAAACAAACAAGGACTCAATGGTAGGGTGGTGGATAGTGCTGAAGAACAGAGACACCAAGGGGTTCAAATACATTATTTTTGGAAATTTGTGTCACAAGTGGTTAAGAAAGCATTTCGATGCTTGTCTCCATTGCTGAGAGCCTCAAGTATAAGAGTTGGGATGTCATGTTGAGAATTTCCAGGACGTTAGATAGGCCCCTTCTACAGTATAGTGTCCAGTTCTGATTGCCCTGCTATAGGAAGGATACTATTATATTGAAGAGGGTTCGAAAAATGTTTATTAGGAAGTTGCTGGGAATGGAAGGCTTGAGTTATAAAGATAGGCTAGGACCTTTTTCACTAGAATGCAAGAGGTGGAGGTGACCTTACAGAAATTTATGAAATCATATGGGGCATAGATAAGGTGAATAGCAAGGGTCTTTTCCCTACTGTGGGGGGAGTTCAAAATTAGGGGGCATGTTTTTAAGGTGAGAGGTGAAACAAAAAGGGTGGCAACATTTTTACACAGAGAATGAGTGGAATGTGGAATGAACTGCCAGAGGAAGTGGTGCATGCAGGTACAGTTACAACATTAAAAAAAGACATTTTGATAAGTACATGGGTAGGAAAAGTTTAGAGAGATATGGGCCAAACACAGATAAGTGGGACTAATTTGGTTTGAGAACATGGTCAGTGTGGACTATTTGGACCAAATGGTCTCTTTCTGTGCTTTATCACTCTATGGCAATGAAATTCAGCTCCTGTGTAGATCCTTCAACACCTCTTGCCCCAGTTCCATTCAAAGTCCAAATCACAGTCAACAACAAGCTGCATCTATATAGTACTGTTCATGTAGCCAAATCTCTCCAAGGCGTTTCAAAAAGACTTGAGTTATCAAAAGGTTCTCACCATGGCACAAGAGGTGATACTTGGACAGGTGACCAAAAATATGGTTAATGATGTGGGTTATAAGGAGTACCTTAAAGGAGGTAAACAAGTCTAGGCGGCGGGCAGGTTTAGGGAAGGGATTCCATATTTTGGCACTCAGGCAGCTGTAGGCATGACCATAGAATAATCAAGAGTCCAGAATTTGATGAGTGTAGGGATATGGGAGATTAATTAAACGTTGCAACCATACATTTCATCCCATTCACTTTCTGCATAACAACCATGAGATTAGGAACCACTGTTGTTCAAATGGATGTCATTTCCACAGAAGTAGCATTCAAATATTCCAACACACTGTGTAGAAGTAGAATTACTAATAAAATAAAGGAGAACAAATTTCATGGAGAATATGTATTCTGTCTGCAACTGGAATAACGAAGGTCTTGTGGCAGTGGGTAGCACCTGTATTTCTGGGCCAGATGGTCCGTGTTCATGGAACGTGTCACAATGAAGCCAAACAGGTTGGGTATCAATCTGCAATTCCTTTTGATACACCACAGGTAGGTTATAAGAGTTGGAGAGTTTCCTGGTCAGCTTGTGATTGCTACAGTGCAACATCATCCCCCAAGGTAAATGACAAAGTGTGCTCTGGTCCTTGCCATAATCAACACACATCAACCCCACCCACAAAATCTTGGTGCTGGAATTTACATATCGAATTTTTGAAAACGACATGGATGAGTGACATGGTGGAATATGAGAATAAAATTAATAACTGCAAATGAGTGGCTTTACTATGACAGTGATGTTGATAATCATGGATATTTAATCCAAGAACAATAACTGAAATTGTTGGAAAAATTCACCAGGTCTGACAGCATCTGAGCCACTGGACTCCAAATCTTAACTTTGTTTCTGAATTCACAGATACTACCAGACCTGCTGAGTTTCTCCAGCAACTTGTTTTTATTTCAGATCTTAAGTATCCTCAGTTCTTGTTTAATATTTAAAGCCAGGGATCCTCCCCTGTAGTTACTTCATTAGAACTCTAGATGGTGCTGGCACTCCATATTTAACTAATCAAACCCACAAAGAGGGGTGGAACAGCAAATGCTGGAAAAGACTAAGTAAGTTAGCCAGCATTGTGGAGCACCTGCTCAAGAGATGCTTGAACGGGCTAATAAGAAAATATCTACAAGAGATTGTGTATCAACTCATCACCAACCTTTGATGAATAATTCACAGGATACCAGCAGATAAGCAATTTTAACAGACATGATGCCTCATGACAAAAGATTGGATCTACATTGGAATTTAGATGAATCAGAGGTGATCTTATTGAATGTGTAAAGATTCTGAGAGGTCTTCACAGGGGAGGTGTGAAGAGATGTTTCCCCTTGTGGGAGAGTCACAAGTTAGGGGAGAGAGTCTCAATGTAAGGGGTCTCCCATTTAGGTCAGAGATGAGGAGGAATTTTGTTCCAAAGGATTATTGGTATTTGGAATTCCCTGCCCCAGAAAGCACAAAAGGCTGGTCATTGATTATATTTATGGCTGTTGAATCTAGGGCTGAGCTGGATTGACAAAGCAGTGCAGGGTTGTGGGACCAAGCAAGAAAGTACAGTCAGAGGATACAATCACATCTACCGTGACCTTACCGAACGGCAGAGTAGGCTTGAAGGACCGATTAGGCAATGTTCTTTTTAAGTTCTCATGTAAACAAAAATAAGCTAGTGTCTCCCATTGGTGTCTACACCTTCAGAATTTACTCTCAAATTTGTTAGCCTTCTTAAAAACCACCCCTTGGACTAACTTGTTCTAATGCTTCATCTTTATTCATTTAAGGGATGTAAGCAACACTAGCATGCCAGGCATTTGTTGTCCATCCCTAACTGCCCCTCAAAAAGGAGCCATTTCTTGAAGTTGTGGAATCCATGTAGCGTAGGTACAGTGTCCCTGTAGATGTTAATGAAACTGAGTGGCCAGCTAGGCCACTACAGAGGACAGTTAAATGGCTGTTGTGACCTTTGGTGTTACAGGTAGTCAGACCAGTTAAGATTGACAGATTTCCTCCCTTGAAAGACATCAAAAGTGAACCTAGAGGGAGGTTGTACAAAAATGTACTTGTTTAATGGTTACTCCAACTCTGAAATTTACCTCAATTCTAAATTTATTACATTAAATTTAAATTTCATCAGTTGTACTGAGATTTGAACTTACTTCTAGAGCTCAGGCCTCTGAAGCACTCCTGCGAAGCACATTTTGATGTTTCAAAGATACTTGAGATTCCACTGTACATGAGGACACCTCGGTTATCCAAATACCAATTATCCGAAAATCGGATTATGTGATGGAGATCTCGCAGTCCTGATAGACACATTGCATCAAAAATGTGTTTCCAGCAGTGATTGCGTCGTTTGCTTACATTGATTAAATGACTGACTGCCCACCCTTTCTCTCTCTCTCCATAATTTCCCTGGAGTCCTACAGAGAATGTACCCTAAGTCCCCCCTACCACAATAATCTCTCCATCATTGTCCTGTACAGGGCAGAAGTGGAACCTGTCAAAACGCTGCAGTAAAAAGTGTGTGTGCGCACGTGCACTATGTGGAGACTTGCCCCACAAAGGCAGCAACAGCAGTCTTATTGTAGGTGACCAGTCTGGCTGCCCTGGAGAGGAGGAGGGAGCAGTGTTGGATGGGGATGAGGGGCCAGGAGCAGTGCTGGGCAGGAGTCGGTGTTGGAGGGCGGGAGGCGGGGGCGGTGTCGGGGGACAGGGAGAGGTGTTCGACAGTTTGTGGGCGGCAGACGTGGTGGCCGTGGGCTCGTGCGCCTTGTGCTGCTGCAATCTCCTGAATGGGGAGCAGACTTTAAAAACTCCGAGCTCCAGAGGAAAGTAATTTAATCGATTAACTGAATGCCGGCCCACCTCGTCTGGATAATCGAGGATCCCCATAAACAGCTTTTAAGGAGACAATAGTACAGAGAGGAATGGTACGTAATTAGTTATTAATAGTTCAACATTAAGCCAACTCCTCGTGACAATCATTAAAGAGTTCACTCAGTAAGTTCTGGTACAGCTTTTATACGCAGTTCAGTGTAACTAATTCATGAAAACTGACATTTAGTGAGGTTTAAATTATGCTTTCCTGTCAGTGTTTCAATTTCTTACTTAACCGGTAAAGGAGAACTGGAATTTATACAGCACTTTCATCTTCAATTCATCCTAACGCACCCTACAGTCAATTTGCTTAAGGTATATGGGCATCAATGGCAAGGCCATCATTTTTTTCCCCCATCCCTAATGGCCCCGATCTTATCATCTTGCTAGTCATTTGTGGGGGTGGTTAAGAGTCAAGTACATTGTTGTCTGGAGTTACATGTAGGCCAGACCAGGCAGGATGTCAGATTTCCTTCTCTAAAAGGACATTAATGAACCAACTGAATTTTGTAACGATTGAGAGTACAGCAATTAGGGATGGGTAATGAATGCTGGCCTAGCCAGCAACACCAACATCCCATGAATGAATAGAAAATCCAGAATGTGCAGACAACGAAAGTACTGGAAGCAAATTCAATAATATAAAAAAAACGATATGGAAAAACTCTTGAAGGACAAGGTTGACAGTACTATAGAAAATCAGTCGGGAAAAAGGCTTAGCTTTACCAAAAAGCAAGGAAGATCTTGTTGAGAAGTGGCCTCTGGACCAACAGCTCCAATTTCATGCCCCACTCCGGAACTTAAGTTTCAAGGAAATGCAGCCAAACTAGATTTAGTATCAACCCGAAGATCCTTAAACACCTGCCATGGGCAGACAGCAAGAAGGGAGGGATTCTTGGTTGGCCAAGTGACGGAGAGAAAATTGAAGCCTTTGCCATCACTTTGCCACCATCGTTGCCACAGCAACTCAGATGCCCTGAGTGAACTTCAACACACTGAATGAATAGCTAGAATGGCTATGATGGGCTGACTGGTCTCTTTTTGCGCTGAATCACAATACAAATCTCGATTTTCTTTGACTCAATGGCAAATTTGAAAACAGACAAATCGAATGGGAATCTGATAATTACAAGCACTTTGTTTCAAAGTGTGTTAGTCACCCAAGGCACCTGAATTCTTGTTCTTGCCCTCCAGATGCTGAAGAATCCACTCCATAGTTCCAGGATTTTATTCCCATGATCTTGCCAAAGTAATTTTTTTGTTGTTTTAATACTTTTTCAGAACAATGATCTCAAAGGCAGGAATGACCTCAGTTGAGTATCAAGATCCACTCAAAAAAACTCCTCCATTCTCTCATGCAGATAGAGACTTGATGATGAGATAGTGATTGTAGCAAGAAGTGTTGTTCGCAGATAGACAAGGCAACAGATAAAAGGACATTTTTGGTGTATGCAGGCGACTGTGAATAGCTTAGGGAGAAGAGACTGATAATTTCAATGTGGGCAACACTCACCTCACCACTCCTTCTTGGCTGCAGTGCGGGGGTGGCAGAGTTGAAATAGTCAATTTTGCCACAGTATCCATGAAAGGGTGGCAAAGAAAAGCATGAGGGAGGGGAGGAGACAGAGAAGCACAGGAGGGCAGGGGGGTGGGGAAAAAAAAGGAGAGAGACAAGTGGAGAGAGGGGCCAAAGGGAGGGGGAGGAGTAGAGGGCAAGGGCAGTCAGAGAGGAGCAGCATGTGGGAGGGGGAAGAGAGAGAGAGAGAGAGAGAGAGAGAGAGAGAGAGAGAGAGAGAGATTGAGAGAGAGAGAGAGATTGAGAGAGAGATTGAGAGAGAGAGAGAGAGATTGAGAGAGAGAGAGAGAGAGAGAGAGAGAGAGAGAGAGATTGAGAGAGAGAGAGATTGAGAGAGAGAGAGATTGAGAGAGAGATTGAGAGAGAGAGAGAGATAGAGAGAGAGAGAGAGAGAGAGAGAGAGAGATAGAGAGAGAGAGAGAGAGAGAGAGAGATTGGAGAGAAAGGAGTGGGAAGAGGAAACAGAGGGAAAGAGAGACAGCAAGAAAGGGAAAATAGAGAAAAACAGGGAGATGGGAGAGAAATAAATATGGAGTGTGAGCAAGGAGGGTGAAGGAAGAGAGGGACAGAGGAGACATAAAAGAGGTAGGAGAGAGAGAAAAATGTTTAGAGACTAGATCAGACATGCAATGCATCCAGATACTGCAATATAGTCAGACACAGAGAATTACATATATTAGACATCGAGGTGATAGGGATCTTGTTATGTTTGATGGAAGATAGCAAATTGGACTGGCAGACTGTTAGCCCTTACTGTCCCTGGTTATCAGGCTATATGGATCATTGATACAAAAATGTTACAGGACCAAGAGGAGACAAGTTACTGCTGTTGGGAGGAGCCCAGTAAACAATTATTAGAATATTTGTTTAATATTATAGGAATAAAAGAATGACTAGGGTAGGAATAGGTCCAGTCAAGGTTAGTAGTGGGAAGTTGTTCGTGGAGGCTGAAGAGATAGGAGAGACACTGAATGAATATTTTTCGTCAGTATTCACTCAGGAACAGAACATTGTTGCCGATGTGAATATTGAGTCACAATTAATTAGAATGGACGGCTTTGAGGTATGTAGGGAAGAGGTGTTGGAAATTCTAGAAAGTGTGAAAATAGATAAGCCCTCTGGGCCTGATGGCATTTATCCTAGGATTCTCTGGGAAGCAAGGGAGGAGATTGCAAAGCCACTGGCCTTGATTTTCATGTCCTCGTTGTCTACAGGAATAGTGCCAGATGATTGGAGGATAGCAAATGTGGTTCCCTTGTTCAAGAAGGGGAGTAGGGATAACCCTAGTAACTATAGGCCGAGTGTCTCACTTCTGTTGTGGGCAAAGTCTTAGGGAGAATTGTAAGGGATAGGAGTTATGAACATCTGGATAGGAATAAGGTGATCAAGGATAGTCAGCATGGTTTTGTGAAGGGCAGGTCGTGCCTCACAAACCTTATTGAATTCTTTGAGAAGGTGACTAAGGAGGTGGACGAGGTAAAGCGGTAGATGTGGTGTATATGGATTTTAGTAAAGTGTTTGATTAAGGTTCCCCATGGTAGGCTACTGCAATAAATACGGAGGTATAGCATTGAGGGTGCGTTCGAGGTTTGGATTAGGAATTGACTGGCTGGAAGAAGACAGAGGGTAGTAGTTGATGGTAAAGGTTCATTTTGGAGTGCAGTTACTAGCGGTGTTCCGCAAGGATCTGTTTTGGGACCATTGCTGTTTGTCATTTTTATAAATGACCTGGAGGAGGGGCTAGAAGGTTGGGCGAGCAAGTTTGCAGAATTTACGAAAGTCGGTAGAGTAGTTAACAGTGAGGAAGGATGTGGCAGATTACAGCGGGATATAGATAAGCTGCAGAGCTGGGCAGAAAGGTGGCAAATGGAGTTCAATGTAGTTAAGTGTGAAGTGATTCACTTTGATAAGAGTAACAAGAAGATGGAGTACTGGGCTAATGGTCGGATACTTGGTAGTGTGGATGAGCAGAGGGATCTTTGCGTCCATGTACACAGATCTCTGAAAGTTGCCACCCAGGTAAATAGTGCTGTGAAGAAGGCAGATGGCGTTTATTGGTAGAGGAATTGAGTTCCGGAGTCCTGATGTCATGTTGCAGTTGTATAAGACTCTGGTGCGGGGGCATCTGGAGTATTGTGTGCAGTTTTGGTTGCCATACTATAGGAAGGATGTGGAGGCACTGGAACGGGTGCAGAGGAAGTTTACCAGGATGTTGCCTGGTATGGTAAGAAGATCGTATGAGGAAAGGCTGAGGCACTTGGGGCTATTTTCATTGGAGAAAAGAAGGTTTAGGGGTGACTTGATAGAGGTGTACAAGATGATTAGGGGTTTAGATAGGGTTGACAATGAGAACCTTTTTCCACATATGGAGTCAGCTATTACGAGGGGGCATAGCTTTAAATTAAGGGGAGGTAGGTATAGGACAAATATTAGGGATAGATTCTTTACTCAGCGCGTCGTGAGTTCATGGAATGCCCTGCCAGTAGCAGTGGTGGACTCTCCCTCTTTATGGGCATTGGATAGGCATATGGAGGATAGTGGGCTAGTGTAGGTTAGGTGGGCTTGGGTCGGTGCAACATTGAGAGCCAAAGGGCCTGTACTGCGCTGTATTTTTCTATGTTCTATGTAATATTCTTACCATTCTCGATCATGGAAGAATGACATTCAAACTAAAAAAAGAAAAACACATAACTAATTGAACATCTCATGTCGGGGCCAAATTTCTTTTCCAAAACCTTACTAGGTTTTTGATTACACACTGCCAATATCATCCTTTCAATTTTTCCATGTCAACAGTCACAGAGTGGTTGCTGGTTTTGGTCACTAGATGGCTCTAACTTTATACTGGTTACATCAAGTCACAGGTAGTGGTGTCGCAGGTAATTACATTGGTCCAAAAAAAAAGTAATAGACTCTGGGTCAGCAGGAGCGGCATAGACGGATAGATACTGTGATTAGAAGAGCCAAAATAGAAAGGGTAAGTTACATTGACAAAGGCTGTATTCCCTCATCAGTGATTAAGGGATGAGATTATTGAGGGGTTTCCAACAATGAATGGACTCGGTTAATGAACCACTGCAGTCTATGTGCTGTAGGTACACCCACAATGTCCTTAGAGGGAATTCCAGGATTTTGACTCAGTGACAATGAAGGAACAGCAATATATTTCGAAGTCAGGATACTGAGTGGCTTAGAGGGGAACTTGCAGGTGGTGGTGTTCCCTTGTTTCTGTTGTTCTTGTCCCTCTATATGGAAATGGTCATGGCTTTGGAAAGTTCTATCTAAGGATCTTGCTGAATTGTTGCAGTGCATCTTGTAGATAGTATACACTACTACTGATCATCAATGGTGAAGGGAGTTAATGTGGAAAGTGATAAATGTGGTGTCAATCAAGCAAGCTGCTTTTGTCCTGGATGGTGGATGTTGAAGCTGCACTTATCCATGCAAGTGGGGATTATTCCATCACCCTCTGAAATATGCCTTGTAGACAGGCTTTGGGAAGATAGGAGTTGGGTTATCCACTGCAGAATTCCCAGTCTATGACCTGCTCTTGTAGCTACAGTATTTAAAATGAATATTTCAGTTCACTTTCTGGTTAATGGCAAACTCATTTATTGCACCTGAAAATCGTCCCAACAGCCAACATACTGTGACATTAACCAGGTTTAATGGTTGTTTTGGCATTCATGGAATCATATGGCACAGAAGAGGCCCTTCAGCCCATTAAATTTGTTTTCGCCAAAAATGCACTAAATTTACACTAATTCCCTTTCCTACACTAGGCCCACCATCTTGAATGTTATGGTATTACAAGTGCTCATTCAAGTACTTTTAAAGGTTGCAAGGTTTCCCACTCTACAACCTTCCTAGGCAGTGCATTACAGATTCACACAACCCTCTACATTGAAGTTTTTCCTCAAATCCCCTGTAAACCTTCTTCCTTTTCAGCTAAGTTTGTACCCCCTTGTTGCTGAACTTTCAGCTTTGGGGAACATCTGCTTTCTATTCACCTAGTCCTCAGAGCAGAATCTTGAATGTTGCATTCTGATGAAAAGTGGAAAAAAAAACCCACGGATGTTGGAAATCAGAAACAAAATCAGAAATTGCTGGAAAACCACAGCCGAACTGGCAGTATCTGTGGAGAGAAAGTAGAGTTAATGTTTTGGACCTAATGACTCTTCTTCAGAAGACCCTGTTTTGTAGAAGGGTCACTGGACCAGAAATATTTAATTCTGCTTTCTCTTCACAGATGCTGCCAGACCTGAATTTCTCCAGCAATTTCTGATGAAAAGTCATACTGGCTTGAACAATTAACTCTCTACATGGAGGATGACAGACCTGCTGAGTTTCCCCAGCACTTTCTCAGTTTGTTTCAGATTCCCAGCATCCGCAGCATTGGTTTTATGTGAATCTGGTTCTTTCTCACTCTGCTCTGATCCCCCGCATTCAAACTCTGCTGTGTGCAGAACACTGGGCGGGCCACACTGACCACATGGCAGAGTGGCCACATGAGACTGGAACGTTTGACCAAGTGTTGGGACATTGGTCCTGAATAACCCGCCCAGTCAACACTGATACATCTTGTGGTGAGTCACCTAAAGCAATTCCTATCTCATCCTCGTACCTTCCTCACTTCCCCCCACCTCCCTCCAACGATACTGAGTTTGGCATTGTGGACAACTAATTCTGCACAATCCAAGAACTCTCCCATTATGTCAGGTATGTCATCACCCATTGAGGCTCCTTGCAATTTGAGAATGGCTTTTGGGTGCCTTCTCTGAATTATGTGTAAAGGCAGAGGTCACACGACACCAGGTTATAGTCCAACAGGTTTATTTGAAATCACAAGCTTTCTAAGCGTTGTTCCTTCAACTGACAAAGCTTGTGATTTCAAATAAACCTGTTGCACTGTAACCTAGAGTCCGGTGACTTCAGACCTTGTCCACCCCACTCCAACACCGGCGCCTCCACGTCATCTGTAAAGACAAGGAAATATGCCCGTTTAAAAATATGTCCATCTACAGTAATAATGAATGGATAACATAGAGTCTCTATTGTCGGGGGCTGAGAAATTAAACCCGGATCTCATCATCTTCATCCGCAAAGGCAAAGGCCTCAGTCTTCAGGGGGCTGAAGGCCATTCCCTGTGCCGGGGACAGGCGCCTCTCTCTGTACTCCTCCCCATACACCTCACCTCTCTCCTCGCCGTCCGCTGGCACACGTTGCCCGGTCGACGACGGCTTCCTCCAGCTGCCCGGGCTGCTGCTACTGCTGCTAATGCTGTCCGCCTCCTCGGCGGCCCGGTACCGCCACGATTCCGTCGACGGCACGGTGACAAGATGGCGGCCGGGGACGCCGCTGTCCGTTGGCGGGCTGCCCTCGCGAGCGCCAACCGCCTCCCTCTGCGCGGGCTGCCGCGTGCCCGCTCGGAGGCTGCCGCCGGCGCCGCCCCTCGTGCCACCAACGTCGTTTGAATCCGGATAACTGATGGCGCCGCCGCAATGCCGGAGAACGTGGCGCTCCGAAGTAAAGTCCTGCAGCCCCCTCAAGCCGTTCAGATCCTCGGGGTGCAGGTCCGCACCGCCCTTCTGCTGGTAAGTTCCCTTCCATGCCGCGACTGACAAGCCCCTCTCCCCCTTCCCGCGAGAGCTGTCGTTTCCCTGAGGTGCCGCCTGTCCGAAAGAACCTCCCAGGTCGAATGTCACCGGAGACGCGGCCTTTGCTGGGCTCTCGGGGCTCTCCTTGGCCATGACCCCCAGCACCTCGGCCATCAGGGAGGGCCCCAGGTCCAGGCTGAAGGACAGCAAGGAGTCATTGCGGGGAAGCTCGAAGTCCGCTGTGTCCAAGTCGTCCATCCGCTTCTCCGATTTTGCTGCGGCGGGGCTCTCCTTCGGCTTGTCCAACCTGGACCACCTCGGAAGGGTGCAGAATCCCGATTCCAATCCTGAACAAGAACAGGCAAGAGTTTGGTCAGGAAGACTTATCCAGAATACAAACACATGCTAACCTTAAAGAGTTGTGATTTGGAGATGCCATTCTTGGACTGGGGTGTACAAAGTCAAAAGTCACACAACAGGTTATAGTCCAACAGGTTTAATTGGAAGCACTAGCTTTCGCAGCGACGCACCTTCACTCACCTGATGAAGGAGCGTTGCTCCTAAAGCTAGTGTGCTCCCAATTAAACCTGTTGGACTATAACCTGGTGTTGTGTGACTTTTAACTTTAGAAGAGTTGGTTAGGGTCAACATGTGCCCAACCTTGTTTGCAACAGCTGAGAAAGCTGTAGAGGCAGACTGGAGTTCAGATTACACCGTAAGGTATTGGATGTAGGTTTATTCGTTGAGCTGGAAGGTTCATTTCCAGCATACGGCGAGCAAACCTACACCCAGAACCTCAATCTGAGCTACAAGTATTCTCAAAACTCGCAATGGGTGCAATACGCTAAAACTGGCCTGAAAATGGGAAACGATTATGAGCAGAATTAACCCTTTTTTAAAAAAAAAATAATTTATGGTATGTGGGCGTTGCTGGCTGGGCAGCATTTATTGCCCATTCCCAGTTGCCCTTAAGAAGATGGTAGTGTTCTGCCTTCTTAAACCACTACAATCCACCTGCTGAGGGTTGATCTGCAATGCCATTAGGGAGGGAATTCCAGGAACTTGACCCAGTGACAGTAAAGGAACGGCACTATGTTTCCAAATCAGGTTGGTGAGTGACTTGGAGGGAAACTTAAAGGTGGTGGTGTTCCCAAATATCTGCTGCCCTTGTCCTTCTAGATGGATCGGGAGTTTGGAAGATGCTGTCGGAGGATGATTGGTGAGTTTTTGCAGGGCATTCGGTCCACTGAGTCTGCTCTACCATTCGATCAGTACTGATATGTTTCTTAACTCCCATTTCTTCAGCCTTCTCCCTGTACCCTTGATCCCCTTACTAATCACAAACTTATCTAGCTCTGGCTTAAAGCTATTTCAAGAGGTCAAAAATTCTGCTGATGTGACATGGGGTGTCAGCCAAGCCAGTGAGATAATCTTCTGACCAAGAGGTCAAGAGGAGTCAATGGAGCTAAGAATGGGAAATAAAAAACAGTAACACTTGGAAATGAAGGTACTGGTCACATGGCACTTTCATTTTGAAACGTACAAGCGAGTTGGACTATTAAAGTGCCAGTATGTGTTTCACTGATTTTAAATGATGGAACAGCAGAGAGTAAGAGGGGAGGGGGTATTTCTGGCAGTATAGGATGGTCAGGAGAGATGGCAAATGTGGTATACGTTCAGAACTGTTCTGAAGGAGGGCCACTGGACTCAAAGCAATAATTCTGTCTCCACGGATGCTGCCAGTCCTGCTGAGCTCTCTAGCAATTATTTTTGTTTTGGATTTCCAGCACCTACTGTTCTTACTTTTAATATAACAATCCAAAGACCCAGTCTAACGAAAATAAAAGATTTTTAAAAGTGCAGAAGGAAGAGGGAGTGATAGAAGTTAAGACGGAGGGGAAGCGGGCAGAGGGTCAGGTGGAACACAGAAGTGGAAAGCGATTAGAGGTTGAGGGTAACGGATCGTGGAAATACAAATGATAAAAGGAGAGCTTGAGAGGACACAGAAGAGGTTGAAGAGAGACCATTGAGCAGGTTAAGTGTTATTATTCTGTAGGTTCTGTTTGGATGAGATTAAATGGAATGAGGGATCATGTGATGTTTATCTGTTTATTGAAGGATAATTTCGGAACAATTGGAAAACGTGGGTAATATACTGTTGGTGGTTATTAGATGAAAAATGCCATGGGTGAGTTAGTGGTGGGAAAAAGCTGTTTGATGATGTGATAATAGTTTCAAATATAAATAAAAATAATTGGGAGACAATAAGGGCTCTTGTGGTGCAATGGTAGCATCCATGCCTCTTAGACAGGAGACCCAGGTTCAAGTCCCACCTGCTGCGGAGGTCTGTAGCAATATGTCTGAATAGGTTAATTAGAAAATATATATAATTGGAGAGCACTTGAGTGGATGAGGGAACAAATGTGGTTAGAATTTGTGATGTGTGAACGTAAGATAAAACTGACTGTATCTGAGTGAATTTTGTCAATCCAGTATTTTAACCTCTGGTATTTATCATAGAAGAAAGAAAAGAGAATGGAGGGAGACTAAGGAAGAATGAATAGTTAATTGGAATTTACCATATGATCCATCCATCACTCCTGGACTTGACACCACGCTTTTGAAATTCAGTCGTTCCACTGACCCATTCTTTGTCTCGAGCAGATGTGGCAGGGAGACAGCATTCTTAATGATTGGGGACACTGCTGGTGGAGGCGATATCTCTCGGCTACTATTGCGGCTCCTCATCGGCGACTTCCTGACGTTCCTTAGCGCTCGGACGAGCGGGTTGGACTTGGCAGTCTCACGCGCCTTCTCCCCTCCATGGTCACTGAGGAAGGAAGTGTCACCAAACACATCTCCACCTCGGCCTACGTGCATTGTGTGACGGAAGTCGCCCAATGGCGAGCTAATCATGTCAGGGGTCAGCTCGGACTTGAACCTGCGCTTGCTATGAGAGTTGGAGACCAGGTTCTTGAGGACCGGCAACTTCCCTAAACTCATCTTTGAATCCTTGGTATCCCTACAACTTTATCGACTTGAAGAAAAGTGTGGAGATAGAAGGCTGATGGAGTTTGTTGCACAACAGATGGACTTGTCCAAAATCAGATACATCAGTACAACCTGAACCTTAACACAGGAATGTAATACAAGGATGGCAAATAAAACTGCATGTTAACTAATTTTCCCATTAAGATTTTTTTTGGCACAGAAATAGGCATGAAAATTTTTAAAAATTCAAATCATTTGTACTGGTTTTTTTAAAACAAAAAAACTTTACACTATTCTTGACTTGAAGACTGATTCCGTGAGCAGGAATACTCAGATCGACAGAAAATATTTTCTATATATTTTTGAAGTGGCTTACTTTTAATTTAAAAAAGCATGCGATTGTCAGGGTGGTCATACAGAGATTTTATTTTCTCTCCTAACCTCACATAGTTTCTGATGTTAAATGTAGTCTGGGTTGGCTGTTAACACTTTTGGCCTTATGTGCACTGTGGCTTGTGGAGGGGTGTGACGTAATAGTTTGTTATCTGACTCTTGCATTAATTAAAAATTAAATTCACCATTGGATTTTCAGAAGGTAGTTTACTGTCTAGGGCTGTTCTGCAGGACACAACTTCCTGGATGGAGGTTTAGGCAGGAACTGCAAAGAGTAATATTTCATTGTTAGGAGTTTCAGAAGTTGTCAGCGTAAAGATGGAGATTCAGTCAATTTAAGCTGTCAGTCTGCACTGAAGGAAGCAATCATCAATTAAAGAGGCAAATCTTTGGGCAGCTCCGACTTCAGACTTCAAAAGGCCTGGAAATGAAACAGAAAACATGGGCTCACTATCAACAAACTAAATGCAAATCAGGTATTAAGTACCTGAATTTCCTAATGCATTTACATGTATTAGAAGTGACAGACATTCACATACAGGCGCTCATTCTCTGCAAACAAAAGGAATACGTTCAAGCTTGGTCTTTTTTTTTCTGAATTACACAGGAGCTTGGGATGCCATTAGTTTCTTGTTGCTTTCTCCATGACATTGCCTTGGCCAGAGTTGATCTGCCAACGAGTCAGCACCTGTCCCTTCTGTTGTATAAATTGTTTTGATTGATGTGAAACTTGGCATTCTTATAAATGTCCTGGTGAGTGCAAGGCCTTTTGGTAACCAGTCTCCTTTTTCAGCAATATGCAAAGTAATTTTCTTTCATGTCTGAAATAAAGATTTTAAAGCCCTTTTAAACTTGAAGATGTTTCACAACCATAAGGTTCGTCCCTACTCTCACCACCCCCTCAATATCACTTGACATCTAATGAAGAATGTTTAAATATTGTAACTGCTGTAAACTTCGGAATAGTCTGTCAAGTTCCAAGGCTCCTAATTCTTATTTTGTTCTTGAAACATGGCAGATGACTAGTGCGCAGCAAAGTCCCACAAATCACCACCAGGTAATAAATCTGTTTTAGTGATGTCACTTGAGGAATAAGGATTTATCCCGGCCACTGGGCAGAACATTCAGTGTGAGTTACTTAATTAGGGAAATGGGGTCTTTAATGCCCACTTGAGGGGCGATGGTATTTGGATTGGCAGTGTTACCTAAAATGCTTCCTTATCTCAGACATCAGCATTCACTGACTGATCCCGTACAAGGGAACAATGATGGCTATTGGTTAGAGAGCACTGTACCAACTTGTGGACCCTGACAGAAGAATAAAGGAAAGCCAGAGGGAAAAAGGATGGTATAAATAAAATGGATGGGAGAGGACAAGTAAATGGGAAGTAACATTGTGGTGCAGTGTGCAACATCCCTGCATTTGAGCCAGATGTTGAGTTTGAGCCTCATTGCAGGACTTAATGGACAAAGGAAGTTCATAAAATGATACACAACCTATTTTGGTCGATCTGTAAATTCTTCCCAACACATTGATGACAGGCAGTAAGGGCAGGAGAGGTATCTGAATCAGCCATGTGTTGAGAAGAATGTTGGAGCCTCCAGCGTCTCTATCTGTAGCTCTGGAATGGAGAGAGACAAAAACGTCAGTCTTCTCGGACTTGTGTCTATCATCAGAGAATAATCATTAACACTGAGTATTTGCGTTTTGCTTATTTTAAATGCTTTCAGAGCCAGTAACATGGGACGTCTTGCAGTACAGTCTCATCTATATCAAGATGAGGAAGTCCAAGTTCAAGTCCTATCCCAGGATGGAAGGGGTCACAGTGTGGTACACTTTAGGCTGATAATCAATCTGAGAATCAATCCTAATCTCTCCACTATTCTTCAAAGAGGAAAACACAAAATTGCAGTCTTGAAAGTTCATGAAAAAGAGCCAATGACATGAGGAGTGTGGGGATTCTGAAAATTTGAAATACGTCAGCCAAGTCAAATTTTTTTTTAAAGAGAAACGAGAGGTTCATGTATTAGTGGGGACTGGAGTTCTAATTAAGGCCTCATCCCTACTCTGGCTGTTTGGCAAGCCTTCACCTGGGTGATTGACAAGACTGCTGCATTAAGCAGGGGACTGGAAAAGTTCCCAAGCCTGACAAGCAGGAACTGATAAAACATGAATATGCGAGCTGTTCTCAGTGTTTCAACCTGATTTTAATCACATCAGCAATGGTGGCCCTGCCTTTAGTTACCAAGGCCCTCATGTGTGAATTACAGTGCTCCTTAAATCGGTCATTTGACCAAATGATTTGGTCAGCTGTCCTTATATTTCCTCATGTGGCTTGGTCAAATGTCATTCCTATATGAATCATGTGGATGACTTACCTTGTTAAATGTGCTATGTAAATGCAGGTTGTTGCAACAGAAAGCAAAAGAGAAACCCAAGGATAACAACCTGACTCGATTCTTGAAATAGGGAAGTCGTGAAGGAGCCAAAGTTGTACCTTTCTCACCTCTCCCTTTCAAGGCACCACCCTTGCTCTTCAGACAGGTTCAAACTTGTGAAAAATTTTAGCCTGGTCTTAGGAAACATTTCATTTGAGATTTTGTGCTCAACTTCCTGCAGAAGGAACTGTCGTCCCTGAACACTGACTCACAAAGTGAGAGCCACTCACTTGGATACATCTGGAGGTTTTCGGAAGGGAACACAAAATCATTTTTGAGATTACCTTGACCGCTGGACATCTGAAGTCCACTTTGCAGACAACAGAGCAACTCCAAAACTAGTCATGGTTTTCATGTAGGAAATGCAGGAGCGAGTAAGCTCCCATGATTAGCAATGCGGTCATTGTAGAAGAAAAGGTTGAATATATCGTTATGTTAAGTATCACTACTCAGTATGTGCTGAGTATGGAGTTATGACATAATGATGTCAGATCACATGAAGCTTGAATGGAAACAGAAAATGGTTGGAGAAACACAGCAGGCCTGGCAGCATCTGCAGAGAAAGCAGGATTAACATTTCACATCTACAGGAATCTTCTTTAGACTTGAAACATTAACTCTGTTTTACTCTACTTATGCTGCCAGACCTGCTGAGTTTCTCCAGCAATTTTCTGTTATATTTCAGATCTCCAGAATCTTTTGTATTCTTCTTTTATTCGCATGGAGCCAAAATGACAGTGTAGTGCTCCAAGCTGTCCTCTTATACTATCCTCCAAATATAGTTATGTTCAATTGCTGTGCATTCCAAAGAGTGTGGATCATACGTTTCTATGGTAATCACCAGATAATCTGTTCTCATCAAGTTGATTGAGGACCAAGACACCAAGAAATTAAATCCCTGCTCATCTTTGAAATAGTGGCATGAAATATTTTACACCCTTCTGAACAAATAGAAAATACCTCTGTTTAACATTGTATCTGGAAGATAACTCCTTTGATAGAGCTGCACTCTCAATCCTACAATAGAAGCACCAGCATTTCACCTTTGTACTCAAGCCCTGGAAATGGGGCTTGAACGCAGAATGTAGAGATGAGAATGATCCCCATTGAACCACAGCTGAAACTAGGCTATCACATGGTAAGGAAGTGACACAGTCAAGCTCAATCCTGTATCGGTTAACGACTTTGGGTTTATGGCTACCAGATGTCTAGTTTCCGCCCATTCCTTCTACAGCGCTTTCCAATCCACGACCACTACCATCTAGAAGAACAAGACCAGCAGATATATGGGAATACTACTAGCTTCAAGTCCTCATCCAAGTCACACGCTATCTTGACTTCAGACTATATCTTCACTTCTTCATTGTTGCTGGGTCAAATTCCTGAAACTCCCTTTCTCACAGCACTATGAGTACTCCTACACCCTGAGGACTGTAGCAACTTGAGAAGGCAGCTCACCACTGCACTTTCCAGGTTAATTATGGATGGGGAAATAAATAAGACTGGCCTCTGTACAGTTATTTCAACTTCCATGGTTCATTAGCCTTCTGATGCACCTGATAAAGCTGTGACCACAAAAAATGCTGAACCTAGTCAGTAACAGCCACAACACATTAATAAATCCAATGAAATGCAATTTATCATTCTACATCAATCACCTTTATGCACTGATAATCACATCAGCCCTGACCTCACCATCCTGGCTGCATCATAAGAAAAGCAGAAAACAGTCGACACCTTGTTATTCTGAACTAACAGAGGGATGACAGTGACCTGAAGACTTCAATTCAACCATCAAATTCTGCTGGCAGTAGTAAAATACTGCCTGTGCAACATTTAATAATTAAATTAGGATTGTTTCACTAAACTAAAAACATAGAAAATAGGAGCAGGAGAAGGCCATACAATATGATCATGGCTGGTCATTCAAGTCAGTCCCCTGTTCCCACTTTCTCCCCATAACCTCTGAACCCTTTAGCTGTAAGAAGTACATCTAATTTGTTCCTGAAAACGTTAAATGATTTGGCCTCAACAGTTTCTGTGGCAGAGAATTCCACCAGCTCACCACTGTCTGGATGAAGAAATATCTCCTCATGGTTTGATTTGTTTGCCCTTATTGGTCAGTGAATTGGAATGCCATGCTGCGGCTGCATGGGGCATTTTGGAATACCACGTTCAATTTTGGTCTTCCAGCTATAGGTTGTGAAACTTGAAAAGTGCAGAAAAGACTTAGGATGCTGCTCAGGTTGGAAGGTTTAAGCTGTACGGAGAGGCTGAGTAGGCTGGGGCTATTTTCCCTGGAGCATTGGAGGCTGAGGGATGACTTTATACAGGTTTATAAAATCATGAGGGGCATGGATAGAGTGAATAACCAAGGTATTTTTCCCAGGAGAAGGGAGTCCAAAACTAGAGGGCATAGGTTTAAGGTGAGAACGGAAAGATATAAAAGAGTCCTAAGGGGCAACGTTTTAGGTGGTTGTGTATGGAATAAGCTGCCAGAGGAAATGGTGGAGTCTAGTACAATTACAACATTTAAAAGGCATCTAGATAGATACATGAATCGGAAGGGTTGAGAGATGTGGACCAAATGCTGGCAAATGGGACTAGATTAACTGATGATATCTGGTTTTGGCATGGACAAGTTGGACCAAATGGTCTGTTTCTGTGCTTAACAGCTATATGACACCATGACTGTTCTGCCCAGTAACTATCTGTTATCACACATGTATAAAATTTACATATACCGTATTAAAAAAGTAATTACATTGCTGTAATATTCCCTTATGTTATACTTTCCTTATACTGTGACTATTACTTTAAGGTGCCTATTGGCACCAATTTGCTGTGGGAAAACATTCTATAATGCTATTGTGTACAATGATCTCACTGCAGTCAGGTTATTCCCAGCATTGCAGGACTTGTAACAACATGTCTTTCACCTTTCAGCTACAACCACTAGTACATTCACCTCCTCCCCTATGCCCAGTATGGTAGGAGTGCCAGCACTGGTTGGATATTACCTGGAGGTTTTCTTACACAGCCTCCCACCTACAACCATCCTCATCCAGTTAAACAAACTTTCATTCCAGGAAAAAAGGCACAATTTCTTTCAATGGGTCAATAACCTTTCTCCTAGTTTTGTTCACTATGAGGTCAATATTCATGGCCCACACCAAAGCTGCAGACTTCAGAACTCTAATATGCCTCCATCCCATTAATGATAAGAGTTTTTTTCCAACTAGATCTTGCTGATTGAATGCACTCTCAAGATCACTATCCAACTTTCCCTGAAGCCTTGTCCATCTCTCTACTCTTTGAAAGCTATTTTCTCTCCCACACTGTTAATTACCATGGATAAACTCTTTGTTCTGGCTCAATGTCTCCTTCATATAACTACTAGATTTTATTATGGAACATCTATAAATTGTGTAAATGGCTGGAATTATTTCTTTACTCAGAAACCAGTTTGGGATAGGCAAAAGTTATAACTACTGTGATTTCACTCTCCAATCAGTTCACATGCAGGAGAGCCGGCTCAGAATCAAGGCCATTTGACCCAACCAGTCCATGTTGGCCTTCATTCTCCACTCAAACCTCATCCTGTCTTTCTCAACCAAATCTAGTAACACAACCCACTATAGGGCATTCTGTTATAAAGCATGCTTTATCAATGCAAATTCACTGTAATGTGATTGATGGATTGGGGTTGCTCTTTCTATAACACAAATGTGTAAAATGTGTGTTGGCTGTAATGCGATTACTGCCAACATTTCAAGCGCTGTTTCTAAAGCGTGATTTTTCTATAACACAGGATTGTGCAAGAACACAACCATCATGTTATAGAAGAACGGTCATTGGCTTATCAGCCATCAGCTTCCATGCATGTTATTACTTTCAACCACTCTCCTCAATAATGAGTTCCATGATCTCACTGCTCCTAGGGTAAAAACATTTCATCTGAATTCCTTATTTGTGCAATTCAGGTATGTGACAGGATACTCGCCACTTGTCTGATGGGCATAGTTCCAACAACACTCAAGAAGGAGTTCATCTAGGGCGAAGCAGCCCACTTGATTGGCACATTATCTATCAGCTTTTAACCATTCACTCCCGCCATCCCTGATGCTCAGTTACAGCGATGTATACTACCTACAAGGTGCACTGTAACATCTCACCAAGGCTCCTTCAACAGCATCTTCCAGACCTGTGACTTTCATCACAGAGGAAGAGGGGAGCAGATAGATCAGAACACCACCATCTGCAAGTTTCCCTCCAGACACACATCATCCCTAGGTGGAAACATATCACTGTTCCTTCAGTGTCAAATCCTGAAACCGCATCTCCAACAGCAGCATGCGCATCACCATAACATGCTCACGACCATCTTTTCGGGGCAATTAGAGATAGACAAAAAATACTAGCCAGTGACACTCATATTCATGATGTTACCTTGAGAGTGATGTTGCCTTTAATGTTTCATTTGCTTTGCTTTTATTTCCACTTTTTATACCCAGAAGTTATCACACACAACTGAGTGACTTTGCTGACACCAAAGTCACTGGGACTTTCTTTTGTTTCTCTTTTTAAATGCTAACCACCACTAATAAAAAAAAACATGCAGCCAATTAGATATTTACATGCCAAGTCCATTAAGAGCAATACAAACCATGAAAAGTGAAGGGGAGGTAGGGAGAGAGGGAAGGGACTAAATGAAAATGGAGTTGGAGGGGGAAGTAAAGCTCTGTATCTCTTACAGAGCCCAACTCTCCCTAAAGTATTGAATGAATGTTGTCTTTGAAAGCTCAACTTGCAAATGAGCCAAATGTTATTCCACAGCTACAGGTTCTCTGAATGCAACTCTTAAGGCACAGGCTACATATATATTTGTTCAACTGTAAATGAGTCCAGAGAATCCATGTACCTTGTTTGTGTTACATTTTGATAATACAAGAATAATATTACACATATCTTAAGAATGAATAAGAATAGATTTCTTGGTGAATAACGTATCAGTGACCTCTTGTGATGCTTTCATTCCACAACTGGAAACATTCCCTCTGCATCCATTCTATCAAACCCTCTCACATAGAAGAAAAACACAAAAAATATAGGAGAAGGCAGCCACTCAGTCTTTCAAACTGCCCTTCATAACTGTCATTAAACTTTATTGAAACCTCAATGACAATAACGTAATTCCAATTCAACCCCCTGGAGTGCGACTCAGTGGGCTGAGTTACAAGGCTTAACCCCAAGTTACAAGGTTCCATGGTGTGTAGACAAAATAATGAAGGCCACACTGCAGTACTATGGGAGTGCTGCATTGTTGGTGGGGTGTCATCTTAAAGATGAGACATTGAACTGATGCACCTCTACCTGCTTGGGAATATTGCAGAAGATTTATGTGGAACTATTTCTAGAGCAGTGCACCTCACCCCTACTCCTCTTCCAGTGTCCTAGATAACATTTATCCCTCAAATCAACATCACAAAAAAACAAACTGAGTTGGTCATCATTCACCGGTGGCAGCTTACTGTGTGCAAACTGGTGGCTGCACTTCTTGCGTTATGACAGTGACTACACGTCCTCGACTACAGCACTTTGGGACATTTGATGGTTGTGAAATATGCCATCTTAAATGGAACCTTTTCTTTCTATGCATTATAACAGCTACCCAATTGTAGTTGAACCTCTGTTTACAGCACTGCCTGTGGACAAGATTGTCCTGGTCATATTGACAACAGATGCTGACCAAGATGCTAATTTGTCCATTGACCGCAACAAGGAAAGGAAGCACTAAAAAAAAATGAGACTAGGAATCATAGCAGCCATGCAGCAACCCTCCTAATATCATTGAGTCATACAATATGAACCCAGAATCTTAGGTCTAATCAGTCCATGCCAACCATAATCCCAAACTAAACCAGTCCCAGCTGCCTGCACTTGGCCTATATCTCTCAAAATATTTCTTATTCATTACTTATCCAAATGGTATAAGGCTACCCACATCCACCACTTCCTCTGGAAGTTCATTCCACACATGAACCACCCATAGTGTAAAAAAGTTATCCCTCATGTCTTTATAAAATCTTTCTCTTCTCACCTTAAAAATATACCCCCAGTCTTGAAATCCCCATCTCTCGGGAAAAGACATCTGCCATTCACCTTATCTATGCCCCTCATGATTTTATAAACCTCAATAAAGGTCACCCCTCAACTTCCTACGCTTCAGTGAAAAAAGTCCCAGCCTCCTTATAACTCAAATCTTCCATTCCCGGCAACATCCTGATAAATCTTTTCTGAACTCCCTCTAGCTTAACAATATCCTCTTATCAGGGCGACCAAAACTGGACACAGTACTGCAGAAGAGGCCTCACCAATGTCCTATAAAATAATGCAGAGAGGAGTTGGAGTCCAGGTTATAAAGAAAATGGTTACAGAGGGAGTGAGGTGAACTGCAGTCTAGAATGGAATTGTCAAAGCCACAAAAAAATTAATCATCATCCAACTCAAACTTTAGTGGTTGGTGAGATCATGAGAACAAACTCCGTTGTTCTGCAGCCTTGACAGGAACTCTGACTGAGTTTTACTGTCTTATACACTACCTCAGACAAAATAAACCTTTCCAGATGGAGACACATTCTCAGATTGAATTTTATTTTAGGGAGCTGGGGGCAGGGGGTTTGTTGGAGAATAACAGGCCGTCAGAATGTTCATGCCTTGAAGGTTTCAGGAATGAGGTCATGCAATGTGGCAGGTGACCTTTGACCCATGACGGATATGAATATCCATCACAGACCTGGAATCTCATTTCCATGGACTCTTACTAATGTTTGCTTTCAAAAGAGTCACTAATTTCAACTTGTTTTGTAATTCAGTTCTTAACCAGGGACAGAAAGAGGTCAGGAAAATGGAGAACAACATTTTTGATGCAAGATTTTGGGGCAGGTCAATTGGCCAGATTAATTGGAAGAAAAATGAGGAATCAAGCTGAGAAGAGAAATAAGATAATGGGATGATGGAGAAGGAGATGGATGAAACAATGAGTGGAAGTGAAGTGTTTATATTGTCAAAAAGTTACTTTTCCATTTTGTGTCAGATGTGAATGTACAGTTGAAGCATTGTTCAAACTTAAACACAGTGGGAAGGATTTGGGTTTGTAATTTGAAGTAAAATAGACAGAATTAGATTGGTGGTCCAGGTTACAAGCCTCTTTATTTCATAGAGTCATTCCCGCACAGAAGGAGACCATTTGGCCCTTCAAGTATATGCTAGCTGTCTGTGGAGCAATCCAATAAATCAGTCTCATTCCCCTGCTTCATTCCTTAGCCCTGCAGATTCTCTCAGGCATAAATCTAATTATCTTTTCAACTGATTATCACTGTTTCCCACACACTTGTATGCAGCAAATTCCAGGGCATTAGCACCAGGAGGATTAGGCTTGTAGTCAGGTATCCCTAATTGGCAACGCTTTCCCTTGTAATGTCAAATAATCGGAACAGCTTTACTCTCTTACTTCACTTTTCATCGACAGGGGTGACCTGAAGAACAAATTCCTGAACACACACCCTCAGGCAGCTGACGGCGCGACCAGTGTTGGACAGCTCAAAAGTGAGGACGCTCAAGATGCCAGCATTCTAGGATCACAGATTTCCCTAAGGCTGGAGGGATTACGTTTATAAGATAAGGTGAAGACATGGAGGGAATTGGAAATAGAGTTTGAAATTGAAACATTGTCTATTGTAGGTCAGGGAACACAGGGGTGATAGGTGAATGCGTCTCATTGGGAAGAAGGACACAGGAAAGGAGAGTTTGGGATGACTTCAAGTTTAGAGGATAGAATATGGGAGGTTGCTGAGAATTGCATTAGTATTCATTGAATAAAACGTGAAGTGCTTGATACCATATAAATGTACAAATGGAGAAAAGCTGAGGAAAGCTGCAACGCAAATGGACTTGAGAGGACTTAGTCATAGAGATAGGCAGCACAGAAACAGACCCTTCGGTCCAACTCACCCATGCCTACCAGATATCCTAGATAAATCTAGTCCCATTTGCCCATATCCCTCTAAACCCTAGATGCCTTTTAAATGCTGTAATTGTACCAGCCCCCACGACTTCCTCTGGCAGTTCATTCCATACATGTACCTTCTGTGTGAAAACATTACCCTCAGATCCCTCTTTGAATCTTTCCCCCTCTCACTATAAACCTATGCCCTCTAGTTTTGGAATCCCCCACCCTGGAGAAAAGACCTTATCTATTTACCCTATCCATGCCGCTCATGATGTTATAAACCTCTAGAAAGGTCACCACTCACCTCCGATGCTCTTGTGCATGAAACACAAAAACCTAGCACATGGGTAGAAAGTAATCAGGAAGGCTAATGGAATGTTGGCTCTTATTTCAAATGTTTTAGAGTATAGAATTGGGAAGTGTACCAGATCACATCTGGAGTATTGAGAGCAGTTTTGGACCCCTTATTTAGGAAAGGTATAATTTCATTGGAGGTAGTTCAGGAAAGGAACACTAGGATGATCACGAGTAGGGTGGGACTGACTTATGAGCAGAAGCTAAACAAATTAGCATTCACTGGAGTTTAGAGGAATGAGAGGTGATCTCATCGAAACATATACAATTCTTAAAGTGCTGGACAGGATAAATGCTGATAGTACATTTCTCCTTATAGCAGAGTTTAGGACCAGAGGGCATAGTCTCAGCATAAAGAGACACCAATTTAAAACTGAGACAAGGAGGAATTTCTTCTCTTGGATGGTGGAGAGTCATTGGAACACCTTGCCACAGGGATATGTGGGAGCAGAGACCTTGTGTATATTTAAGGTTGAGATGGATAGATTTTTAATCAGTAGGGGAATCATGGGTTATCAGGAAAAGGCAGGAAATTGAACATGAGGCATGTTGGATCAGTCATGATCCTATTCAATGGTGGAGCACATTTGAGGGGCCTGTTCCTGTTTCTTATGGTCCTCACCTTGTTCTTCCTCGTGTTCAGATAGGATAAAACAGCAGACCTTTCAAGTGCAGAGATTTAACTGCCAAGCTAAAAGGGGAGGTGATGGCCTAGTGATATTGTTGCTGGACTATTAATCCAGAAACTCCTCTAATGTTACAGGGTCCAGGGTTAGATTCCTGCCACTGGCAGTTGGTGAAATTTGAATTCAATAATAATCTGGAATTAAGAATCTACCGATGATCACGAAACCATTGTCAGAAAAGTCCATTTGGTTCACTAATGTCTTTTTCAAGGATGGAAATCTGCCAACCACACCTGGTCTGGCCTCCATGTGACTCTAGATTCACAGCAATGTGGTTGACTCTCAACTGCCGGTTGAAATGGCCTATCAAGCCACTTAGTTCAAAGGCAATTAGGGCTGGGCAATAAATGCTGGCCAGCCAGTGCTGCCCAACTCCCATAAGTGAATAAAGAAAAAGATATTGGTCGTTAACGGGAATCTCCATATGCATTCAGTAGGTGTCCTTAACAGTGCTTGTGATCATGGGTTTAAGCTGATTTAATGAAAATTGTCTAAAGAATTACCTCACTGATTGTACATTTACAGCCCAATATTTGTTTCTTTTATAATACATCAGTTCTGTGATCAGCACTGTTAGAAGTCAGTTCAGCATTATAATGTGGGAGTTGAATAAAACTCTCTGGATCATTCATATTGCCATTTCACAGGGCAGTCCAACGTTTAGAAGTTGATCATGAGTTCACAGACCTCAAAGGATTGCCGAGCAAGCTGTATCAGATTTCTCATTTAGTTAACATGCCTCTGATACTAAAATGTCCACCTCCCCTGACTCTTGTATGCTCTGACCCATGCTGGCAAATTTAAAATGCTTGTCTACATTTTCAACCTTCTCCCAACCCCCACAATTCCCTGCCCCTCTCTATTTCTGTAACCTCCTTGGGCCTTCACAACTGTTGTGGTCTCTGCATGCCTACATAGAGTCATAGAGATGTACAGCATGGAAACAGACCCTTCGGTCCAACCTGTCCATGCCGACCAGATATCCCAATTTAGTCCCACCTGCCAGCACCCGGCCCATAGCCCTCCAAACCTTTCCTATTCATATACCCAGCCAAATGCCTCTTAAATGTTGCAATTGTACCAGCCAATTCTGATCTTTTGTGCTCCCCCCTCATTTTAATGTCTCCATCACTGGCAACTCCACATTCTGAGGTCTATTTCTGAGAAGTTCCTCTCTTAGTCCTCTGTGTCTTAAGTTCTTGCTCCCTCCTTAAGATGCATCATGAAAACTGTGCCCTATGACCAAGCTTTTGGGTAGCTGTTGAAACACTGCCTTATATGGTTTGGTGTCAAACATTATTTGATATTCACTCCTCGTTGAGTGAACACGTCAACACTACCAGAGTAGTCCAAATATTTACCAGAATGGTTCCAATGATGAGAGATTACAGTTACAGGGACAGAACTGAGACTGTTTGCCTTTGAGCAGCAATAAACAAAAAGCTACTTGATAGTCTTTAAAGGATTAATTATATTTAGAAAAGTGGCATCTAATGGTTCGAATCTCTAACTAGAGGACACAGATTTAGGGTGATGAGTAAAAGTATCAGAGGTAACATGAGGAAGAACATCATCATGCATTAAGCAACCAAGATTTGCAGTGTGAGTTTGCATTAACCCACTCTCTGGTGTGGCCAGAGCCATGGTGAACATGGTGACAACTACAATGAGAATGAAAATATTAAATCAGATTCTTGACAACGACAAAATGTTCCTCATTTTTCCCATCAAACCTTAAATGGCAACTTTAGAATCTTGCCAAAGAATGGTGAAAGCCTTATTTCCTTGCATTTGCAACCCATTAAAACCCTAGCTTGGACCATTTACACCCTGCTTCCAACCCTCCTCTTCCTCACTAAGGAATGAGATGGCGCAAATTCCAGACAAGTTTAAACCGATGGTAGCCAGCAGCTGCAGCTTATTGAAAATATGCCTCGGCTTCTTCTAGCATGCTCCGTGGCTACAATCCTCCTTGACCTCTCATCCTCACACCTTTGCGTCGATAGAGCATCAACCTCACGTCATCTTATGGCTCTTAGCTTGCTTTCTTAGCATTCATTCACTTTCGTGCTTACTTGGAGGTTGTCAGCTTCTGTCTGCTTCATATTCTTTTCTTAGAGTACACTGATTTGGACACGGAGTTATAAGCTGACAGCCTCTGTAGTTTCATTTGCTGTTTCGTGCAGAGAGAGAGACAGATGGCTTGAGATAATGGGGAGCAATTAAAACCCTGCCTATCAATCCAAGGTGGGGTGATAAGATATTGTATGGAATCAAAGGAGATCACCTATATGTTTGCTGCGTGAGCTGCTGGCACAATAAATGGCAATGAGTGGTAGTCAAAGGAGAAGAATTGTTAGTGCAGTGAAGGTAGCCACTCAGGGAGTATTGTCATAGTGAAGGGACCCATTCCATTACACCACTGCATGATCGGACTCTTTTCCATCTGAAATTCTTTGCACAACTTTGAATTGCTGCTAGAACAATGTCTTAATTATCATTCTTTTATTACACGGTAATATTCGTGTTTTGCTCTTCTTATGCACTCTATGCCACCCTTTGTATGATCATGTAGTCTGTGCTGTCCATGTACACCTTAGTCCTGGAAGAACGCTGTGTCAGTTTGTACTGTATTAGTTGTATATGGTAGAAATGTCAAATAAAACCTACCCTACTCTACTTAATGACTTTATATTAGTCAGATCCAAAACAAAAAGGTTTTCCAACCCTGGTGCATGAAATTCACAAATGTGGCAAACATGAAAGAGACACAGCAGTGCCATCCAATGTCAGGAAACCTGACATTGCAACATGAAAGGCAAATTTTGATGTGGCAATTTTGCAACTGTGAATGTCAACATGGAGTTCTTGCATTAGAAATGCTGACAGAAAATTATGGTGCTGGAAGTAAGAGTATGTATACCGCATGCAAGACTTTCATCATCGCATCACATGCAAGACTTTCATCATAGTACAGGTTGTTCAAAAAACATTGATTCAGCTGAACAGGAATAATAATAGGCAGTTGCATTTATGCAGCACCTTTAAGATAGGAACAGCCACAGGAACATAAAAAGATTTTATGACATGTATGGAGGCTATTTGGCCTATTGTGTCCATGGAGAAAGTGAGGACTGCAGATGCTGAAGAGCCAGAGTCAGGAATTCCTGATGTAGGGCTTAGGCCTGAAACATCAACTCTTCTGCTCCTCAGATGCTGCCTGACTTACTGTGTTTTTCTAGTGCCACACTCTTCAGCTACTGTGTTCATACTCAGTGCAAAAGCAATTCACCTGAATCCTACTTTACGTTTTGGTCCAGAGCCCTGAAGTTTATGGTGCTTTAAGTGCATATCTAAGTGTTATTTTTAAATAAACTGGTGAGAAGTTTTGTCTCTACAGCTCCGTTAGGGAGTGAGGTCCTCTGAACAACCAAATTACTGAAATTTTCTTCTAACCTTACTACCAATTACATTAAATCTGTGCCCCTGACTAGTGACCTTTATGTACAATATAGGCAAATGCTCCAATAGTACTTCATGGGAGCATTACCAGCCAAGAAGTGGAGGATGGGGGTTATGGTTAGCTTACTTGGCTGGATGGCTGGTTTGCAATGCAGTGATGCCAACGATGTGGGTTCAATTCCTGTACTAGCGGAGGTTACCATGAAGGACCCTCCTTCTCAGCATCTTCCTCTTATCTGAGACATGGTGACCCTCAGGTTAAACCATCACCAATTGTCTCGCTATTGAGAGCACAGCCCTATGGTTTGGTAAGACTATGGCAACTTTACCTTTATCAAATAAGGCTTGACAATGAACTGACAATGAGTAGATGACAAAAAGCTTGGTCAAATAACTGGACGTTAAGGAGCAAAAAACAGAGATAGAAAATGGAGGCAGTTCAGACCCTTTGGACTGTTCCGACATTCAACTAACTGTTGATGATCTGTATCTTCATCTATTTACACTTAATGCTCCTGCCTAACAAAAATGGGTACATCTCAGGTTTTAAAGCTGCCAACCGGCATATTGTAAAAGGTGGGTTCAGCTCAGTAAGAGTTAATACTGAGGAGCGCATTAAGCCTGGCCAGTATGGAGAGTGCAAACAGACTTTAGTGAGAAGACAGCTCTGGATCCCGAAGGAGACAAGACCTACTATCAAGCTCTCCTTATAGTCTTAGTAACGCAATCTACACCTAATCATAAGGTAAAGTTGCCATGGTCCCAGAGGACCATAGGGTTGTACTCTTATTAGAGCAAGGTGACTAGTGATGGTTTAGCCTGAGGATCACGAGGCAAAATTGAGAAGGCAGGATCTTTATGGTGACCTCAGCTGGTGCAGGAACTGTTGGAATCACTTGACGTCACAAACCAGCTATTCAGCTAACCAACCTTCCACACCAAACTTGTACCTAGTTGCTATCATGCAACAAACAAAATCTTGTTTAAAACAAAAGTCTCTTTGAGAAGGTTTCTTTTACCACACTATACTACTCATAGCCTGAAGATCCCAACCAAATGGAGAATAATGGCAGCAAAATCCCTGATGTTATCTTTCAGCAAGATGTCTGTGGTAAGGATTCTTTATACAACATGGTGAGCAGCGGGATAGACTTGATCTATATGCTCATAAAACAGATAGTATAATATTTCAGCAGAAAATGCCAGTAAAATCGTCATTTCAAATTTCTGATGCTCATTATTTTTTCCCCTTCAATTTTACTTCTTCCTGTGTCTGGTAACTGCATGCATATCATTAATTTAGAAGATGGTTAAACCAGCAGCTGCTTTCCAGGCTGTTCCACTGTTGCTCCACCAGGAGGCACATTGAGCAGGACAGGAAGAGCCTACCTAACCCCAGCCCTTCTGACATAGAGTTTCCTTTCTGTCAATCTGACCAAAAAAACCTCCAATACACAGATACTCTTGGGGAAGGAGCTGCAGAAATATGAGTCCAGACTAGGATTTGAACTAGATTTACCAATAAGGAGGCCAAAGTTGTCCTGCTGCAAAGCAATCCTGCACAACATAATGCAACACAGACAGAAACCTTCACATGTGTAAAACTACACAGAATGGAAATGGCTAATCAGATTAATGCAACCTCTCAGTCAGATTCCTAAATGCCAGATCTCTGTTTGGACTGAACCAATATTCTAATAAGGCTGCACTGTACATGACATTTGTATGCAATTAACCACTGGGCAGCAACCTTCAATTTGACTTAACTACTGATTGCTACATTATAAATCGACATTAATGACTCCACAATTAATTAACTCTTTCCATACATCCATAAACAGGCAAACTCACTACATAGCTACCATATGTAAAAGTTAGAGTAATTATAGGGGTTTAGATCGCAAAAATGAAATTGCATCTATACAGAAGCCTTCCAAATATACAGGACATCCCAACCCACTTTATTAGCTAATTAATTAAATTATTGCCACACTGTAGGACAGACAGCAATCAATTTATGCACAGCAAGATCTCACACACACACACACACACACACAAATTGATCATATGATTTTGAATAATGTTGACTGGCAAACAATGCCCAGGACAGGAGGGAGACCATCTGCTTCAAAAGAAACATCACAAGATCTTTTTATCTATAAAACAGACAATGTCAGTTTTCACAGAACGGAATTGGTGTAGAAGACCTTTTAGCCTCACTGGAAAGTGGTCCCCTCTGACAGTGCAGCACTCCCTCAGTGTTACACTGGTGCATCAGTCTAGACATGCTCCAGACTGTGGAATGGGACTTGAAGCCATAACTGGATCAAAGACTCCTAACTGACCCACAGTTGACAATTACATTCTATAATGAGTACTTCAGGCAATGTTTGGACTCAAATCTAATTTCAGAGTTAATAACGATCATAGCCCATGGGTTGTGACCTGCTGAATAAATTATCAATTTCTAAATCACCAACAGTCATTCGTTCACCTCTGTCATCACACTTCATTTTGAACAAAGGAAATTTATTATTTTCCACATGATGAAGTAACCAAAATCTCAAAATACCTGCTAATAGAAGAATATACTATTATAGTTCTCAAGTCCCTTCCTTTCACAAAGCTAGTGATATAAACTGATTTTCTTAAAAAATATATAATTTAAGAGACTTGAAACAGCAAATAAATATAACAGAGCGGCCGGGACATATTAAACTGGTTTATAAAGGCAACCCAAATGATTCTTTCAAGAGTTCGATCTATTACCGTTAGGGAGGGAGGATTAATTTCTCCCTTTTTTAAAAAAATAGCGATAATTGAGGGGACTTACTTTGTTCAAAGAACTAATTCACCGGCTGTGTCGCAAATTTGATCTATCAAGGGACACAAATACGAGTGCAAAATAATTCAAACTTCTGTTCAGAAGGCTTTGTTTTTGAAACCAAAAAGATACTTAAAAACAGGAAGAGTCGAAATCTGCAGCAGAAATGTGTGAACAGGTCGCTTTAGTCAGGTCTGATGAGGGTTTCAGACTGGAATTCCTCACATTAGGAATTTGCTTGTGGAGTGAACAATGCCAGGCTTGAGATTCAAATTGCAGCCTCTCATTCTCACTCCAGGAATTTAAAAGCCATTTAACAGAGCATGTTTAGATTGGGGAAAGCAATCATTTTAATAGTGATTATGAAATGCTGTTCAGACATTTCAATTTGTTGCTGAAACATCTCTGTTACTATATGTATTAAAAGATAAAAACTTCCAACAACTTTGGCGTCTCTTTTTATGCTTCAAACATGTTAAACAACTGTTTTGTTCGATTTTCACTCTCGAAAGATTGACAAGAGTCTACAATTTGGCACTGATCTAAAATTCATCACCATGAATTTTATATACGGTACAGTAACTAACTTACCAATTAGTCTCTTGCAGCTTGCGTTAACAGCTACACATCTTTATTGAAAGGCGTGAACTTATCTTCAGCTATCTGTCTCCAGTCTCCCTGCGAGACCTAAACTTTTTGTAGCTCCTTTGAAACTGACCTCGTTTCGCTGCTGGAACTTCACTTGACGTTTACTTGTTACAGCAGCGAGAGGGAGAGAGAAGGGGAAGGAGCTATCAATGTTGATTGATAGCAACATTGCCCAATGGGAAACGAGTAGAGTGGTTCTCGCTCCCTAGCAGTGGTTCAATGTTTGTCATTTGCCATCAGATTTTATTAATAAAACAGAAATTACACTAATTTCATAATAAATCAAATGTTAAAACAGAAGGAGTTGACTGCTATTTAAGGAAAGATAATTTCATTGGAGGCAGTTCAAAGAAGATTCACTAGGTTGATCCCTTGGTAGGGAGAGATTTTCTGATGAGCAAAGTCTAAACAGGTTGGGACTCATTGGAGTTTAGAAGAACGAGAGATGATCTCATTGAAGTATATAGGATGCTTAAGGAAGTTGACAGGGTGAATGCTAGAGGATGTTTTTCTGAGGGAGAGTCTAGGACCAGACGGCATAGTGTCAGAATAAAGGGGCACCAATCAAAGAAAAAAATAAGAATATTTTTCCTGTCAAAGGGTTCTAAGTCTTTGAAACTCCTTGCCATAGAGAGTTGTGAGGGCAGTGCCTTCGTATATGTTTAAGGCGGACATAGATTCTTGATCAGAAGGAGAAATAAAGTGTTATGGGGAAAGGGTAGGAACATGGACGCAAGAAATGTTGGTTCAGCCATGAATAGTGAATAGTGGAGCAGGCTCGAGAGGTTGAATAGCTTACTCCTGTTCCTATTTATCACGGTCTTACTGGCATGCCAAGCCATTGCTAATGGTTCAATTTATTTCTCTTTCACTTCTCAGGTACCCACCCCTTAGTAGGTGTTGGTGGCCATGGATTCCCATTTGATTAATCCACACTTATGTGCAAAATATTTGCATTGCCTTCTTCAAGATGGCTGCCAAGGATACACCCTGCTCTTACTGCCGATTGTGGTATTTTGGAAGGATTTAAAGTCTGAGAATCAACATGTTTGGCCATACTATGAACTTCCATGGACTTAAAGTATACCTTACAGTCAGATGGTGGTGTCCTGGCCTCTAGGCCATAAGAGCTGGGTTCAAGTTCCAGAGCTGTATCATGACAGATTGATTAAGAATATCTATAATATTACTGCGCTGTTACAGAATATTTACAGTGTCTGCTAAGGTAAGGAAAACATCTTTATTTCCAAAGCATCCTACTGTGATATCGTCAAGGGTGCAACATTACATTGCATCACCTCCTTTCTAGATGATACAGTCAGACCGTACCCTTATTCTGCAAAGTCCTGAAGTGGGCCTTGAATTTGCAGCTTCTTGTCCCAGATTTAAGGACATTATTCACTCCACCAAAAGACCTTCCAGTGTGTCAGTTCACAGGTTGTGTACTGGTTCCATTCCATTCTGGTCTCTGTTTACAAAGCAATTTGTACGCAAATCAGAATTCAATATAGCACAATATAAAACATCCATTTATAAATACAGGAACTGTTCATACATTGGATCTTTGAAATTATACCCCTGAATGGGATCACGTTGGTAAATATGAGCATTTTTAAGTCAGGCATTTGTTATGGACACCTTGTACTGGTCTCAATTGATCAATAAGTGGGCTGGTGGTGGTTTAGTGATAATGTCGCTGGACTAGATTTGAAGACTAGGCTAAAGCTGGCAGCATGAGTTCAGATCTCACTATGGTTGTCAAATCCAGTTGTTAAATCTAAATCATAGAGTCAGTCCCGGTCTGGTATGATCAAAACTAAAGTATCATCAATTGTGTAACAATCTATGGTTCACTGATGTTTTTCAGGGAAGGAAATCTACCATCCTTACCTAGTCTGGCATACGTGTGATGCCAGACTCTTAACTGCCCTCTGGGCAATTAGGGCTGGGTAATAAATGAAAAAAACAAAATGGAGGAGCAGACTCAAGGGGCTGAATGGCCTATTACTTTAAATTGTATCTTCACAGCATTCCTGCTTCTGGGTTGGAAGGCAGAAACGTCACTTAATAAAATCCAAGCTGATAATCCAGTGCAGTACTGAAGAAGTGTTTTGTTGTTGGTGGTGCTAATTGTTTTTGGATGAGTTGTTAAGCTGTTTTTACCCTCTCGGTGGCATTATTTCAATGGAGAGACTGTCATGTTTCCTATATGACAATAGTGACGTCACTTGCAAATGGATTTCATTGGCTGTGTGAAATTCTGGGATACCCTTCCTGTAATTTGTGCACAGCAAGCTCCCACAAACAGCAATGGGTCAACAAGCAGACAGTCGGCATTAATCATTGAGGGAAAAGTATTGGCAGAATGCACAGAAAAACTCACAAGTCCGTCCTTAAAAATCTTTTCGAAAGAAGGGTCACTGGAACTGAAACATTAACACTGATTTCTCACCACAGATGCTGCCAGGCTTGCTGAGATTTTCCAGCAATTTCTCTTTTTATTTCTTAAAAACCTTTTATGTTCACCCTGAAGAGCAGACAAGAAAGGCATTTAATTAAAGATTTCATTCAAAAAATGACACCTCTGACAGTATAGCACTGAGTGTAGATACAACTTAATCAAGCAGTCAGATATTTTAACACATGTTTGGGACAGATGGGACTTGAAGATAGAAATAAGGATAGTACCACTGTGCCCAAATACCAGATTAGATTCGATTAGATTCCCTACAGCGTGGAAATAGGCCATTTGGCCCAATAAGTCCACATTGACCCTCCGAAGAGTAACCCACCCAGACCCATTTCCCTACACTTATCCCTTACTTACGCACCTAACACTATGGGCAATTTAGCATGGCCAATTCACCTAGCCTGCCTAGACAGTGGGAGGAAACCAGAACACCTGGAGGAAACCCATGCAGCTACAGGGAGAATGTGCAAACTCCATACAGACAGCCACCCAAGGCAGGAATCAAACCTGGATCCCTGGTGCTGTGAGCAGCAGGCTAACCACTGAGCTACTGTGCCGGTGTTTCCGGAGTGGAAATTGAACCCAGGACATTTTGTTTTAGAGGCAAAAATACCGAATGTATCCACTTGCTTTGATTAAAAACACACATTTCTCACCCCTCACCTAATATTGAAATAACTCCACAGAGGCTGGTATCCCGTCACCACGTCAACAGTTCGGATGAAGATTCAATGGACTCAAAATGTTAACTCCCCTTTTTCCTTACAGATGCTGCCATACCTGCTTTGCTTCTCCAGCAATTTCAGTTCTTGCTTCAAAGCTCCAGCATCTGCTGTTCTTAGTTTTATTTAAGCAAAAATAAAACCTGATTTCACAACCACATAATCCACATTGCACATTTTGATTAAATGTATGTTGGGTGTTTGAGGGGCATGGTGATGTTGGGTTTGGGGTGGTGGGGTCACCCCTTAATGAATGTATCTGTTAGAAAACAAGCTACATTCCTGGCAAGAGACACTTCTTTTGGGAGAGGCTAAGATAAATAGACAGAGAAAATATTTGGCCATGGAGTTTCTCCTATTCTAACCCCTGCAAGGAATCACCCTGTTCCATATCTGGAAAACATTAGGCAAGCAATTAGAATTTACAGGTAGTGTCAGGTTGACTGAGATTTTCTGTCTCTCCCCTTCTCTTCAATCACTGAACACACCCACTCAGTGACTGGCCAGCTCAGACACATCTTCAAACTTCAACATGCTGATACATTCAAAACAACATATTTCAAGCCTTGTAGTTATTAATTTCTTGTTTCCCACTTCAGATATTGCTGCAAAGTGTGGTGCAATTTTGGTTAGTGATTGTCAGTTCTCCTGTAATGGGAGATGATTATTTTCCACTGAACCCTTTTGGTGGGGTTTAATCCCACCTGCCACAACAGATTTATGCTTAGAGAAAGAAATGACTGATTCGGGAAATTTCCAGGTTAGCAAATCCATAAGGTGGATCAATAATCTAAAATACTGACCTAGAGAGTTTTAAAAATGTTTTCCTGGCATGTGAAAGTTGCTGGCAAGTCCAGCATTTGTTACCCAACGCTAACTACCCTTCACCCAAGTGGTCTGCTTTGCTATTTCAGAGAACAGTTAAGAGTTAATTCTATTGCTGTGTGTCTGGAGTCGTATGTAGGCCAGACCAGGTAAGGATGGCAGATTTCCTTCCCTAAAAGACTTTATTGAACTAGATCGATTTTTACATGTTTAAATTTCCCACAAACCTTATCCCATTCCCCTTAATCAAACCCTTCAAAGCAACTTTCTATTCTCTTCTCCGTCATGTATTTATCCAGTTTCCCCTAAATGCATTTCTGCCACACACTTCAACTACCTTGTAGCATGGTGTATTCAACAATTCTAATCATTCTCTGGGTAAGTAAGATTCTCTTGATTTCCTTATTGGTTTTGTCAGTAGATTTTTTTTATGATTATGACCTTTAATCTTGGTCTTCCCCACAAGTGGAAGCACTTTCTGTATGACTACCTTTTCAATTACTTACTAATTTAGTTAAAACTCACCCAATACCAGGTTATAATGCAATAGGTTTATTTGGAAGCACTAGCTTTTGAAGCACTGCTCCTTTATCAGGTGGTTGTGTGAGTTTTAACTTTGTACACCCCAGTCCAACACCAACACCTCCAAATCATTACTAGTATAGATGACCCTCCTGCCCAGCTTAGTGTAAATTTCCTTATAGAGATATCTTCTCAGTTTTGGTATGGTCCATATTAATATCTTTTTACAATTTCTTCAGTGCCTCTTTGTCTTTTACGTAATGTTGAGACCAAGACTGAATAGTTTACCTCAGCTACCGGAGAAGTCTAACATAACCTTCCTATTTTTCAATTCTATTTAAGTAACCTTTACATCACACAATGCCAGCAACGAGCATCTGTGACAAGAGAGAATCTGACCATCTTCCCTTGACATTCAACAGCATTACTTTTTCTAAATACCCCATCACTAACATCATGAGGATTAACCTCAACTGGAAACTAAATTAGACTAAGCACATAAATGCTGCGACTAAAACATCAAGTCAGAAACTGGGAACTCTGAGGCACGTCACTCACCTCTTGAGTCCTTAAAAGCTGTTCATCATCTACATGGCACAAGTCAGAAGCATGATGGTATACTTCTCAGTTCCAAAACATGGAAAAGGCCCAAAACTGTTGGATTTAATGCATTAGTTCCACCCAATCTAATGATATAACACAGTTTTAGAGTGGAGATTTGGGCTGTCTTGCATGACGTTCTGATGGACAGGGATGTGACATCTTTAACTCTTAATTGTTGTATTGATGCTTAACCAGTCAAAGTTAATTGTACCTATTGATATCAAACAATAAACCACCAACTTGGTGGCTCATGCAGTGCAGTGATAGTATCCCTGCAACCGAGCCACTGGAACGTGGGTTCAAGGCCCAAATGCTCCAGAGATGTATAATAGCATCTCTGAACAGGTTGATTAGAAAAAGCTAACTCACAATTTGATAAGTGCCTCTTGTTACAAATCAACAGTAGTTTATCCTGTACCACTAATAATTAGACAAGCCATTAGACTCAGCGTAGAAATCAGGTTTGGTGACACAAGCCACCAGTGACTGGAATCTAAAGCCCGATATGCCAAAACACATCAAGAACAAGCAACCCACTTATTTGGCTCTCTATCTACCACTTTGAACATTTATTCCCTCCACCACAGGGATAAGATGGCTACACTATGCACTGTATACAAGACACACTGCCACATTTTGCTCCTTTGCCAGTACCTTTCGCACCAATTATGTCTATCATTTAGAAGATCAAAAAGCAACTTACCCATAAGAACACCACTGTCTGCAAGTTTCCTTCCAATCCATTCACAGTCCTTACTTGGAATTATATCAATGTTCTTTCAATATCACTGGGTCAAAATCCTGGAATTTACTCCCTTCCAGTAGAATGGGTGTATCCACATTATAGGTACAGCAATGCCTCAAGAAAGCAGAGGCCCTTTTGAAGTTCGATTAGAGACTGGCAATAAATCTTGGCTTTACCAGAGATGTTCACATCCTGTAAATTATTTTTTACAAATTCCTGGTGGTACACAACTTAAGTGTTACTGTCAAAAGAGACATGTTGTTGAAAGTTTTTGTCCTGCACTCAGAGTCATAGAGATATACAACACAGAAACAGACTCTTTGGTCCAACTCGTCCATGCCGACCAGATATCTTAAATAAATTTAATCCCATTTGCCAGAATTTGGCTCATATCCTTCTAAACCCTTCCTAAATATATACTCATCTAGCTGCCTTTTAACTGTTTAATTGTACGAGGCTCCACCACTTCCTCTGGCAGCTCATTCCATACACACACCACCTTCTGAGTGAAAAAGTTGCCCCTTAGGTCCCTTTTAAATCTTTCCCCTCTCACCTTAAACCTATGCCCTCTAGTTTTGGACTCCCCACCCCAGGGAAAAGGTTTTATAAACCTCATAAGGTCACCCCTAATAGCCCCAGCCTACTCAGCCTTTCACTATAGCTCAAACCCACCAACCCCTGGCAAGATCATTGTCAATCTTTTCTGAACCCTTTCAAGTTTCACAACATTCTTCCTATAGTAGGGAGACCAGAACTGAGCCTAGACTTCCAAAGTGACCTAATGTCTTACAGTCACAACATGATCTCCCAATTCCAATACTCAATGTACTGACCAATAAAGGCAAGCATCTCAAACGCCTTCTCCACTATCCTATCTAGCTGCGACTCATTTTCAAGGAATTATGATGTGCACTCCAAGGTCTCTTTGTTCAGCAACACTCCTCAAGACTTGACCATTACGTGTATAAAGTGTATAAGTGCTATCCTGATTTGCCTTTCCAAAATGCAATATCTCATATATTTGTCTAAATTAAACTCCACCGGCACTCCTCGGCCCATTGCTTGTCAGGACAGAATCACAAAAGTACAGAATCTCAAAGTGAACAACAATTTATTCTGCATGAGAAGAGGGCCGCTGTTTGGTAGAGGCACCACTGTGGAGAATGTATCAAGGAACTGTGAACTGCAAGACTGGTATTGAGATAGTCTCGTTGGAAGGTAAACAAAGTTAAAATCTTTGCTACATTCTGATGAAAGATCTGAAAAGTTAACCCTCTCAGCTTTATTCTCTGTACAGCTAATGCCTGAACCTGCTGCTCAATTTTAAATTATTCCCCGTCTGCAATATCTTATATTGAATACCACAGCATGAAGAGTTCAATGTACCCCAGTGACTTTGTTTTACTCAATTTTGACATTAAGACAAATGCGAAGTGGCATAGAGCCTTAGAGATGTACAGCATGGAAACAGACCTTTCGGTTCAACTTGTCCAAACTGACCAGACATCCCAACCCAATCTGGTCCCACCTGCCAGCACCTGGCCCATATCCCTAAAAACGCTTCCTATTCATATACCCATCCAGATGCCTTTTAAATGTTGCAGTTGTATTAGCCTCCACGACTTCCTCTGGCAGCTCATTCCATACACATACCACCCTCTGCATGGAAAAGTTGTCCCTTATGTCTCTTTTATATCTTTCCCCTCTCACCCTAAATCTATGACCTTTAGTTCTGGACCTCCCCACCCCAGGGAGAAGACTTTGTCCCTCATGATTTTATAAGCCTCCATAAGGTCATCCCTCAGCCTCCGATGTTCCAGGGAAAACAGCCCTAGCCTATTCAACCTCTCCCTATAGCTTAAATCCTCCAACCCTGGCAACATCCTTGTAAATCTTTTCTGAACCCTTTCATTTTTCATAACATTTTTCCGACAGGAAGGAGACCAGAACTGCACGTAATATTCCAATAATGGCCTAACCAATGTCCTGTACAGCCGCAACATGACCTCCCAATCCCTGTACTCAATACTCTGACCAATAAAGAAAAGCATACCAAATGCCTTCTTCACTTATCCTATCTACCTGCAACTCCACTTTCAAGGAGCAATGAACCTGCACTCCAAGGTCTCTTTGTTCAGCAACGCTCCCTAGAACCTCACCATTAAGTGTATAAGTCCCAAAATGCAGCACCTCACATTTATCTAAATTATTCTCTGTCTGCCAATTCCTAGCCCATTGGCCCATCTGATCAAGATCTCATTGTAATCCGAGGTAACCTTCTTCGCTGTTCACTACCCCTCCAATTTTGGTATCATCTGCAAACTTATGAACTATAACTCCTTCAATCACATCCAAATCATTTATAAAAATGACAAAATGTAGTGGACCCAGCACCGAACCTTGTGGCACTCCACTGGTCATACGCCTCCAGTCTGAAAAACAACCCTCCACCACCACCCTGTCTTCTACCTTTGAGCCAGTTCTGTATCCAAATGGCTAGTTCTCCCTGTATTCCATGAGGTCAAACCTTGCTAACCAGTCCACCATGGGGAACCTTGTCAAACACCTTACTGAAGTCCATATAGATCACATCTACTGCTCTGCCCTCATCAATCCTCTTTGTTACTTCTTCAAAAAACTCAAGTTTGTGAGACATGATTTCCCATGCACAAAGCCATGTTGACTGTCCATAATCAATCCTTGCCTTTCTAAATACATGTATATCCTGTCCCTCAGGATTCCCTCCAACAACTTGCCCACCACCGATGTCAGGCTCACTGGTCTATAGTTCCCTAGCTTGTCCTTACTGCCCTTCTTAAACAGTGGCACTACGTTAGTCAACCTCCAGTCTTCTGGCACCTGACCTGTGACTATTGATGATACAAATATCTCAGTAAGAGGCCCTAACTTCCCACAGAGTTCTCAGATACACTTGATCAGGTCCTGGGGATTTAACCACTTTTATGTGTTTCAAGACATCCAGCAATTCCTCCTCTGTAATATGGACATTTTTCAGGATATCACCATCTATTTCCCTACATTCTATATCTTCCATGTCCTTCTCCACAGTAAACACTGGTGCAAAATACTCGTTTAGTTTCTCCCCCATCTCCTGCGGTTCCACACAAAGGCCACCTTGCTGATCTATGTGGGGCCGTATTCTCTCCCTAGTTACCCTTTTGTCCTTAATGTATTTGTAAAAACCTTTTGGATTCTCCTTAACTCTATTTGCCAATGCTATCTCATGTCCCCTTTTTGCCCTCCTGATTTCTCTCTTAACTATACTCCAACTGCCTTTATACTCTTCTAAGGATTCACTCTA